>NC_142765.1:12114481-12417496 GCF_054948205.1 Urtica dioica subsp. dioica | reverse complement strand
CGGAAACCGAACATAAAAGATTGATCAATAGCAAATCAAACTGTAGTGTAACATATATTTAGGGGAAAAAGGGACAACTAGAGAGAAAAGTTGTACAAACCTGTACTACAGATTGTGGCAAACTATTTATCACATTAATTGATGCCCCAGAATGTTGATGGTTCTGATCATCCAGGGCTAATAGCATCTCATAATCATTCCTGAAAGAAATAAAAAAAGCAAAATCGTGTAAAAAAAACAAAGAGAGCAAAACATCACTTGTTCACTCAATATTCATTTAGTTTGTTGTGAGAAGCCAAAAACCAAAAACATTGAGAGTCATATCCAATCCCATCATCAGATAAAAAAACAAAATAATCCAATCCCATCAGTATGCAAAAGTTCAAAATCTTAGAGCAGAGGAGATACAGGTTTAAGACCATCAATTGTCAAACATCATGTTCCAATTCAAAAGTATATACTCATTTGTTGGTGGTGGAGATGCCGTACTTTTCCTGGAGCTTGGCGAGGTCTTCTTGGAAGGCTGTTAGTAGAGGACGATGAGGTAACGGTTGGCGACGTTGAAGCCGGAAAGGTGGTCGACGGTGGCCTTGACGTCCTCAGGGATGTGGTTTCGGACCCTGTGATTTCACGGGTGTTTTTGGAGGTTTTGGGGTTTTGGTTTTGGGGGGTTTGGTTCGTTCAAAAAATCCGTTCAAATGACGGAATAAGAACCTAATTTTCAGAGGGCATTTTCGTAACTTCGAAAAAATAAATAAGAAAAATAAATAAAAATATTACGCTAAGAGAGGAGATCATGAATTAAAAACTGACTTTTCTGAAGGTTACCGGCTTAAAAAATCCGGGTTTCTTGAATTGTCGTTTCTTAATTCATTGTGTTAACTTTCTTGTCGTTTTTACTCAGAATAAAATAATATCATTAAAAAAAAGCAAAAAATAATGAGAAAAATAAACCCGGTGAATCGAGTTTGTTTAGTCGAACGAAACCCTCTCATCGCTTCTCATACGAAACCGGGACAACTCGGATAGCCCCGCCGAGGCAACTCAGTCCAATCTCTATGTGACTCGTATTCGTCTTCTTCAATCTCTCTGCGACTCCGATTTCTCTTCAATCCTACAACAATGGCGAGTCTCATCAACAGGCTTACCAAGGCGAAACCCCCGCCGAGACTCATTGCCTCTCTCAACGCCGCTCTCGCACCAAAATCCGGTCCTCAATCCGTGAATTCTAATCTTGCTTCATCTGAAACGCTAATTCCCTGCGACAGCAAGTTCGAACCTTTTCCTCGTTACTCACAGATAATTTTCCCTAGCTTTCCGTTCGGATACTGCTTAAACCCTAGTCTATATCCGCCGATGGGACTGCCTGAGCCCGGGGAGTCTGAGAGCGAAGATTCGAGAACTGTTTGGGCTGACAGTACGAAGCTGAAGAGGAAGAAGAAGATGAACAAGCACAAACACCAGAAACGAATGAAGCTTCTCCGCCGGAAGTCGAGATCTAAATAAATTTCTCACTTTTTGCTGCTGCAAGTTCGATTTATTTTATTTATGTCCTCTCATTGCAATTTGATCTCTTTTTTGGATTTTGATGTTCGAATTACGCCGATGATTTTAGATTGGAATTACCTGAAATGTCTGGCTTAGATTTCCCGAGAAAGAATAATTTGATGCTATCGAATCAGTTAGCTCTTCTTGCTTGAGTTTGTAAACTAATATGTTTTAGTTACATAATCAATTATGCTTCGTTAAGGTACTGAACAACAAGCTAAGAGTGTTCTAAACCTCGTTGACCTTGCTGGAGAATGGAAACCCAGGTAGAGTTACTAGAAAACTCTTCACACATTGAATATTTATAAATCAGACTTAAACTATGGTTTTCATGTTTGGCTTCATTAGAAATTTATCATCGTTGCTGTCTCTGATTATAATGCTATTTGCATAGATAATTTTCATGTTTTATTATCTGTAGAATGACTGGACTGAGATAGAATAATTTGCCACTTTGCCCTGGTTTTACAAATTGAAGACTATATTTTCTAGCTTGCAAGGCTTTCGAACCATGTTATGATTCAGGAATGATTTCGTTATCTGGTTCTGGTTGCGTAGAGTAGATTATTATTTCTTTGTGCTATCTAGTTAAAGTTAAGCCACACAAGTCTCTTCTGATGCTCTTACATTTTCAGTTCCACACCTGAAGCTGTCTTTTTCAGTATCATCTACTAGTGATCCAGCTTCCATTTAGTTATTAAAAAAAGGCTGTTCATGAGATGATTGGTTTGAGAATATCCGAATATGTAATCCATTTTTTCCCAGTCCCGTGCAAAATTACCGACCCGTAATTCCATAGATTGTACGTCACATTGTAGCGTCAAAGTCACTGGATATAGAATAGAGTAGATCGGTATTTATTGGTGCTACCTAGTTGTAGATGGCCACACAAGCCTCTTCTGATGTTTTTGAGATGATATGGAGCCCCCTTTTTTTTCACTCCTGTGTAAAAACCACCGACCCCGTGAATTCAATACTCGATAGAATTTACATTACATAGTAGGAATTGCTTGCCTTCTAAAGAGATAGCTAGCTTTCCATAGTAACTCAAAGTTACAGGAAAGACGTGTTAGGAACTTGGATGGGTAGTTAGTAGTATAATAATGAGATAGAGTAAGGGGGTTAAAGATAGAATGGCTGAAAGTTAAGTAGTCTATGAATAACAACGATTGAGTAGATGGAAATTGTAAGAAAGAATAGGCTGAGGAAGGAATCCTATTTGGAGAGCTAGGACCTCTTGAATGTCAGCTATCGATCCTTATAATTCGTAAGTTGATATTTTCAGAAATACAGAAAATACCAGGTCGTATCAATACATCAGTTATTACCCGAGTACAAATGTGAACTGCATTTTCTCGTTTAACTTCTTTTTATTACCACTTCTGCCACTGACATTCTTGAGCTCTTTCAATTAAGGTTGAGATTTTCACCAGGTCTAAATTGGCCCTTTGAAGCACAGGCTTCATTGCTTCTTTCTTTCACTGTATTTATGAAAGAACTCGGTCACAAAACTCTCTTGAAAGTCCATAGTCAACTTGGTAACCGTGATTTTTACCCTTCTTTTACCGTGCGTTTAGTTTGGGACTGAGTCGCTTCTTAATTTCGTGGTTGAGAATGTTAAAGGCTTGTGGGTCATGCATTCTCGAATGTGTGTACTTATGTTATTTATTATTCTCTACCATTGTTTGGAGAAGAAGCCTGTCAATTCAATTCCTCTCATCTTAACAACTGCCATAACACACAGCAATGATGGTAACGATAAAATAAAAATCACTTCATTCCCTCGTACGGAATTTATATACGTAATTACTTTTTTACATGCTTTTAAACTGTATACAAATGTGCCTAGCACTAGGTGACTCCGGTTTGGTGGTAATAAACTAAAATTCCACTCTTAATGGTGTCTAACTAGTTACTCTCCATTTTTTTCGTCGGAGAGATTCAATATTTTAACTTAAATTGTGGCCTCGATGGATTTTAATGTAGGATCAATTTTAGTTTTTTTTTTATAACTAAAATGATTCAAATGAACTAATTGTGCAAGACAACTAAAGCTATGATATCTCAAGTCAAACTACGGAGTCTAATATTCGATTATGAAAAATAGCATAAGAATTAAGAACCATACCATTATTACTCATATGATGAACTATTTTTTTAAAATCACGAGACAAAATAATACTTCCAAGATAAACTAATTTATAATTATGAGTACTACATATTTTATAATTTATACATTGAACAAGTTAGGGGAGCTTATATTGTGGAATCAAGGTAGTAGAGGCCAATATAAATGTGTTGATATGTTTTTGTAGTGCACGTAAGTACAAAATATGTATCACAAGCGAGTTGTCAAGATGCTTTATATAGTCAAATTTAACATATTGCAATTTTTTTAGTTGTGTCACCACTTTATCGAAAGGTCAACATATGTTGATGTGTCAAATGGTTTGCAAACCACATAATGGAAGTAAGGTATTAGCAAATTTAATTGATATCATATTATTCGTGCCATGACAAATCTTTTAGTTTTTTTTAATCCCAAAGTGTGAAGATGTGTGGACCTTTGAGAAGTTTATATATATATGCGACTGTGAAAGCTTTTGTAGTGTGGGAGAAATAATTAAGAAGGTAAAGCGTGTAAACACAGTGTTTGACTAGTAAATTAGCTTAAAACCAAGGGAAAGATCCAAAGAAGTCATGTGATCAGGTTCACTTTCTCAAGGGAATTGTCTTGAGCTTGACCAACATTTATCCTCACATTCTTGTATGAGTGCAAATTTTTTAGTCAAGAGTATATGGTTGTGTGCTCTAGGATTTCAAATTTCACACTAAAATCCCATCCCCCAAAGCCTGGAGATTTCCTATGACAACAAATACTCTATTTACAAAACTTGGTCCCTAATTCAAGGGTTTTTCTTTGTCCAAAATAGCATAATAGAGAAAGACTGGTATTTTGTTGTTAAATGCTTATCTTAAGTACACATTTCTTTCATATACCTAGAAGCGCCATAAGTATTTACTACCCATAAATCTTAGTTCATTTTTTCTTTTTCTTGCTACTCCTTTTGAATGCATAATAGTTGAGGCTGTTTAATTTCACCAAACCAACATTTAATCATTTTCCTTGGAAGAGGCAAAATTGATCATTTTTAGAAGATACGTGTGATCTCCCCGTTGACCAAAATTTGTTGTTTTTTTTACTAAAATTATAGGGTACCTAATAGCCAATATTCTCACTCTCTCTAATATATGAGACTATTGATTAAAACATACGCATTTAATTATAAAGATCCTTACTTTTACTTTTCCTTTTCCTTTATCTTTCCCCCTATTTTTTTTTACTATACAAGTGTAAACACTAATACGAGAAGTACTTGCAACCCAATACAAGGTAAAAAAAAAAAAAGTACGCAGGTAAAAAAAAAATTTGTCAACTGTATTATACATTAATTTCAAGAAAAAAAAAAATCGAATTAAATAGGTATATTAATCCTTATAAACCATCATGTTTATTAACATGGGTCCCAATATATCAAAGCTTTTGAAAGGTGATAAAATCATGAATAGCGGAGTGAGATATCATTCGCTACACACTTCAAAAAGTCTTAAAAGACGGCAAAAATACCATCGGTTCATCGGTTGCTTTCTCCTCCCCCTCTCTACCGTCGTGGATAAAGCTTAATTTTTTTTTTTTTTTTTTTTTTTTTTTGCATTAATAAATACGTACGATATACAGTATATAAAGTGTGTGTGTGTATATATATATATATATATATATATGAGTTTACTCATTAGAAACATAATTCGAGGACAAAAGTATCATTAAAAATAGCCGAAAGTGGTTGGTTTCCAAAGAGCATAGAGACACGAGTTAACAAAATGAGACAACCTGTAACTCGTGGAGCTAGTTGGGAAGTAAATGTGTAAAATGAGTTAACTTAACTTTTTTTTTTCTTAGATACATACACTATTTTTTTTTTTTAAATGCAAGACATTAAGTTGTAAAAGATTTTGAACTATAATTAAATGATTAGCCACATTTAATCTTCGAGCGATTTAATTGCCCTTCAAAATTTTTCGAAGATTAACGGATGTATCCAAAAATTTGAGGACTGCTTAGTGCAAGAAATATCGCCCAAGTCTCTTATGGAAAACTCAAAAAATGACTATTTAGACTAGTAGTTTAAATATTTCTATTAAAAGTCAAATACAGCAACATAAAAACTACCAAAGGGAAAAAAATCAAACAAAATCTAAACATATATTTTAATGAGATACTAAATATCTTGTTTAAGATTAAATGAGAATTTAAGTTATAATAGTTATACAAAAAAAAAAACGTTTTAACCGAAACGTGTACCTTTATTGGAAAGGGAAAATAATATATAAACTTGCATTTCATCCTTTGCTAGTCTTATTTTCTCATTGCATGTGTATTCTTTTTATTTAGTTTTTATGTTAAAAATGCATGTTTTTTAATCAGAAATATTAAATTAACAATAATGCATGTGATTTTGTATGCTTAGGTGCGAGTGTTTGTTGTCTTTATTCGTTACAAACATGTATATACCTAATACCCCACCACTTTCTCTATTTATTACTAGTCTCATCACGGCAAATAATTCATTATTTTGTGTATATCGCAAGAAAAAAAAATGATTATTATGAGTAGTTTGCAAAAAAAAAAAAAAAAAAAAAAAATCCAAGTTTAAACATGAAGACATATGCTAGAAGTTCTGCTCTAAAGTAGGTTTATGTTATCAACTATAGTTAAATGATTGCTTCTTTAAAGGGCGTTTGTGACAAGAGAAACATATAATCCATATCAATAGAGGCTGATAAAAAAACAATAACAAATTATGAACTAAATTGTTATATCATCAAACTAACGTGACATTAACAACACAGTCGTTGATACACACTTGATAGACAATTTCAAAGAAAGATTCAATTCCGTAGAATAAGAAAGATTTAAATAGTTGGGCAACATTAAATACATAAAATAAAATAAGGAGGAAAACAAAAAGCTAGCGGATTCGGTAGGCCGTAAAAAAACCGGTAAAACTGTAAATCGAACCGAGCCGTTGATTTTTAGACCGTTCAATCCGGTTTTAAACGGTTTAAAATTTCTTCGGTCCGGTCCGGTTTAAACTTTTATACGGTCCGGTCCGGTCCGGTCTAAAAAGTCTAAACGCGATTTAGACCGGACCGGTTAGTATATAGATAAAAAAAATTAATAAAAAAATATGTCTAAAACGGTCCGGTCTAAAACGGTCCAAAAGAAAATCGGACCGGTTATTATTTAAGAAAAATGTAAATAAAAAAGGCTAAAATAAAACAATTCAGTTTAAAACGATCTAATTGTCCAAAACGGTCCGGTCTAAAACGGTTTAAACCGGACCGGACCATTTTAACCGATTCGTTCCGGTGCGTTTTTTTTATTTGATCTGTTTAAACCGGTTCGGTTTGATTTTTTAACCGATTTTAGATCGGACCAGACCTGACCATGCACACCCCTAGGATTCGGTAGCAAAGAGACAGAGAAAAAGAAAAATGAGGGGCTAAAGTGTAAAAATAAAAGAAAAAGTGAAAGTGAGCTGAGAAAATGGGAAAATGTAGGTCAATAATACAACAGCACGTGAACATGACCATTGTCAGAATATATCATTTTCCCCACATAAAAAAAAAGTAAAAAAAAAAAGGTTTTTTTGCTCTGAAATAAAAAAAATACTTATGGATTACAATAAAGTGCCTCTCTCTCTCTCGCTCTATCTCAAAGCATGAGAAAATAGTCTCTTTTTTCACTGGCTAAAAAGCAAAGCAAAAAACACACTCTTATTATTATTTTTCTCAACTCAAACGACAAACAGCAAAAGGAATGTTAAGTCGGCCCTGATATCTCTCTTTCTTGCTCGCTCTCTAGATTTTCTCTTTCAGACATTTCTACAAACAGGTAGAGTGCAACAACAACAAATCAAATTTAAATTCGATGGGTGGGGTTACCTCGTCCATGGCGGCGAAGTTCGCGTTCTTTCCACCGAACCCGCCATCGTACAAGGTGGTCTCCGACCCCGCCACCGGGCTCGAACTCATATCTCCATACCCTCACCGTGAAAACGTCGACGTTTTGAAGCTTCCGACTCGCCGAGGCACCGAGATCGTCGCGATGTACGTCAGATATCCCATGGCGTCTTCGACTCTCCTCTATTCTCACGGGAACGCCGCGGATATTGGCCAAATGTACGAGCTTTTCATCGAGCTCAGTATTCACTTGCGCGTCAATGTCATGGGGTAATCAAATCTCTCTCTCTCTCTCATGCGGTTTTAATTCCCGGTAATTGAGATTTGCAGAGAGCGATTTTTTGGGTTCGTTGTGCTTGCTTGGAGACAATCATTAAAATAAAGTATAAAAATTAGTAATTTGAGGAAATATGTGAAATCTTATTAAAAATTTGGGGGCTTTTATGTTTGGTTGATCATATAATTTTTTAGTTTTATTTTAATTGAATTTGATGTCTGTGCTAAGTGAGTATTAATACTTATTTTTTGTGTGTTTGTGATCTATTTTAGGGCTATATGTTCGGATCTGTCACATTTTTTTGTCTTCTTGGCGTCATATATGAAGTGATTATTTTGGTAGATTGTTCCTTCTTTTTTTGCCCCTAATTTGGGTATCTTATGAACTCTTAAGTTACTGTGCCAGTGAATCTAAGAAAAACAAGCCTCGTTAATCAGGGTTAAAACGAGTGGGATTTAGTCCTTGTTGGTTGTGTTTTAATCAAGTCAATTTACTCAATTATAGGAGGGTTTAATCATTTCAGATGAAAATAGTGGATGATCCTATATTTACCATGGTCAGAGGAGCAAGTAGATTGATTTCTATAGAGGTTGATATTGAATATTGAAGAAGGTTGTTGTGTTGAGTGATCAAGTAGAGCTGTCTTCTGGCATAGAGTAGGAAGATGAAAAACCCATTAATTACATTGGTGATTTTAGCAAGAAGGAATGTTTTCGAAAATTGAAGCTCCATGGGATTCAATGCAACAACACGAATTACATTAACATGGCTTAATCTATAGGTACGACTACTCTGGGTACGGGCATTCGTCGGGGAAGGTATTTTCTTTCTTGGACCGATATCCTCATTGTATTTCATTTTTACCGAAAGAGCTTTTAAGTAGATTTCTATATTTATAGCCGAGTGAGCACAATACATACGCGGATATCGAGGCGGCGTATAAGTGTCTCGAAGAATCGTACGGTGCAAAGCAGGAAGACATAATCCTCTACGGCCAATCTGTCGGAAGCGGGCCCACGGTGGAGCTCGCTGCTCGTTTGCCTCGCCTCAGAGCCATTGTTCTGCACAGCCCGATCCTCTCGGGTCTGAGAGTGATGTACCCCGTGAAGCGCACTTACTGGTTCGACATCTACAAGGTCAGTAATCTGTCTTTCAAACGAAACCTTTTCCTCCGTTGATTTTTCTTTTTGGATCTAAAGTTGTAATCTTTGGTTGTGCAGAATATTGACAAAATCCCTCTCGTTAAATGCCCTGTTCTTGTGATACACGTAAGTATCGCATTTTATCTCCGATTCTAGGGTTTCTTTTTGTTTAATGACCTATTTGAGAATCTCGGAATAGTTGCTGAATAAAAAAAACTCACATCCTTACAAAACAAGTACTGATTGGAGAGCTGGAATGGACATGTATGTAGTTCATGATGATTTAAAATTATAAGGTGATAAACTACAAGAGAGATAGAAGACCAAGTACATGTGATAGGAATAAAATAATCTTTTTTTGGGTTAATGATAAGGTACATGTTTGTAGCTGAAACTACTCACCAAATTGAAGAGCTGTTATGTAGCCAGCCATACCATAGACATGGGATAATAAGGACAAAACCCTCTTCTCGGTTGACTTTTTTTTTCATCATATTGGAAGCGATTTTGACTTTTTTTTTTATTTTTTTTATATATATAGGGAACTTGCGACGATGTTGTGGATTGCTCGCACGGGAAGCAACTTTGGGAGCTCTGTCAAGAAAAATACGAGCCCTTGTGGGTCAAAGGCGGAAACCACTGCGACTTGGAACTCTACCCGGATTTCATAAAGCACCTGAAGAAGTTCGTGTCGACGGTCGAGAAGTCGCCTTCTAGAAGGTTCAGCTCGAGGAAGAGCACGGACCGAGTCGAGCACGCGAGGCGTAGCACCGACTGCTTCGAGGCTCCTCCAAGGAAAAGCACCGACCGGCGAGAGAAGCCGCGGAAGAGCGTCGACAAGAAGACGAGGAGTAGTAATAAAAATAAAAATAGTAACAATAATAATGATTATAACGGGGGAGAGTTCAATAGGTTTAGCAACGTCGAGAATATGGACAAGTACAGAATCTCTTTCGAGCAGGTCGAGAGGTCGAGGAGGAGCGTGGAGTACCCTCACCACCATCACCACCACAACCACCACGAGAAGTCTCGCCTTAGCGTTGACCAACAGTTTGAGAAGGCACGGAAGAGCGTTGACTGGCTCGATAGGTTTCGATCGTCGTAAAATAAGAGAAAAGAAAAAGAAATAATTTATTAATGTATGTGTGGTTCTTGGGAATTATTGGGAGGACAGAAGAAGGGGGGGGGGGGGGGGGGGGAAGAAAACATAGAATACAAAAGGGGAAAAATTGAGAAAAAAATAAATATGTGGGGGAATCTAACTTGTGTTTGTTGTCATGGCTTCAAATGTATTATCTTTTTTTTTCTTGTCATGTATTGTAGAGTTTTTATATGTTTATTGGTTAAATGGGGTTTGTTGAATTCTTGAGTTGTTTTAGTGAGAAGAATTTTAACATTTTTTTTTAATTATTATTATTATTAAAGGGAATGAAACTCCATTGTTAATTAACATCAAGGTGGGTTTGAAAATGACTACACTGTTTTATCTTTTCTTTTGTTTCCTTTCATTTACCTTTTATTGTTCTCTTTTAAGCTTTTGCCGTGGGACTACTCGATACATTATTTAGGCTTTAACACATGATACAATATATCCCCATACATTAAGATGCCAACTATAGTGGTTGTTGTAACATCAATTTATTTGAATTTTGACATAGAGTACGTTTTCTGAATAACTATCCATAGTCTTGTTCTTCTATTTATTGAATTCTATCCTCATTGACCTAATAATAATTATACATGCCACGGTTATTATTAAATAAAAAGATTGATTGGACTATAAATAATATAAAGCTATTTGATGCAAACTAGATTAATAAGAGGGTAACCTGCAATGAAAATTTCCAATTAGAAAAAAAAAGATTGAAATACATTTCCTTTTTCACGTTTTTATGATTTACATTTTGTCTCTTGAATTATTCACACAATTCTGTAGGGAAAAAAAATATGAGATTTGTAAATAATTTTCCTTTTTAAGAGAGCAATCAAAATAATAGTCTAATTATTAAACTCTTTTAAAATAATCGAAGTGCTTTTTGGCGATTGACTCCAAGTCGAATTTTTTTAATATTTGATGGTTCTCTGCTACCTCAATAAAAAGATTTTGATGGTTCTCTACTACCTTTAGTTTAACAGAATTATTATGATTTCAAAGGAAAGTTTGAGACACAACTTTAGTGTAGGCGTCATTGTTGCCCTTATAATTTTGCGGATGATAATTGTTGTCGCTAAAAATTTAACAACGTTGATGATTTCAGACGGGTCAACTCATGGCCGGATCAAGTGGCCGCGCCTGAGCTGGGTGTGCAGAACTTGAAAGTCTTGAGTGTCGCTCCTTTAGCTCAAGAACGTTCTTCGTTCGTTACGTAGAACTAAGAAGAAGAAGAATAAGAAGAAGAAGAAGAAGAAGAAGAAGTTAGAAGGGCATAGATGCGGTGTCTCGGACACGCTCTCTGATGCTCGACATTATTCTGATTGCTATGACTGAGGTGGGGGCCATTATTCTTTGAGAATATTGGAGATCGTGCTCGATTAGAGTGAAATTAAGTGCGGAGAGTCCTCGACAGCGTTTCAAGACTCTAGAAACGAGTAGAGAGTGTATACTATTGATTGTAATTGTGTACCGTTTTCCCTCTTTGTGGTTTATAGGAGAATGAGGGTTGGAAGAACCCCAAATTTTGTGGTCATGGGCATGCAAGGCTCATGCTAGAGGCCTCGCGTGTGAGACATGAGGCTGGCACGCCATACGAGTGTATGGCGTGGCACGCGCGCCTTGCTTTGTGAGGCACGCGGGAAGACTTTGCATATCGCCCTGGCGTCAAGGTTTAAAATCTCGGGGGAACCGGATTTTGTACACTATCCCTGGGAACCGGACAAGAATCGGCTATCTTCCCGGTTTAGTAAAGCCGGCCCGGTCCAGTTATTATTTTTTTTAAAAACCAGACTATAAAACGGGATTCCGAACCAAAGATCATCATACATGCCAAAAAATAGGTCACCACTTCCCGTCTCCGCGCAAGAGAATTTTCACGCCAAATCGTGACTTCCCACCGAGTTCTTGCAGTTTCCGCCAGCTAGACGAGCAAATTTTTCTTCTTCCCGGTGAGATTCATGAGAAGCTCTGGTATCCCCATCAGATTTCGACAACTCTCTTTGTATGAGTAAAACTGATTTTTTTTTTTATAAAAAGTTTCTTAAGGATTTTTGAGTTTTAGTTAAATTTTTTTAGTTCTTTTCATGTTTAGTAACATTAATCTGATTTTGGTTTTGAAATGTTGATATATATTTTTTTTTTATCCGAAATTAGGATTTTGAATGTGTTTGGTTGATTTTGTTGAAATTTCTTATAGATTTGTCATGGTTAAACTTAATTTATTTGTTTTGAACATGATTTATGAGCTAATGTTATTCAACTTCAAATTTCGCATATGTTGTGTGTATGTTTATGTTATATGAATTGTTGAAATTTCTTATGAATTTTGAATATGTTATATGGATTGTTGAAATTAAATATAACATATTAAGTTATGAATATAACAAATTTCATAAACATGCCTTAGACTTCATCATCATCTGCTTGCAAGAGAAATTGGAGTACTTTTACCTTAATCTACACCAAACAAAGGAACCGTCTATCATACAAGAGGCTAGAGAAGCATGTCTTTTGCTCGTACAACATGAAGCTGCAGATCAGAGAACTGACCTGGATTCACGACAACTCGACGACCCTGATGGATCCTTTAGATATCATCTAAAGAACTTTTGAACGTTCGGGTCATGATAATGAGGGAGGCGATGAACTGCTTCGCTGGATTGACTCGTTTTCACTGGATGATGACAACCCTAACCCGAATCCGACAGTAGTTCAGATGACCCGAGAGCTTGGGCTTGATTAAGAGCGTGTGATGGAGGATGAAGTTCTTCCTCAACGCGAATCTAGCGATAATTCTGATTATGATGACACTGATGGAGGAGGTCGAGGTTCCGGATGAGGTAGAGGTGGATGGGGTGGTGATGATCGAGGTTCCTATGGTGGTGGTGACTATAGAGGTGTTGGTATTGATCTAGGGTTAAGAAAAGATTTAACGCTTCTAGCAAGCGGCGGAAAATAAAAATTTTCTTTTAAACAAGTAAAACGATTTTACTAACCTAGACAAAGAGCAAGCACATGTTATTATTAAAACTATCTAAAAGCGATTACACGTTTACTAACCTTTATGAAGCTTGATTGTTGAGAAGCTTGTGGAGGTTGAACCGCTCGTGACCCCACGCAGCTCGTCTTTCTTCGTTCTTCGGGAACTCGAGTAACCACGAAAGTTTTTATCACATAAATCACTCGAGGTAAGAAGGAATAAGTGTGTGGGCACTTTTAAACACGAAGACTCAAGAACAAGTCTAAAAGTCGAAGAGCTAAAACACTATGTCAAATGTGGACCTAGGTGCCAAAACAAAAACGAAAGGAGCGAGAGAGAGTGGGGGATGGGCGGCCACAATGTCTAGAGAGAGAAGCTCTCAATCTCTAAGTTATATGGGATGAGAAACAATGAGACTGAGGGCTCTATTTATAGGAGAAGGATTACCTTCATAAATGTAGTTTCCTCTTCTATAGAATATCACATATTCATGAGCAAATATTCCGTCCTTCTCCTTCTCATTTGGACGTGCAACATGAGGCTTCTAGAAGCAAATTTGTTTTTTCTTTTGCTTGCCTTCTCCTAGACTTGGCCGCCCAAAATTCTTTCCTCCTAGAGGAAATTTGTTTCCTCTTAGAGGAAATTTGTTTCCTCTTTTTCTTTTGACAAGTATCTACATACATTAATGCACAAAATTGGTCTCTCTTTCTTTGGTTTGGACGAGCACACTTTCTAGAAGAGGCTTCTAGATTTTTCTTCATTTGTTCATGACAACATAAGAAAAACCCATTAAGAATTTTCAAGTAAAATTCCATGAAACGAAATTAATCCTCAAGGCCCAAAAATCTCATCATGGCCGAGTAATACATTTCATTTGTCATCATATGACAATGTCAAAAAATTTATTGACATTCATTTCGTCCTATGTCCAAAAGGACAAAAATACCCTTTAGACAATTTTCGTAAAACTTGTATAGTTCTTGTTTTGACTTAGCTTCTAGTTTAACTATTCCTACTTGATATGATTTGTGACAGTGACCTCATGGATCCAAATGAACAAAGCTTGAGCTACCACACTTGAACTCAAAAGTTTACAAACCTTTTCCAAGTTTAGCTTAATGTCAACTGACTCCACTAAAGAGTTGACATTGAGAATCTCTCGGTTCAAATAAATTTATTTTCTACTCAAGAATTCAACTTAATTGTGATGAGTGAATCCACTGAATATTATCTATGTTTATGCTTCATAAATATCATCAGCTAGATGAGATTTACAAAATTACCATTTTACCCTTCTAGCTGTTATTTCCTCAACTCCTTTGTCGCTTGTGAATAAGCTAGAAAAAATGTATTGACGAGGAGCTAACAAGTCACATTGATTCATCGAAAAGAGTCATGACTCAATTTGGACACTGGCCAGTTCATTTACTCACATTGCAAAGAACAAAGCATGAGGTGATATACACTGCATTTCAGCTAGGGCTGTACAAAACCGAACCGAAAATCGGATAAAACCGATATCCAAACCGAACCGAAACCGAAATTTGGAGCCATGTCAGCTAACCAAAATTCGGATTCGGATAACCGATCCGGTTTACAAAACTGGACCGGATATCGGATTTGATTTTGGGAAAATCTGGATATCGGTTATTTAACCGATTTTTTTAATTAAAAATAAATATATATTAAAAAAAAGACTTGATCATGTTGTATTGCGAGAATACATGGATGAAGTGGAAGCACTAAATGATTATAAACAAGGTATTTCGGGTAAGATAATTAATTTGATATTTTATTTGTCATATTCATTTGTTGTTTGTTTATAAAAACAAATTTATTTAAATTTATGTCATTATTATTGACATATGATGGTCAAGTTGTCATAGAAGAACAAACGTCTCATATATCAACTCCTACTGTTACTACAACTTGATTATGTGATCTATAAAGGTAACATACAAATTCAATTGTTGTATGGTTTATTATGATAATTAGGGTTGTAATTTTAATTTTATATTATGATATTTACATGTGCATATAGTTGAGGCGAGTGTCCTTTTGAATTTTATTTTTTTACTCGTTTTTAGATTATGTATTGTCATTTTGGAGTTTTATAAGAGTCGTTTGTACTCGTTTTTTGAATTTTTACAAACCGGATTTGGATGTTAGAAACTGGATATCTATTTTATAAAACTGGATATTAAACTGGATCTGAAATTTTACAAACTGGATAACCGAATTTAAAAAATTGGATACTAGACTGGATACTGGATTTAAGAAACCAGATAACCGAATATTCGGATAACCGAATTTCGGTTTTAGACTAAATTGGACCGGATACTGGACCGAGTTTTTAAAAACCGAAAATTCGGATTCGGATACTAAAAATGTCAAAAACCGAACCGAACCGATCCAGTTTCACCCCTAATTTCAGCAATCTTGTACATGAATTCCATATCTATGAGATCTTCACAAAGTTACTCATGTCATCTTCATAACGCAGTACTTCATCAATAGGTCATGTTCGGAATCACATAGTGAATCCAAACTCTGACTTTCTCATATGAGAATACGTAAGCTATGAAATGACATGTCTCATTTCAGGATTGAGGTAAGCATGATGCAATTCATACGTAGTGACTTCGAGACATAAAAGATTAAATGGTTTGTTCTTATTCTGTCTCTAGAAGTGCACTGGTCAATTCAGTACCTTTAGAAGATACCTAGAAGAACTATAGAGTCTCCAACTCTCAATGTCCCATAACAAGACATCATAGATTCTCCTAACAATCGTACTGAGATCAATAGTCCTTTGATCCTTAGACTGTGAATATATTTTTATAAGAAAACCATGAAGAGTTTGTTCATGCAAATCTACATTTGTCTCTTCATATGTTGTTAGGTTTGTTTAAGGACTAAAGACCATAGATTATCATAAAGCTTCAAACAGACAAGGAAGAATGAATGAACGTTTCAACTTTTATTAATGATTCAGCATTTACAAGCAAGAGTCTTCGTGAGACTATATAACATCAAATGTACATAAATAAACACTACTACTCTTCTTGTGGGCACCATCGATAGCAAACTCCCACTTGAGTCAAAGAAGATGTGAGTAGTCCTTCATGCCTAATCTCTCCTGATGCTGGTCAAAGACGTTGTTCGGTAGGGCCTTGGTGAATGGATCTGTCAGGTTGTCCACCGTTGAGATCTTCTTCACCACCACGTCTCCGCGCTGCACGATCTCTCGAATCAAATGGTATTTCCTCTCAATATGTTTAGAGCGCTTATGGCTTCGAGGTTCCTTTGAGTTAGCGACAGTCCCACTGTTATCACAATAAAGGGTCATGGGCTCGTCGACGTTTGGAACGACTTACAAATACTTAAGGAATTTTCTAGGTCATACAGCCTCCTTGGACGATTCACAAGCATCCACATATTCAGCTTCAATTGTGGAGTCAGCAATGCAAGATTGCTTAATACTCCTCTACACAACAGCTCCACCATTAAGGATGAACACAGATCCCGAAGTGGATTTCCTGGAATCCTTATCCGCTTGAAAATCGGAGTCGGTATATCCCGTCATAGTCACGTCAATACCTGAATATGTAAGCATCAGGTTCTTAGTTCTCCGAAGATACTTAAGAACATGTTTAACATCAATCCAGTGGTCGGATCAGGGGTTGGATTGAAAATGGCTAACTATGCCAACTGCGAAGCAGATATCTGGCCTAATGCAAAGCATAGCATACATGAGACTTCCAACGGCTGAGGCATAAGGAATTTTTCTCATGTCATCAATCTCTTGTGCAGTCTTGGGAGACTGGTCCTTAGAGAGTGAGACTCCATGCCTAAAGGGTGTTTGGCCCTTCTTGGAGTCTTGCATCGAGAAACGATCCATCACCTTATCAATATAAGATGCTTGAGAGAGCGACAAAGTCCGGTTCTTCCGATCTCGAAAGATTTGGATCCCCAGAATGTACGCGGGTTCTCCTAGATCCTTCATATCGAATTGCTTTCCAAGCCGGATCTTTACCTCAGATAACTTACCCACATTATTACCTATGAGTAATATATCATCGACATATAGTACCAGAAACACAACTTTGCCTTCGTGTATTAACTTGTAAACACACGGCTCATCTATTGACTGCTCAAAACCGAAGCTCTTCACAGTTTCATCGAATCTAATATTCCATGACCTAGATGCTTGCTTTAATCCATAAATGGACTTAAGCAACTCACAAATCTTGGACTCTTGACCTTTTTCCACGAAACCGTCTAGTTGAGCCATATAAATGCGCTCGTCAAGATTGCCATTCAGGAAGGCAGTTTTGACGTCCATTTGCCAGATCTCATAATCGAGAGCTACATCTATGGATAGAAGTAAACGGATGGATTTAAGTATCGCGACTGGCGAGAAGGTTTCTTCATAGTCAATCCCTTGTTTTTAGGTATAACCCTTAGCTACTAGCCGTGCTTTGAGCGTCTCGACTTTCCCATCGGGACCCCTTTTCTTCTTGTATATTCACTTACACCCTACGGGTTTAATCCATTCGGGAGGCTACAAGTTTCCAGACTTTGTTGATGTACATCGAGTGCATTTCAACTTTCATGGTGTCAAGCCAAAGGTTTGATTCAGAACCAGCCATCGCTTGTCTATAGGAAGCAGGGTCATCCATGTCAGAGATGGCTACGAGAGTATCTCCGTAAGACATGTAACTGTTAGGCTTTTGAGTAGCCCTCCCACTACGTCGAAGTACTACTTGATGAGGTTCTGATGAGTTAGGTTGTGTTTCAGTTGGGGTAACTCATAATTGATCTAACCATCTCCATTAGAGTTCGGTTCATTCTCTCTGACACTCCATTTTGTTGAGATGTGTCAGGTGCTGTAGGCTGAGAAGCGATACCTTATTCTTTAAGAAAGTCATCGAACTCTCCAGACATATACTCACCTCCTCGATCAGATCAAAGGGTTTTGATCACTTTGCCAGTTTTCTTTTCCACTATAGCCCTAAAGACCTTAAATACGCTAAAGGTCTCGGATTTGTGTTTGAGCAAATAGACAAAACTGTATCTTGAGTAATCATCGATGAAGGTAACGAAGTATTTGTATCCTCCCCTTGCCTGTGTACTGAGCGGACCGCATATATCAGAATGTACAAGTTCCAGCAACTCATTGGCTCTTCGACCCTTAGCAGTGAAAGGTCGCTTAGTCATTTTTCATTCTATACAAGATTCACAAGTAGGTAGTGAAACTATTGCAGAGACTTGGAGTGGACCGTCCCTCACAAGTCTCTTAATCCCGTTTAAACTGATATGACCAAGTCTTAAGTGCCGGAGATATGTTGATTTTATTAGATTAGAGGAATCAGAAAGTTTGATCCTCTTTGGTTCCCTAACTAGATCGTTATCTATTTCAGTGTCTAATAGAGAAGGTTGAGCGGGATAGATGTAGAAAAGAGCATTCGTCATACATGCATCAGTGACAAAAGAATTATCAGGAAACGAAATACGAATTCCATTCTTAATGAACTTTAAACAATAATCTTGCTCACGAAGACGAGCAATATATATTAAGTTCTTCCCAAAGGAAGGAACGAAATAAACATTATTCAAGTTTAAAGTGCGGTCTTCGAAAGACAACATCACAGATCCCATAGCCTTCGCAGACACCAGGCTCCCATCACCCCATTTGAAGCGGAAGTCGCCTTCCTCTAAGCTTTTGGTTTTCTTGAAATCAGTCAAGGAACAAAAAATATGGTTAGTAGCAGCGGAGTCAAGAATCCACGTTGATACATTATCAGCTACTAAGCATGCTTCGGTAATTAGTACAATACTATGTTCCTATACTTTGAGTTAAGCTTCTTAGTTCTTCTTCTCGGCCTTGTGAGGTCTCTTCTTAAATCCAGAGGAGGAGGCTTTGTGCTCAGTAGAATGTGCCTCTCCTTGATTCCTCTTTCTCTTAGTGAGACCTTCAGCAATGTGAAGCTCCTTCATAAGCTCGGTAACAGTGTACTCTATCTTGTTCATGGAGTAGTTCAGCTTGAAGGTATCGAAAAGTTCGAGGAGAGTTTCCAAGATCATATCTATTTTGGTCTCCTCATCAATCTCAAATCCAAGGATCTCCATTTCGTTTAGATAACTAATGATTAACATCATATGGTCTCTAATAGGAGTCCCAGCCTTCATGCGACAATTCATAAACTGTCTGACTGCTTGTTGTTTGGCCTGACGCCCTTGCCCTCCAATTATTTCATGGAGATTGTAGAGCATGTCGACGGCTATCTCAATGTCACGATGTTGCTGTTGCAGCACATTGTTCATAGATGCTAAGATATAGCACCTCGCAATCTCATCGGAGCGGAGCCAGGCCGCCAAGGCGTCTTTGTCCTCTTGAGTCGAATCATTATTTATTTGAGGAGGACACGGAGTGGTGAGTACCCATTTGTACTTGTTAATGGTAAGGACGATGTCGAGGTTACGTTTCCAATCAACGTAGTTTTTTGTTTCGAGTTTTTTTGAGGAAAGGATGGTTGAGAGACGGTTGAGAGATATTTTGCTGAAGTTGAAACAAGTTCATGATTAGTCTTTTGGTTCAGGATTTAAGTTTGTTTAAGTTTTTAGGATGAACAAGATAGGAAAAATCCAACGGTGTTATGAACGAATTGACACTTTACTCCTTCGAGGGAAGGCCGCAACGAGTCTCCTTTCATAAGTAAATGACTCATCATTCATGCATAGCCTGTTGTCGGCTCGTCTCGGACCGACGAAGAAGAAGGCATCGCTTCGACCCGCGAGACCGGCGTGAGGCCTTTGACGGCGAGACCTTGCCTCAGTCATTGGCCGGCCCAAACCAATGGCCGGCCCAAGGTTCAGCCGGCCAATGGCCGGCCGCATGCTCAGCTGGCCCAAGGGTCAGCCGGCCCGTGACCGGCCCAAAGGTCAGCCGGCCAATGGCCGGCCATATGCTCAGCCGGCCCACGGCCGGCCCAAAGGTCAGCCGGCCCACGGCCGGGCCAAAGGTCAGCCGGCCCACGGCCGGCCCAAAGGCCTTCCTCCATGGCCGACTCAGAGCCGGCCTTCCTCCATGGCCGACTCAGAGCCGGCGCCCGTCCAAGGCCGGCTCAGACCCGGCGCTCGTCCAAGGACGCCTCAGAGCCGGTGCTCGTCCAAGGCCGGCTCAGACCCGGCGCTCGTCCAAGGACGCCTCAGAGCCGGCGCCCGTCCAAGGCCGGCTCAGACCCGGCGCTCGTCCAAGGAGGCCTCAGAGCCGGCGCTCGTCCAAGGCCGGCTCAGACCCGGCGCTCGTCCAAGGACGGCTCAGACCCGGCGCTCGTCCAAGGACGGCTCAGACCCGGCGCTCGTCCATGGCCGGCTCAGAGCCGGCCCTCGGCCAAGGGACCCTCAAAACGTCCCTTGGTCGCCTATAAATACCGGGGTCCCTCCCCTGGTCCAGGTAATCCAACTTTGAGTCTCGAAACGCTGCTGAACTCATACTTCGCTCGTTTCGCTCACCTTTGGCTTCTCACCACCTCTAAACCTCTATAATCCACCTCAATCCCACTAATGTTGAGCGTCGGAGAGGTAAACAGAGGCACCCCCTCTGTTTTCCCTTCTTAGCTCACGGTTCTCCTATCTTTTTCAGGTATGCCGGCGAGCTCAAACACCATTGACAGCTAAGGGAAGACTTGGGATACCAAGTACGACACGCTCGAGTCAAGGCGAGGCCACTTGGTCCGGCCTTGGGTCTAACCGCCTTTGACTCCTAAGTCGTTGTCCAAAAAACAGCGACAACATTTTGGCGCTAGAAGGAGGGTACCTCGACGCTCTCCCTTCCATTCCTCTATCACTACACCTACGACTCTCGAGAGATGAGTCATGTGCCTGCCACCTCCGTGGGCGCCCGAGCCACTAGCTCGAGGCACGGCCTCCAAAGCTCTGCGCACGGTCTCGAAGGGCAACCTCATGATAATGAGAGCCAGCCCCGAGACCCGACGAATGACCCCGAGGCCGCAGTCCGAGAGAACACGGCTCGAAGGCTCGCCGAGCTCCTAGACCCCCCCGGTGTCACCGGCGCGCTCATCGCCGACCTCCTCGACTCCAACGACGTCGACGACGTCAACCACAAGACCAACCTTGACCACGCTGTTCACGAAAGGGGACGCACGCGCACGCTTCCAAGGGGACACCCTCGGGCGACCGCGTCGAAACGTCAACTTTCTGATGAGCACCCGCACGCGCCCTCGAGGGGACACCCTCGGGCGACCACGTCAAGGCGTCAAAGCTCGCGCAATACCCGAGGACGCTCAGTCTCGAGGTCCCGAAAGGAACGCTCCAAGCTCACCATCCGCGTCCAAAACCCTTGTGAAGGTGACAACGTCGATGGTCGCGGCCTCTGCCAAAGGCGTCGCCTGAGTGACACGCCCTTAACGAGGGTGATAGGGACGGCCTCCGGAGATTTGAGAGACCGCCTCAGCTCTCAAAGAGAAGATCACGAGTTCGACTTGAGAGAAAAACTCGACGCTCAACGTGAGACCGCGATCGTCTTGGGGCAGTGACCACCCAACATTGATCGAGCACCCAACCAGAAGTGCGCTGCCGCGCTTGTGATACCGGCCGTTGGTCCCGAGTCACGAAGGAAAAGGCGCCGGAAGGGTCAAGTCCCTAATGACCACCCTTCTCCAGCCCCGAAGCAATCCTTCGTCCCGCTCAACACAACGCCCGACCGGATCCTGAGCTTACGCCGCGGTGAGCTGGGAAGCCCCGCTCCACTCACAAAGGACCCCGCGAAGCGAGATCGAAGTAGGTTCTGCGAATACCACAAAGATCACGGGCACGTGACGATCGAATGCTACCAGCTTAAGAAGCGAATTGATTCCCTAATTCGAGGTGGGGACTTCAAGGAATTCGTCGCATCTGCTAGCAAGCCATGTTTGTCGCGACTTCGACCTTTAAACTCACGCCCGAACCCGATCGGCTTCGTGATCACTTTTGTTTCGAAAATGTAATTTCTTCTTTTTTCAAAGAAGGCCAAGTGCCATGACTACCTGTAACGACCCCCTTTATTGCAATAAAAAGTTATTCTACACATGACAACTTTTTTGTATACCTCCAACATAAGAGTTTCTTGGCCTTCGTCTCACAAACGCAAGAAACTCGGGGGGCTAACAAGGATCAATGCTCAATCAAAAACAACTCAACAACAACCAAAAAAAAAAAAATATAATAATAAAGTCTCAAGGGCCCGATGGTTAGGCCAGAGGTCCCAAAGAAAGACTTCTCACGTAACATCTCGAGATGAGTTCATTCCTCGAGTCGAGTTTCGAATCCGCGAGTCGACCGATACTCCTCGCGCCGACTCTTCGCGTAACTCTCGTGCAGGCTCTACATAAGCCCTCGAGCCGAGTTCGAGTCCACGAGTCGACCAATACCTCTCGTGCCGACTCTTCACATATCTCCTCGAGACGAGCTCATTCCTCGAGTCGAGTTCGAGTTCGCGAGTCGACCGATACTCCTCGCGCCGACTCTTCGCGTAACTCCTCGTGCAGGCTCTACATGAGTCCTCGAGTTGAGTCCGAGTTCGCGAGTCGACTGATACTCATCATGCCGATTCTTCACGTGGCTCCTCGTGCAGGCTCTACATGAGTCCTCGAGTTGAGTCCGAGTCCGCGAGTCGACTGATACTCATCGTGCCGATTCTTCACGTCGCTCCTCGTGCAGGCTCTACATGAGTCCTCGAGTTGAGTCCGAGTCCACGGGTCGACTGATACTCCTTGTGCCGACTCTAACGAATGGTTGGGATTTCGAGCTCGTCGCCTCGTCTGGTCGAGCTCGTCACCTCGCCTAGACGAGCTCGTCACCTCGCCTGGACAAGCTCGTCACCTCGCCTGGTCGATCTCATCACCTCGCCTGGACGAGCTCGTCACCTCGCCTGGTCGATCTCGTCACCTCGCCTGGTCGAGCTCGTCACCTCGCCTGGACGAGCTCGTCAGCTCGCCTGGTCAAGCTCGTCACTTCGTCTAGTCGAGCTCACCACTTCGTCCAGTCGAGCTCGCCACTTCGTCTAGTCGAGCTCGCCACTTCGTCTAGTCGAGCTCGCCACTTCGTCTAGTCGAGCTGAAGCGACTTCATCACTTTATCCAAACGTCTTTGGATTCGGTTCGTCAGTTCACCCAGTGTTGGGCTAACTCTCCCGAAACAGAAAACAAATAATAAAGTCTCAAGGGGCCGATGGTTAGACCGGAGGTCCCAAAGAAAGACTTCTCACGTAACTCCTCGAGACGAGCTCATTCCTCGAGTCGAGTTCGAGTCCGCGAGTCGACCGATACTCCTCGCTCCGACTCTTCGCGTAACTCCTCGTGCAGGCTCTACATAAGCCCTCGAGCCGAGTTCGAGTCAACGAGTCGACCAATACCTCTCGTGCCGACTCTTCACATATCTCCTCGAGACGAGCTCATCCCTCGAGTCGAGTTCGAGTCCGCGAGTCGACCGATACTCCTCGCGCCGACTCTTCGCGTAACTCCTCGTGCAGGCTCTACATAAGCCCTCGAGCCGAGTTCGAGTCCACGAGTCGACCGATACCTCTCGTGCCGACTCGTCCCATATCTCCTCGAGACGAGCTCATTCCTCGAGTCGAGTTCGAGTCCGCGAGTCAACCGATACGCCTCGCACCGGTTCTTCACGAAACTCCTCGTGCAGGCTCTACATGAGTCCTCGAGTCGAGTTCGAGTCCACAAGTCGAGTGATACTCCTCGTGCCGACTCTTCACATATCTCCTCGAGACGAGCTCATTCCTCAAGTCGAGCTCCGAGTCCGCGAGTCGACCGATACTCCTCGCGCCGACTCTTCACGAAACTCCTCGTGCAGGCTCTACATGAGTCCTCGAGTCGAGTTCGAGTCCACAAGTTGAGTGATACTCCTCGTGCCGACACTTCACATATCTCCTCGAGACGAGCTCATTCCTCGAGTCGAGCTCCGAGTCCGCGAGTCGACCGATACTCCTCGCGTCGACTCTTCACGAAACTCCTCGTGCAGGCTCTACATGAGTCATCGAGTCGAGTTCGAGTCCACGAGTCGAGTGATACTCCTCGTGCCGAATCTTCACATATCTCCTCGAGATGAGCTCATTCCTCGAGTCGAGCTCCGAGTCCGCGAGTCGACCGATACTCCTCGCGCCGACTCTTCACGAAACTCCTCGTGCAGGCTCTACATGAGTCCTCGAGTCGAGTTCGAATCCACGAGTCGACTGATACTCCTCGTGCCGACTCTTCACATACCTCCTCGAGACGAGCTCATTCCTCGAGTCGGGTTCAAATCCACGAGTTGACCGATACTTCTCGTGCCGAATCCTCACGTAGCTCCTCGTGCAGGCTCTACATGAGTTCTCGAGATGAGTTCACTCCTCGAGTCAAATACCGAGTCCACGAGTCAACTAACCGCTCCTCGTGCAGGCTCTACATGAGCCCTCGAGTTGAGTCCCGAGTCAACAAGTCAGCTAACTACTCCTCGTGCAGGCTCTACATGAGTCCTCGAGTTGAGTCTCGAGTCCGCGCTCGCCGCCCAGCTCGTGCGCCGATAGGCAGCGAGTTTCAAATGGGTTTCAAAGGCTTGCGTCTGCCGGACGTATCTGGTCTAGCCAGCGTCCACGGGAAACCTCGCCACGCAAATGTGGCATCGCGCTCGCCACCCAGCTCGTGAGCCGAAAGGCAGCGAGTTTCAAATGGGTTTCAAAGGCTTGCGTCCGCCGGACGTATCTGGTCTAGCCAGCGTCCACGGGAAACCTCGCCACGCAAATGTGGCATCGCGCTCGCCGCCCAGCTTGTGAGCCGAAAGGCAGCGAGTTTCAAATGGGTTTCAAAGGCTTGCGTCCGCCGGGCGTATCTGGTCTAGCCAGCGTCCACGGGAAACCTCGCCACGCAAATGTGGCATGGAGAAGATAAGCCACGCACGATCAACCCGAAACAAAGGCCGTCCCTCGCGACGCACAACAGTCGTCCCTCACGATGCATTGAAAGCCCTTCTACGATGCGACCACAAACTCGAGAGCGTTTGTCCCGGGTCCGTACGTCAGCCCAAGTACTGAGTTTCCGCTCGACCCACGCTCGACCAGAAACTCGGGGGGCTAATGTTGTCGGCCCGTCTCGGACCGACGAAGAAGAAGGCATCGCTTCGACCCGCGAGACCGGCGTGAGGCCTTTGACGGCGAGACCTTGCCTCAGTCATTGGCCGGCCCAAGGTTCAGCCGGCCAATGGCCGGCCGCATGCTCAGCCGGCCCAAGGGTCAGCCGGCCCGTGACCGGCCCAAAGGTCAGCCGGCCAATGGCCGGCCGGCCATATGCTCAGCCGGCCCACGGCCGGCGCAAAGGTCAGCCGGCCCACGGCCGGGCCAAAGGTCAGCCAGCCCACGGCCGGCCCAAAGGCCTTCCTCCATGGCCGACTCAGAGCTGGCCTTCCTCCAGAGCCGGCCTTCCTCCAGAGCCGGCCCTGCTCCAGAGCCGGCCTTCCTCCATGGCCGACTCAGAGCCGGCGCCCGTCCAAGGCCGGCTCAGACCCGGCGCTCGTCCAAGGACGCCTTAGAGCCGGCGTTCGTCCAAGGCCGGCTCAGACCCGGCGCTCGTCCAAGGACGCCTCAGAGCCGGCGCCCGTCCAAGGCCGGCTCAGATCCGGCGCTCGTCCAAGGAGGCCTCAGAGCCGGTGCTCGTCCAAGGCCGGCTCAGACCCGGCGCTCGTCCAAGGATGGCTCAGACCCGGCACTCGTCCAAGGACGGCTAAGACCCGACACTCGTCCATGGCCGGCTCAGAGCCGGCCCTCGGCCAAGGGACCCTCAAAACGTCCCTTGGTCACCTATAAATACCGGGGTCCCTCCCCTGGTCCAGGTAATCCAACTTTGAGTCTCGAAATGCTGCCGAACTCATACTTCGCTCGTTTCACTCACCTTTGGCTTCTCACCACCTCTAAACCTCTATAATCCACCTCAATCCCACTAATGTTGAGCGTCGGAGAGGTAAACAGAGGCACCCCCTCTGTTTTCCCTTCTTAGCTCACGGTTCTCCTATCTTGTTCAGGTATGCCGGCGAGCTCAAACACCATTGACAGCTAAGGGAAGACTTGGGATACCAAGTACGACACGCTCGAGTCAAGGCGAGGCCACTTGGTCCGGCCTTGGGTCTAACCGCCTTTGACTCCTAAATCGTTGTCCGAAAAACAGTGACAACATAGCCAATGTGTTAATACATCATATTTGACTAGCCACCTTATAAAAAAGTTTGATCATTCACATCCTTTCGCACGACCTCGAGGGAGGATTACTAGGGATGGAGTCTAAGTGTGTAACCAACCACTCAGTCCAAAAGATCAACTTTGAAAAACAATCCACCGAGGGGAGGTCTTGTCTCATTGTCTCACTCTCGGACTTAGCTCATTGAGCAATGGTCAAAGCAAAGCGCCGTTGAGTTCTCTCATTTAAGAGAGGGCCGTGAGGGTGACTCTTAGTCTGGCGACAATTACACTTTTCATTAGTGTTGGGGATCGTGGGTTGTAAACAACAAGTATAACCCTCTCACTTAGTTTTTAGAAAAGGCACATCGTCTCTAATACATTTCGGAAACATGCTTTCCTAGTGCTTAGAGATATAGAGTAGACATCTTGAAAGGAATCCTAGATCTTCATGTTCAAGGAAGAGAGTGCATAAAGGCACAAGGTACATACTCGAACATTTTCCTATTTTCTATTCGGGAAAGTGCATGAGGGAAGTGTGAACTTCAACTCACTCGAATACTTGAAAGTTTGAGATTACACATCTTTATTTTTCGGCTCCTCTACGAGGAGACCTCCCACTCAAATTTTCAAGAGCATACAGATTTTGAACATATGTGATATAGATATAGTTTTGAAAACATTTTGAAAACTTATTTGATTTGGATGACAAAATATTTTCAAGTTTGAAAGCGAAAACGGTTTTTCAAAATTCAAACTAGTTTTGTAAAAAATTAATATCAATTAATATTTCAAAAATTAAAACATTTTAATCTTTCACATTATGTTTATTATCTTATAAAAAAATAATTTTTCTCAAGGAAATTTTCTCATTAGAGTTTTATAATCATTGAGTGGGGTCGAAAATCCAGAATTCAAAAATTCTAAAAACTGGACTTTCGGAACACCCGCGTACCTCAGAGTAAAATTTCCATAACTGGAGGCTCCGATATCATTTTGGCCTAAAACCAATTTCATTGGAAAGAAGACAAACATACCTTTAATTTTATTTAAGAATCATTAAATTTCAAATTTTGAACAGAGAGTTATGCCACTTTTACTGCGGGTTTTTCTCGAGCTAGAAGAAAACTAGAAATAATTAAAGTTCGGACTTGAGTGCAAAAGAATTTAGTGTAACATAACGTTTTAGAGAGTTGTTAAAGATTTTGTATGTGTTTTAACGTGGTATAAAAGAAAATAACAACAAACATAAAACGAATCGAGTACATAAACGAAACTAGCAAGACAATATAACTAGTCACAAAATTACTCGAAATTTCTCAAACTTTAAAAGCACGTTTTTCATTATAAAAAATTAAAAACTTTTAGAACTGATTCTAATGTGTTTTAATAACATCCCAATGTCATAGAAAATCAACATGATTTTTAATTTAAAGGCAAGAGCAATAAATTAAAAAATCTAAGAAAACAATTCTAACTTGTCAAAAAACGAGTAATCTTTTGAAAACGATTTTCAAGCTCATAGTTTTAATCACATGTACATGCTTAACTTTGACCATAGCTCTGATACCATTTGTTGGAATTGATCTTGGGTTAAGAAAAAATTTAACGCTTGTAGCAAGCGATGGAAAATAAAAAATTTCTTTTAATTAAGTAAACCGATTTTACTAACCTAGACAAAGAGCAAGCACATGTTATTATTAAACTATCTAAAAGCGATTACTGTTGCGATATTTTTATAACTAGCACGCAAGCGGACGTATCGAACAAGTAATAGTGTTACGTAAGTAACGGATATCGATCCCACAGAGACTAGTTACTATAGCTACGTTAAACAACCTAAGCAAATTGATTTCACGGTATTAAAGTGGGAGGTGCAAGTATTAACTATAATTAAAATAACAAAAACAGCAACGGAAACTTAACACGAAACTTTGAATAAGAGAAAATGGAGGTCACGACTTCATCGGAAAATTAAGACTCAGGGGTCTCGGGTTCCAACAACTTGACCTACTCTACTCACGCTAATCTCTCTCGAGTGATCTAGCAACCTACGCAATTGACGGATTATATATCCTCTCGGCCTCTAATCCTATTAAAACAATCACGAGCAATAAACACGAGAATTCAAACGATCACATTAAGCTTAAGCCGTCTAGCAACCTAAGAACAAAACGAAGCATGGATTATGAGCATGAGTTTTCGCCCTCTCTCGAGTGACATAAAACTCCTAAAAACAATCCTAAAGATGGCCAATCTAAAGAACGCATTAAGAACACATCCACACAAGCATGAATAATTAAGTAATTCAAAGCATAATTTCACCCTAACGAAACCCCCTAACCCAATTCAATCCGGCTACATTGCAACCCCGCTAAAAATCTAGCCTCTAACGGAATCCATAGTTAACAACATAATGATCAAAACAATAATCAACATAATCATAAATAAGAAAAACACTATGAGATTCATGACTGGAAGAATGAAACCATCAATTAACGAGAAATAAGAGTAATAGAGAGTAAGGGAAAAAAGGAAAAACTATTAAAAACGGGAGTTCACGGTTGCTTGTTCGTCGGATCGTCGACTCAACTTCGCTCCCAAAACAAAAGCTCTCAAAGAAAAAGTGCAGCCAAAAATTGAAAAAACTAAAACCAAACTAGCATGAGTTAATTAGGTTACAAGAGTTGTTTTTAGCCCTCAATGTGTGTTTTTCGGAGTCATCTGAGCCTTCCAATTCAATCCAAGGGTCAAAAATCTTCAGAAATCGTTAATTTCCTATTCCAGTAATCCGAAGGCGCGCGGCGCGCGGTAGTCGATGCGCGGCGCGCGGACCCAGCTCCAGGTTATGCGCGCTCCGCGCATAAGACTTTGTGCGATTTCATGGTTTGTGTCCCCGTATGCGCGGCGCACGACTAGAGGCACACGGCGCGCGGTCTCGTATTTTGTCTTCCCGCGGCGCGCGGTGGAAGGCGCGTGGCGCGCGTAGTCGCCAAGTTTCTTGCCCATCTCATTTTTTACTCTATTTTGACCATTTTGACTCCGAATCCCATCATCTTTCCACGAAATTGATTGTAGACGTTCTAATGCTCCTCTGAACCTGAAATTACTCAAAAACCTACTTAAAACCATTAAAATACTTGAGCACTCGTCGATTTTTGTTTCGGGAAATAGGAGTTTTACGCGTGATTAACGCACATATCAATCCCCCCCAAACTTAAACCGTTACTTGTCCTCAAGTAACAAAAGAAACATAAAAACATAGAATCACGCAAAAGAAGTTATCTAGACTAGAATCGGTAAATTCGATGCCTTGACTACACTGATCGATCATGCTTGCCTCAACTTCAAATCTCTAGACTTACATCGACATAGACATCTGTGGGTTTAAACTCCAAGTTAACAACCAAGTTTAAAAGAATCTTTACAAATACATGTTAGCCCTAGCCGTTTGCAATGTTCTTTTATCTCAAGTAACTTTTGCTTCCCAAGTCTCGTGACCTTCCCAATTCTAAGACGCAACCACAAGAATCGTTTTCTTTGTCTTGACAAAATCTTCGACTCGACACACCATACGCCTTCTCTTCCCCCTTGATCTCCACTAATGCGCACACGTCATTCCTAGCTTGTCAATAGGTCTTAAAGGCTTGTAATGTTCAGGCTTAGGTTCGGGTGGGAAAACGAATTTTTAGTGGCTTAAACATTAACTTCAGCGACTCCATCCTTACCAAAACATCCCCCTATTTCTTCACTCGCTCATTTTTTCTCAATATTCTTGGCTTTGAAAATGCCTTTCGAGAACATCTTACCTCGTTAGCCTTTCTTCCCCAAAGTCCCCCCCAAACTTTGACTCAACCACGACCACACTCTTCAAAAGAACATAGATCACCACGCCATAACTACAAATAACTCAATTCGGCTCATTTTTTTTTATTTTTTATTTTTTTACGAAGTATAACCAAGTAAATCACCGGCGTGGTGTCTAAGAAAGAAAATTAACAAACAGAGAGTGTGGGGTCATAGCATATATCACACAATTGGAAAAATTCACTCAAAGATTTCACTCAAGAGTCGCTAAAGTTAACTGGGTTCTTTGTGGGATTTCAAACTTAATGGCTCGGCTTTTTCTGACTAAGTATCGGGAGAGGATAAAATGTTCGGCTTTTTGTGAGTGGGTTCTACTTGATACATATTTCCGGGTTGGCTTTTTGGCTTGAAGGGTTATTCCTAATGGCTATATCACTCTCGCCAGATCAGCATGCGCTCAATTTTGCCTCGACTAGGGGTCCGAAGAGGTTCTTAGTGTGTTCGGTGGTCACTTCTTAGGACTAGTTAGGCTACTACTCAAGTTCAGCTAAGCATCGAGACAAACATTATTCGGGCTTTAGGCCGTACATAGAACTCAATCAGATTCTTTTTCACTTGATAAGTCACAGATCTTTTCAAATACCTAAAGCTCAAGACTATCCATATCATCGGCAAACATTTAACGAGTCAATCAAAGCAGTCAAAACACCAATTTCTACCAATTATTCTAAAGTACACAAAAGTCTAAAAAAAATTAACTACTAGTATACAGAAACACCCCCGCAAGACAAACAAACCCCCTCCCCCCCCCAAAAAAAACTCAAAACTTACATTGCCCTCAATGTATCTATGCAAAACAGGGTTGGAGGAACGTACTTTTGCGGGGGTGGTCGAGCGCCCCTACTCATTGTGGCCATGGTCATCGTCCTCGTCGGGGTCGCGGGGGGCGTAGAGGCTCGGCTCCCATGGAGGATACGCCGGGTAAGGTGCCATTAGGTGTTGTGGGTATGCCGGGTAGAACGGGGCATCATGATGTGTTCCGGCCTGAACATCGGGATGAGACGCGGGGGAGCTTTGCTGCGACGTCCACGTGTTATAGACGCTTTGGTGGAACTCGTCTCTGTCGCGCTGCCGTTGGCCAAAGTCGGTGAGGAAGCTCCCAATTGCGTTATAGCGCTGGCCCAGTGTTTCGATGTTCTGGTCGATTCGACTCAAGTGGTGGTCGAACCGGTTCATCATGGCCAACACTTCGTTATAGCCGGTGGTGGGCACTTCGTTGGTCTCGATCGGGGGTGGAACTTCGTCGGGGGCGTCCAAGATGGGGGCTCCCGGGATGCCTTGGTACTGTTCGGGAATGTCGATGAACCCGCGCCCGTCCGGATATGCGGCTCCGTGCTTCCACTGCTTTAGGCTCATGATCTTTCGGTCGTCGATTGGGTCCCCCAATTTTTCTCGCGTCTCGGAGGCCGGGATTCGAAGTCCCTCGTTGAGGTAGAGCTATGTGATGAGCCCCCCATTGCCGAGCGTGACATCGGTGTCGCGATTTGCACAGAACACGAATCTTTCTTTCAAGATTTTTCAGATGTTGACGCCTTTTGCGGTGACGATGCACACCAATAGAGCCAGGCGTTGGAGATCCACTGTGTGCTCCCGCAGGTTAAAAAGGATCGTGGCGCATATGAAGTGCTGCCACGCCTTTGCGTAACGGTTCAGGCTCGATATCGGGAGGTGGCTCGGGACTACCTGGCCATGCACCACTTTCGTCTTGTAGGTGGCTCCGGGGTGGACGAGGAGGCGAATCCACTCCTCCCATTGTGGATACAGGCACATGTCGGCGTAGTCGTCATTCTCGGGTTCTGGGATCCCGAGATAATCGTTGAGCGCCGGTGCGGAGATGTTGACCACCACATTACGTACTTTGATGAAGTTTCCCTCCGTGGCGTAGAACTCGCGCACCAACTTCGGTGATGCCGGCGTCTCTATGTTGCACAGTTTCTCCCAATGGAGTTCCCGGATTTGTGCCAGCATATTCCCGCATAGCTGATTGGGTGTAAGCACACGCTCAGCGATTAGTCCCTTCTTTGATATGGCGTCCTACACCTCACCGGCACCCTCCAGTAATGTTGATGGTCGAGGGAACGCCGCCCCCGACCGACGGACACGTTTGGGGTTGACTCTCTATGTCGAAGCTCGTTGCATATGCAAAACACAACATAAAATGAGTCGAGGATATTATGATGAACGTCTATTACCCCTTTTTACTCCCCCCCCCGAAAACATATTCACAAGTAGACCCCGTACGTAGTGACCCGTAATCGTACGTAAATTTTTCATTTTTTTCGCTTGTACGTTCGTTCGGGTATTTCATCGAACACCTAGAGTGCATGCCAATTTTTTGATAAAAACTTGAGTCATGAAGAGTATCTAAACCATTCCTATAGCCACATTCTCAAATTTACTCTCTAACAACACGAAATCATCACCATTCTACGAAAAAAAAAATCGAGTTAGAGAGTCATACCTTGATGTGTAGGGGATTGAGAGGTTGGAGAGATGAAGAACACCCAAAAACGAAATAAACTCACACGAATTGAAGTCTATGAATCAAATGCAAGAATTGTGATGTGCGAATTCCGTGTTTGTATGATGATTGGGGTCGGATTTTGATGAGAATGGGGTTAGGGTTCGAGAGGAATTTGGGAAGAAGTGATTTTTTCGAAAAAAAACTGCCAAAACCCCTATTTTAAAACAACTTACGCGGGTCCGCGCGCTGCGCGCCTTGTTCTACTTGCCGCGCGGACCATGGTCTTGACATACGCGCGTAGCGCGCATATGACTCTGTGACTACGGCGAAAAAATCTTCATTTCGCGCGCCGCGCCTAATGGAGCCCGCGGCGCGCGCTTGCATGTTTTCTTCGCGCCGCGCATATGATGCCTCGCGATGCGCGGATGAAATTTCGGCTTACGCGCGGAGCGCGCATAAGACTCTGTGAATGAAAAAAGCCGAAAGTTCCGTCCGCGCGCCGCGCAGTGTGTATCCCGCGGCGCGCGATGTGCGTTTTTTTTTTTTTTTTTTTTTTTTTGGAAAACTAACACGCAAATAAAATACTGGGTTCAATCAAATAAATTAAAAAAAATGAAGATGCAACGAAAGAAAGTCGGGTTGCCTCCCGATTAGCGCTAAAGTTAACGTCAATAGCTTGACGGGATATGTCTTCGGTTCACGAAATGGTAGTGACGAAGGTTGCCACTTTCTCACTTTCGAACACGCCCCCAAAGTATGGCTTCACCCTTTGACCGGTGACTTTGAAGCGTTCTCCTTGCCTGTTTGCCAATTCCACCTACCCGTGTGGATAAACATTTACGACTTCAAACGGGCCCGACCATCGCGACTTTAGCTTCCCAGGGAACAGCTTCAACCTGGAATTATAGAGGAGTACCTTTTGGCCCGGCTTGAGGTCCTTCCTGACGATGTGTTTGTCATGCCACGCTTTGGTCTTCTCCTTGTAGATTATGGCATTCTCGTACGCTTCTCTTCGGAGTTCATCAAGGGCATTCAGCTGAAGGAGTCTCTGTTGGCCCGAAGCTTTGTAGTCGAAGTTTAGCTTCTTCATCACCCAAAGCGCCATGCACTCTAGCTCGACTGGAAAATGACATGCTTTTCCGTAAATGAGGTGGTACGGGGACATACCAATTGGTGTCTTGTATGCTGCGGTAGACCCACACTGCGTCGTCGAGCTTGGCGGCCTAGTCTTTCAGAGAACTTCCCACCGTCTTTTCAAGGGTTTGCTTAATTTCCCGGTTAGAGACCTCCGCCTGACCGTTGGCTTGAGGGTGGTATGCCAATGTCTTCCGGTGTGTGACGCTGTATTTGGCGAGGAGTGCGTCGAACTGCCGGTTACAAAAGTATGCTCCCCCGTCGCTGATGATGGCTCGTGGTGTGCCGAATCGGGTGAAGATGGTCTTTAAGAACTTCAAGACCACCTTCCCATCGCTTGCCGGAGTAGCTTTGGCCTCGACCCACTTGGAGACGTAATCCACCGCCAGGAGAATGTACTTATTTCCGTAGGAATACGAAAATGGGCCCATGAAATCTATTCCCCAGATGTCGAACGGTTCTATTTCCAAAATATTAGTGAGTGACATCTCATTTCGGTTAGAAATATTACCCGTTCGTTGGCACCGGTCACAGGCAATAATGAAGTCTTGGCTATCTTTGAAGAGCGTTGGCCAATAGAAGCCGCTTTGAAGGACTTTCGCTGCCGTGCGGTTCGGACCGAAGTGACCTCCGCACTCGAGACCATGGCAATGTCGCAGAACTGACTCCATCTCGTCCTCGGGAACACACCTTCTCACAATCAGGTCTGCACACTGCCGATACAGAATCGGCTCCTCCCAGTTATACCTCCGGACCTCCGAGAGAAATTTCCGCTTCTGGTACGTCTTGAGGTCGGTAGGCACCACCTTGCCTACGAGGTAATTCACGATGTCGGCATACCATGGGAGGATGGCTTGATGGACGACCAAAAGTTTTTCGTCGGGGAAGTCATCATTGATGAGTGCCGTCTTGTCTGGAACGTGCTCGAGCGTCTCCAGTCTCGATAGGTGGACAGCTACTAGGTTCTCTGTGCCCTTTTTGTCTTTGACCTCGATGTCGAACTCTTGGAGCAGAAGGACCCAACGGATTAGGCGGGGTTTGGCGTCCTTCTTCTACATGAGGTATCTTATGGCCGCGTGGTTGGTGTAGACAATCACCTTGTTGCCAATGATGTAGGGTCTGAACTTGTCGAAGGCGAACACCATTGCCAGAAGCTCCTTCACTGTCGTCGTGTAGTTCACTTGGGCTTCGTTAAGGGTCCGGCTCGCATAGTAAATCACGTGGAAAGCCTTGTCTTTACGCTGCCCAAGGACTGTTGGAATTGATCTAGGGTTTAAGAAAAAGTTTAACGCTTCGGTAAGCGGCGAAATTTTAAAAATTTTCTTTTACAAGTAAAACAGTTTTTACTAACCTAGACAAAGAGCAAGCACATGTAAATAAAAACTATTATGAGCATAAAATATTACTAACCTTTTGGAAGCTTGAACGTTGAGAAGCTTTTGGAAAAGGTTGCAACGTTCGTCTCCCCTCGCAGCACGTCTCTCTTCCTTCCTCGGCAACTCGAGCAACCACGAAAGTTTCTATCACTAAATCACTCGAGAGAAAATGAATTAGTGTGTGGGCACTTTTAAACACTACGACTGAAGAACGGGTCTTGAAGTCGAAGAGCTAAACTCTAGGTCAAATGAGGACCTAGGTGCCAAAACAAAAAAAACGAAATTGAATGGAGAGAGAGAGAGAGAGGAGTCGGCCAAGTCTAGGGAGAGAAGCTCTCAATCTCTAAAACTTTGGATGAATGAAATGTGAAGAATGAGGCTCCTATTTATAGGAGATGTCTCACCTTCAATAAGGTAGTTTCCTCGTATATAGAACATCACATATTCATGAGCAAATATTGCCCCCTTCCCACTTATGTCACAAGGCAAAAAGGCAGCCTTCTAGAAGGCTTGGATTTGTTTCCTTTTTTGTTCCTTGCCTTGCCTTTGACTCACTTGGCCGAAATTCCTATTGCCATGCATAGGAAATTTGTTTCCTCTTTTTCTTTTGGCAAGTATCTTGATACATTCATACACAAAATAATTCTCTTTCTCTCTTTATGTTGGGCGCCCAAGCCTTCTCTAGAAGGAGCTTCTAGAAGCTTCTTCATTTGTTCATGACAACATGAGAAAGGCCCATTAAGAATTTTCAATAAAATTCTTATGAAATGAAATTAATCCACAATGCCCAATGAACACATCATGGCCAAGGGATCTAGGCCATCATATGATCATGTCAAAAAATTTATTGTCATTCATTTCATGCCATGTCCAAAAAGACAAAATTACCCCTTCGACAATTTTCGTAAAACTTGTCTTGTTCTTGTTTTGACTTAGCTTCTAGTTTAACTATTCCTACTCGATGTGATTTGTGACAGTGACCTCATGGATCAAAATGAACAAAGCTTGATATAAACACTTGGACTCAAAAGTTCACAAACCTTTTCCAAGTTTAGCTTAATGCCAACTGACTCCACTAAAGAGTTGACACTGAAAATCTCTCGGTTCAAATGAATTTATTTTCTACTCAAGAATTCAACCTAATTGTAATGAGTGGATCCTCAAAATATTATCAGTGTTTACCCTTCATGAATATCATCAGCTAGTCTGGATTTACAAAATTACGATTTTACCCTTCTAGCTGTTATTTCGTCAACTCCTTTGTAGCTTGTGAATAAGTTAGAAACAATGTATTGACGAGGAGCTAACAAGTAACATTGTTTCATCCAAAAGTGTCAAGACTCAATTTGGACACTGGCCAGTTCATTTATTCACATTCCAAGGAACAAAACATGAGGTGATATACATTGCATTTCAGCAATCTTGTACATGAATTCCATATCAATGAGAACTTCACAAAGTTACTCATGACATTCTCACAACTTAGTATTTCCAAATAGGCATTGTTCGGAATCACATAGTGAGTCCGAACTCTGACTTTCTCAAATGAGAATACGTAAGGTGTGAAATGGCATGTTTCATTTAAGGATTAAGGTAAGCACGATGTAATTCATACGTAGTGACTTCGAGACATAAAAGGTTAAATGGTTTGTTCTTATCTTGTCTCTAGAAGTGCACTGGTCAATTCAGTACCTTCGGAAGATACCTAGAAGAACTATAGAGTCTCCAACTCTCAATGCCTCATAACCAGACATCATAGATTCTTCTAACAATCATACTGAGTTCAATAGTCCTTTGACCCTTAGATTGCGAATGTATCGTTTTAAGCAAACTACGAAGAGTTTGTTCATGCAAATCTACATTTGTCTCTTCGTAAGTTGTTAGGTTTGTTTATGGACTAAAGACTAATGTTTTATCATAAAGCTTCAAACAGACAAGGAGGAATGAATGAATGTTTCAACTTTTTATTAATGAATAAGCAATTACAAGCAAGAGTCTTCATGAGACTTTATTACATCAAATGTATAAAATAAAGACTACAACTCTTCTTGTGGGCACCATTGACAACAAACTCCCACTTGACTCAAAGAAGATGTGTGTAGTCCTTCATGCCTAATCCCTCTCGATGTTGGTCGAAGACCTTGTTCGCTAGGGCCTTTGTGAATGGATCTGCTAGGTTGTCCACCGTTGAGATCTTGTTCACTTCCACGTCTCCGCGCTGCACGATCTCTCGAATCAAATGGTATTTCCTCTCAATATGTTTAGAGCGCTTATGGCTTCGAGGTTTCTTTGAGTTAGCGACAGCCCCACTATTATCACAATAAAGGGTCATGGGCTCGTCGACGTTTGGAACAACTTCCAAATACTTAAGGAATTTTCTAAGCCATACGGCCTCTTTGGATGCTTCACAAGCAGACACATATTCTGCTTCCATTGTGGAGTCAGCAATGCTAGATTGCTTAATACTCCTCCACACAACAACTCCACCATTAAGGATGAACACAGATCCTGAAGTGGATTTCCTGGAATCCTTATCCGCTAGAAAATCGGAGTTGGTATATCCCGTCATACTCAGGTAAGTACCTGAGTATGTAAGCATCAAGTTCCTAGTTCTTCGAAGATACTTAAGAACATGCTTAACAGAAATCCAGTGCTCGGGTCCAGGGTTGGATTGGAAACGGCTTACTACGACAATGACGAAACAGATGTCAGGTCTAGTGCAAAGCATAGCATACATGAGGCTTCCTACGGCCGAGGCGTAAGGAATTTTCCTCATGTCTTCAATCTCTTGTGCAGTCTTGCAAGACTGGTCCTTAGAGAGTGAGACTCCATGCCTAAAGGGTGTTTGGCCCTTCTTGGAGTCTTGCATCGAGAAGCGATCCATCACCTTATCAATATAAGATGCTTGAGAGAGCGACAGGGTCCGGTTTTTCCGATCTCGAAAGATTTGGATCCCCATAATGTACGCGGCCTCTCCTAGATCCTTCATATCGAATTGCTTTGCTAACCAGACGTTAACCTCAGATAATTTAGCCACATCGTTAGCTATGAGTAATATATCATCGACATATAATACCAGAAACACAACTTTGCCTTCGTGTATTAACTTGTAAACACAAGACTCATCTATTGACTGTTCAAAATCGAAGCTTTTCACAGTTTCATCGAATCTAATATTCCATGACCTAGATGCTTGCTTGAGTCCATAAATGGACTTAAGTAACTCATAAACCTTGGTCTCTTGACCTTTTTCCACGAAACCGTCTGGTTGAGCCATGTAAATGCGCTCGTCAAGATTGCCATTCAGGAAGGCTGTCTTGACATCCATTTGCCAGATCTCATAGTCGAGAGCTGCATCTATGGATAGGAGTATGCAGATGGATTTAAGCATCGCGACTGGCGAGAAGGTTTCTTCATTGTCAATCCCTTCTTGTTGGGTATAACCCTTAGCCACAAGTCGTGCTTTGAACGTCTCGACGTTCCCATCCGGACCCATTTTCTTCTTGTATATCCACTTACACCCTACGGGTTTAATCCCTTCAGGAAGGTCTACAAGTTTCCAGACTTTGTTGACATACATCGAGTGCATCTCAACTTTCATGGCGTCAAGCCAAAGGTTTGATTCAGAACAAGCCATCGCTTGGCTATAGGAAATAGGATCATCCATGTCAGAGACGTCTACAAGAGAGTCTCCATAGGACATGTACCTGTCAGGCTTTTGAGTAGCCCTCCCACTACGTCGAAGTACTACTTGACGAGATTCTGAAGAGTTAGGTTGTGTTTCAGTTGGGGTAAGAACAGTTCTTACAGATGAGGTAGAAGCTTCCTCACCCAACTTTTCTTCAAGCACAATTTTGCTTCTAGGTTTTGCATCCTTCATAAAGTCCTCCTCAAGGAAACGAGCATTCGTGCTAACGAAAGTCTTATCGTCCTCGAGACTATAGAATGTGAAACCTTTAGTTTCCTTCGGATATCCAACGAACAGACACAATTCTGGCCTACTAGCCAACTTGCTAGTCTTTTGGTGTGGGGCAACCCCAAATTTTGATGCGGCCAAGATTCACTTTACGGCCAGTCCATCGTTCATAAGGAGTACCAGGAACCGTTTTGGACGGAACTTGGTTCAGAATATAGGTGGCTGTTTCGAGCGCATATCCCCAAAAGGAAAGAAGGAGTGATGAGTAACTCATCATTGACTTAGCCTTCTCCATAAGAGTTCGGTTCCTTCTCTCTGACACTCCGTTTTGTTTAGGCGTGGCAGGTGTGGTAAGCTGAGAAGCAATACCTTCTTCTTTAAGAAAGTCATCGAACTCTCCATGTTGTCAATGGTGCCCACAAGAAGAGTAGTAGTGTCTATTTATGTACATTTGATGTAATAAGGTCTCATGAAGACTCTTGCTTGTAATTGCTTATTCATTAATAAAAAGTTGAAACGTTCATTCATTCCTCCTTGTCTGTTTGAAGCTTTATGATAAAACATTAGTCTTTAGTCCATAAACAAACTAAACAACTTACGAATGGACAAATGTAGATTTTCATGAACAAACTCTTCGTAGTTTGCTTAAAACGATATATTCGCAATCTAAGGGTCAAATGACTATTGACCTCAGTATGATCGTTAGAAGAATCTATGATGTCTGGTTATGAGGCATTGAGAGTTGGAGACTCTATAGTTCTTCTAGGTATTTTCCGAATCTATTGAATTGACCAGTGCACTTCTAGAGACAAGATAAGAACAAACCATTTAACCTCTTATGTCTCGAAGTCACTACGTATGAATTGCATCGTGCTTACCTTAATCCTGAAATGAGACATGCCATTTCACACCTTACGTATTCTCATTTGAGAAAGTCAGAGTTCGGACTCACTATGTGATTCCGAACAAGGCCTATTGGTGAAGTATTAAGTTGTGAGAATGTCATGAGTAACTTTGTGAAGATCTCATAGATATGGAATTCATGTACAAGATTGCTGAAATGCAATGTATATCACCTCATGCTTTGTTCCTTGGAGTGTGAATAAATGAACTGACCAGTGTCCGAATTGAGTCTTGACTCTTTTGGATGAAACAATGTGACTTGTTAGCTCCTCGTCAATACATTGTTTCTAACTTATTCACAAGCAACAAAGGAGTTGAGGAAATAACAGCTAGAAGGGTAAAATGGTAATTTTATAAATCTCGACTAGCTGATGATATTCATGAAGGGTAAACGTTGATAATATTCTGTGGATCCACTCATTACAATTAGGTTGAATTCTTGAGTAGAAAATAAATTCATTTGAACCGAGAGATTTTCAGTGTCAACTCTTTAGTGGAGTCAGTTGACATTAAGCTAAACTTGGAAAAGGTTTTGTGAACTTTTGAGTCCAAGGGTTTAGCTCAAGCTTTGTTCATTTGGATCCATGAGGTCACTATCACGAATCACATCGAGTAGGAATAGTTAAACTGGAAGCTAAGTCAAAACAAGAACGAAAATAGTCAAAAGGGTATTTTTGTCTTTTGAGACATAGGATGAAATGAATGTCATTAAATTTTTTTGACAAGGTCATTTCATGACTCAATAACACTCGGCCAAGACTTGATCATTGGGCCTTGTGGATTAATTTCATTTCATAAGAATTTTATTGAAAATTCTTAATGGGCCTTTTTCATGTTGTCATGAACAAATGGAAAAACTTCTAGAAGGCCTTTCTAGAAAGTGTTGGGCGCCCACTACCCAAAGAGAAAGGGAGATTATTTTGTGCATAAATGTATCAAGATACTTGCCAAAAGAAAAAGAGGAAACAAATTTCCTCTATGAGGAAAGTAGGATTTCGGCCAAACAAGCAAGGAGAGAGCAATGAATAAAAGAGGAAACATATCCAATGTGTCATAAAGGCACATGTTGGCCGTGTGACTTGGATGGGAATGGGCAATAAAAGATTGCTCATAAAGGCTTGGAAAATAAGAGGAAACTACTTCTTTCCAATGTCAACCCTTCTCCTATAAATAGGACCCTTATTCCTCTCATTCTATTCATTCCACATAAGTTAGAGATTGAGAGCCTCTCTCTCTAGACCTTGTGGCCGACTCCTCTCTCTCTCCCTAGTCAATTTCATTTTATTGTTTTGGCACCTAGGTTCTCATTTGACCTAGTGTTTAGCTCTGCGACTTCAAGACTCGTTCTTAAGTCGTAGTGTTTAAAAGTGCCCACACACTAATTCCTTTTCTCTCGAGTGATAGAAACTTTCGTGGTTGCTCGAGTTGCCGAGGAAGGAAGAGAGACGTGCTGCGAGGGGAGATGAACGTTGCAACCTTTTTCCAAAAGCTTCTCAACGTTCAAGCGTCTAAAAAGGTTAGTAAACTTCTATGCTCATATTAGTTTTTATTTACATGTGCTTGCTCTTTATTTAGGTTAGTAAAAACTGTTTTACTTGAAAAAGAAAATTTTTAAAATTCCGCCGCTTAACGAAGCGTTAAACTTTTTCTTAAACCCTAGATCAATTCCAACAAATGGTATCAGAGCTATGGTCAAAGATATGCATGTACATGTATTTAAAAATATGAGCTTGAAAATCGTTTTCGAAAGTTTACTAATTTTGTGACAAGTTAGAATTGTTTTCTTAGATTTTTTTTAATTTATTGCTCTTGCCTTTAAATTAAAAATCATTTTGATTTTCTATGAGTTTGGGATGTTGTTAAAACACATTAGAATCAGTTCTAAAAGTTTTTAATTTTTTATATTGAAAAACGTGTTTTAAAGGTTTGAGTTTTTTCGAGTAAATTTTGTGACTAGTTTTCTTGTCTTACTACTTTCTTTTATTTACTTGAATCGTTTTATGCATGTTGTTATTTCTTTTATACCATGTTATTACCTTGCTAATAAAACACAAATAAAAGCTTTAACAACATCCTAAAATTTTCCGTTACACTCGATTCTTTTTCGCACCTAAAATGACCAATCTTTAATTATTTCTTTTTCTTCGAGCTGGAGTAAAACCCGCAGTAAAAGTGGCATAACTCTCTGCTCAGAAATCGAAATTTAATGATTCTTGAATCAAATTAAAACTCTGTCTGTCCTCTGTCCAATGCCACCGGTTCAGGTCAAAAGGACATCGGAGCCGCCAGTTATGGCAATTTTACTCCGAGGTGCGCGGCTGTTCCGAAAGTCAAGTTTTTTAGAATTCCGGATTATAAACATGATGTGTAAGATTAAAATGTTTTAATTTTTGAAAGTTTAATTGAAATTGAATTTTCACAAAACTAGTTTGAATTTTGAAAAACCGTTTTCGTTTTCAAACTTGAAAATATTTTGTCATCCAATTCAAATAAGTTTTCAAAATGTTTTCAAAACTATATCTATATCACATATGTTCAAAATCTATATGCTCTTGAAAATTTGAGTGGGAGGTCTCCTTGTAGACAAGCCGAAAAATAAAAAGATGTGTAATCTCAAACTTTCAAGTGTTCGAGTGAGTTGAAGTTCACACTTCCCTCATGCATTTTCCCTAAATAGAAAATAGGAAAAGATCCGAGTATGTCCCTTGTGCCTTTATGCACTAACACTGCTCTGAACATGAAAATCTAGGATTCTTTTCTAGTTGTCCGCTCTATCGCTCTATAACTAGGAAAACTGTTTCCGAACTTATAAGAGTCGATGTACCAACTCTAAAAACTAAGTGGGAGGGTTATACTTGTTGTTTGTAACCCACGATCCCCAACACTAATGAAAAGTGCAATTGTCGCTAGAATAAGAGTCACCCTCGTGGCCCTCTCTTAAATGAGAGTACTCAAGGGCGCTTTGCACTGATCATTGCTCAATGAGCTAAATCCGAAAGTGAGACAATGAGACAAGACCTCCCCTCGGCGGATTGTTTTTCAAAGTCAATCTCTTGGACTAAGTGGTTGGTTACACACTTAGACTCAATCCCTAGTAATCCTCCCTCGAGGCCCTGCGAAAGGATGTGAGTGATCAAACCAATTTAAAAGGTGGCTGGACAAAATTGGTGTATTGACATCTTGGCTAAGCATTAATGATGTGTCATTTACTTATAAATGGAGATTTTTTGCGGCCTTCCCTCGAAGGAGTAAATTATCGTTTGGTTTATAACACCTTTGGATTTTATCAAATGTTTAAAAACTTAAATCCTAAACCAAAGACTAATCATAAACTTGTTTCAACTTAATTAAGCAACATGTCTCTCAACCATCTCTCAATCATCCTTTCCTCGAACAAACTCCGAAACAAAAACTACGTAGATTCGAAACATAACCTCGACATAATAGTTACCGTTAACAAGCACAAATGGGTACTCACCACCCCGTGTCCTCCTCTGACGAATGATGGTTCGACTCAAGAGGACAAAGATGCCTTGGCGGCCTGGCTCTGCTCCAATGAGATTGTGAGGTGCTATATCTTAGCATCAATGAACAATGTATTGCAACAACAACATCGCGACATCGAGACTGCCGCCGACATGCTCAACAATCTCCATGAGATGTTTGAAGGGCAAAGGCGTCAAGCAAGGCAACAAGCAGTCTGACGGTTTATGAACTGTCGCATGAAGGCTAGGACTCCTGTTGGAGACTTTATGAACTGTCAGGGCAAAGGCGTCCGACGGTTTCGAGATGCACTTAAGACGCCTACATGGCGCAACATAAGATGCCTACATGACGCAACCTAAGACGCCTACATGGCGCACCCAAGACGCCTACATGGCGCACGTAAGACGCCTACATGGCGCAACCAAGTGGTCTTTCGAGACGCACTTAAGACGCCTACATGGCGCAACCAAGTCGTCTTTCGAGACGCACTTAAGACGCCTACATGGCGCACCTAAGACGCCTACATGGCGCAACCAAGTCGTCTTTCGAGACGCACTTAAGACGCCTACATGGCGCAACCTAAGACGCCTACATGGCGTACCCAAGACGCCTATATGGCGCACGTAAGAAGCCTACATGGCGCAACCAAGTCGTCTTTCTAGACGCACTTAAGACGCCTACATGGCGCGCTTAAGACGCCTACATGGCGCAACCTAAGACGCCTACATGGCGCACCCAAGACGCCTACATGGCGACGTAAGACGCCTACATGGCGCAACCAAGTCGTCTTTCGAGACGCACTTAAGACGCCTACATGGCGCGCTCAAGACGCCTACATGGCACAACGTAAGACGCCTACATGGCGCAACCTAAGACGCCTACATGGCGCACCCAAGACGCCTACATGGCGCACGTAAGACGCCTACATGGCGCAACCAAGTCGTCTTTCGAGACGCACTTAAGACGCCTACATGGCGCGCTTAAGACGCCTACATGGCGCACCTAAGACGCCTACATGGCGCAACCAAGTCGTCTCTCGAGACGCACCTAAGACGCCTACATGGCGCACTTAAGACGCCTACATGCCGCACCTAAGACGCCTACACGGCGCAATCCGGCTCACGTGAGGTGCCTACGCGGCATGGCTAACTCGCAGTCAAAAAACTTACAGAACACAAACCATCCAAGCGACTGGTGCGTCTGAAGAGATATCCTGCTGAGGTAAAAGAATTGGCAAGACCATTGACACAAACACTTGCCTATCTAAACACGCCATAAAATGAATGCGCGAAAATGTTCATAAAAATAAATAATATCTCACAAAAGAAAAGGGAAACTGCCCTAAAAATCTTAGAAAGCATGCGCTAAAACAAGTGCGCTGAAAGGAAAAACCTAAAAGAAAGCATGCTCTAAACGCTTGCGCGAGAAAAATAATAAAGAAAAAATGTCACTCGGCGGGATCGTCGCCTACGGGATCGGCCCCGTCGAGTGGTGGAAACAACGAGTCGAAGAAGCGGAAGGTGACCCCCCGAGAAACATTCTCGGTCGCTGTGGCGTCCCGACAATCCACCGCCGCCGCGTGTCTTGCCTCCTCGACTCCGACATCGTAGTCGTCTTGAAGGTCGGACGCGAGCTGTTCCGCCGCGGCCTTCTCCGCGGTGACCCGGGCCACCTCCTCCGCCAAGGAGTCGCGCTCACGCTCCGCTCGAACACGGGCAGCTTCGCTCGATGTAAGCTGACCTTGAAGAATGCCTACTTCTTCTGTGCGCGATTCCAACTGGCGTCGAAGGTCCCGCACCTCGCTCCGGAAGACCTCCGTTGATCGAGTCGCCACTTCGAGAGCTTGACGTTCCGTCGTTAGCTCCTCAGCCATCTTCGCCACCGCCGACTGAGCACGGTCGCATTTGCCGCGGGTAACTCCCAATTCCACGCGGGCCTGTTGAAGCTGCTCGCGGAGACTCGCGAACTCTGCCTTTGAGTGAGAACCTCGCTCGGCACGGGCTAGCTGAGACTTCGCTTGAGCAAGCTCCTCTTGGGCAAGGCTCATCCGTCTGATGAGGTCGTGAAGGATCTTTTCATCCCGGGTCGCTCGAGCAAGCACCTGAGAAGGCAAGAAGACAATTCAGTAAAAGACAAAGCCTTAAAACAGACAAGGCAAGAGAAACTTACTCTCTGTGCGTCAGAAACGCCGTGGCGAAAGAACTCCACGTCGCTGCTGGCCACGATGCTCTTCCACATCTTCATCGAGGATTGAGCGAGACCCTGGGAACATTCCCCCCTAACCTCCGCGGCCTCCACGTCGACCATCGAATTCACGCGCTTCGAGTCGAAAGACGTGTCTGGTAGAGCCGATGAGGAGGGTCGCTTCAAAGAAGCGCGAGGGCCGCTCTCCGTCTGATGACCGGTATCAGGTTTCTCCCGACCGTTCCGCGTGGCAATCCGAGAACGGACCACCGCCAACGACTTCGGGTCTCGGGAAGCCTTCGCTAAGCGCGCTCGAGCCCTCGCCCTAGCCGAAGAGACTACAAAAGCGACAAAGTCAAAACCCTAAACTAAGAGCAAAAACAGAATGTGCGAAACGTCGACATACCTGGAAGGCCGCCGCTCGAGAGAGATGATGCGGTGCTGGGAGCACTTTCAGTCCGCTGACTGTCGCCACAGCTAGGAGGAAAGGGCGGGAACCACCCGGTGGAAGCCATCAGCTCAGGCGAACGAAATCGTTCGACAGCCTTCCGAGCCTCAGACATTCCCCGGATCTCCTTCACGAAGTCGAGATCGTCGGCCCCTGCGTCAGTAGAAAACTCGGCCAAGGGGCCAAACCGAAGCGGCGCGTCACCAAAGGCCTCCGCCGAGACTCACACCCACGGTCTTCGATTACACTTCTCCGAGTCCGTGATCAGCTTAGTGTTCCGGCGATCGCGGGCCATGAAGAAACCAGGTTGCCCGGGCGCAGGGAAGATCGCAATGATATTGCGAAAGTCGCTCACGGTCATCACCCGCTCAGTTTGGAAATGCCACTCCATGTGGCACATCGCCACGATGCGGTAAAACGCCGGACTCATCTGGCAAGCATGCACCCCCAGTCGTGCGAGTAGCTGCTGGACGATGGGTTGGAACGGCAACCGCAACCCGTAGTTAAGACTCGTGACCGAAACTGCGGCAAATCCACGGCGAGGACGGAAAGGACGGTCGCCCTGTAAAGGACGGAGGAGCGCCATGGACGATGGAATGGCGAATGCCTCCCTGAGACCGATGAATGTTCGGTAGGTGAGCGAGCTCGAAGCATCGACCCCCGAACAATCGAAGCCCTCGGGAGCAGCAAAGCCCTCCTCGGGATACTACTCCGTCCTAGCAAGCGACCTCGCCGACACTATCGCCTCTGCGTCAGGGGTCTCGGGCTGAGAACCCCCTGGCTCCATGGATGGGCCTCCGCCCTCCGGCACAGCCGCGGCAGCCACTGACGGCCCTTCGGGACGCTCCGGTGCGAGGCCTTCGGCCCCCGGACATGTCTCTGAATCACCTCCGGGATCTTCAGACTCGGGACCAAAATCGTCCGCGCAGTCAATCTCGTCGAGGACCGACTCTAGCGGAGCCGCTTCATCCGCGCCCGCAATATCTCCCGGCGTGCCATGAGAGTCCAAGTCGGACTTTGGCACGTCGAGGTAGGTCTTGTCGCGAGCCCCCTCGCCGACCAAGTTGATCACGAGGCGAGGAGCGGGATCCCCGGACGCGGGATGATCGACCCCCCCACTTGCTCCGCGCCCAGTCGGCGCGCACTCTTCTTGAGGCTGAGCAACAGGCACGGTTACGCCCAGCTCGTCTTCTTCGAGCCACTGCTCTACTCCGCTTGGATTCTCTTCCACGTGCAGAGGAACTTCCCCTAATCCCGCGAAGAGATCATCCTCTACATGTTCAGAATCCTGAAACAAGAGAGAAAAATCAATCTCGGGACTCTCAGTTGAGAAAAGGGAAGGAACATCCATAATGCAAGTGTAGAAAAGAAACAAGTGTAGAGAAAGAGAGAAAAAATAAAGTGGAGGAATAGGAGAGAGAGGGGGGGGGGGTCTATTTATAGACTCCTAGGGGGGTAGGAGTCGAAATCCTACTCCCACAAAGAGAAAAAACGGAGAAAACCTCCAAAAAGTCGGAGTTCCCCCGCGCGAAGCGAGCCAGCCCCGCGCACGGGGCGCGCCGCGCGGATTGCGCCGCACAGGCCGCACGCCGCGTGGCCACGCAAAAAAAAAACAACAACTTGCTCGGGCGATGGGATTTTTAAAAATATTTTCCTCAAACACCCAACGGGGAAGACAAAAAGTTCACCGCCGGGAACATCCCGAGAGACGAACTTGGGGGGCTAATGTTGTCGGTCATTTTCGGAAAACCCGAGACGCCGAGAAGACACGTCGCTCAAAGGGCCGATGGTCAGGCCGGAGGTCCTGAAGAGTGGCAAGCCTTCAAGCCCTTGCCCAAACTCTTGACTCCTTGAGTCGAGCCTAGCCCCTCGAGTCGAGATTTGAATCGGCTCCTCGAGTCGAGCCTCGTCCCTCGAGTTGAGACTTGATTCAGTCTCCTCGAGTCGAGCCTCGCTCCTCGAGTTGAGCCTTAAGTCAGTCTCGTCGAGTCGAGCCTCGCCCCTTGAGTCAAGCCTTGAGTCAGTCTCCTCGAGTCGAGCCTCGCTCCTCGAGTCGAGCCTTGAGTCAGTCTCCTCGAGTCGAGCCTCGCTCCTCGAGTTGAGCCTTGAGCCAGTCTCCTCGAGTCGAGCCTCGCTCCTCGAATCGAGCCTTGAGTCAGTCTCCTCGAGTATAGCCTTGAGTCAGCCTCCTCGAGAAAAGCCTCGCTCCTCGGGTCGAGCCTCGACTCGGATCCTATCCGTCAAATAGAGACATTTATGTCATAAACCCAAAATGCAAAGCCCACAATTGCTTAACGGGCCCGGAAGCAAGATGATCACGAAAAGTCCACGAAGGTGCTGCCCAGCGCGCGCCGCGCCCGGGCAGAGTAGCGCCGCGCGCACAGCGGCGCAGACCGCGCGCCGCGGGTTGTGCGCCACGCGCCACGCGGGGTGCGCCGCTGCCTCTTGTGCGCCTCCACTTGAAGAGGTGCGCGCCCCCAGTCCCACATGGACAACGAAGGACCTTCCTAAGGCTCCCAAACACCTATATAAACCCCCTCCCACTGAGGGGGAAGCGATCCCTTCATCTCCTATCGATACGCTTGATTTCTCACTCTCCTCTGCTTCTCTTGATGCCATCTTAGGCCTGAAGCGTTCTCGCAAGTCTCTCTCGTTCTCAGAGGTTCCGAGGCACTCACGGGGACTTCCCGAACGTCGCTCCCTCTGATCGAACGCCCCCCGGTGCTCAAGCACGCCCCTAGGGTTCTCGACTAGAGTTCTCCCTTGCGCGTCTAACACCCTAGACGCGTACGCGATCTCCGAAGTTCTGAGACGCCGCCGAGGACTCCTCGCGCCCCGCCTCCTTCGTTGAGCACGCTTCTCCACCAAGGTTCTACGCCTCATACGGCGTCTTACACGCCTGAACTACGTTCTGACCTGATCCCACGCACGGGTACATAGGCAGCCGACATCCAAGGCACGGTCACTCCTCCTCCTCACCCCTTTCCTATCCCGAGAGGCGGGTTGATCGGAGAAAACCTAGCTCGAGATTTTCGAGTTCACACTCTTGGCCCGGGTGCGATCATTTGGTCCGGCCTTGGATCGAACCGCCCGAGGTTTTCAATAGTTGTTCACTTTCGTGCGACAACACTAGTGTTTAGCTTTTCGACTTCAAGACTCGTTCTTAAGTCGTAGTGTTTAAAAGTGCCCACACACTAATTCCTTTTTATCTTGAGTGATTTAGTGATAGAAACTTCCGTGGTTACTCGAGTTAGCGAGGAAAGGAAGAGAGACGTGCAACGAGGGAGACGAACGTTTTCAACCTTCCGAAGGCTCGTCAACGTTCAAGCTTCTAAAGAGGTTAGTAAATTTATTATGCTCATATTAGTTTTATTTACATGTGCTTTCTCTTTGTCTAGGTTAGTAAAAACTGTTTTACTTGTAAAAGAAAATGTTTAAAATTCCGCCGCTTACCGAAGTGTTAAACTTTTTCTTAAACCCTAGATCAATTCCAACATGTTAGCCAATGAATATTGACGGAGTATTCATTTTTTGGGTTGTTTTTGTTGAACTCTTGGATATTTGGTAGATTGTTGAACTATTTTAATTAAGTTTGTGTTGAACTATTTTCATTAGGTTTGGTTGAACTATTTCAAATTGATTATGTAATAAAGATATTATAAACTATTTTCATTTTTAGCCTGTATGACATTTTATAATTATTTGTTCAATGGATACCCCCTAGGTAAGTCCGGTATTTTCTGGTAAATCACATCGGTAACCAGTAAGTTCATCGACATAGTTTACCCTTAGTTTCATTGGATACCTCGGTAATCCAAGAGTATCTCCCAGTAACCCAGCAAAATCTGAGTCCCGGTACGGTATCGGCAACAGTATTCAAATCCTTGGCTGGCGCGACGTGCGTGGCCAGTGCGCGAGGTGAGCACGTGCTCCTGTGTAGTGCGTGCGAGCTCGGGTTTGACTTGGGCTCATGCTAAGTGGACTTTTGACTTTTTTTGGGCTGATAGTGGGCTTTCTTGTGGGTCTTATTTGGACTTCGACATGAAATTCCTTCCAAGACACATGGAATTTAGTATTTTTGAAAAGGACCAACAACAATAATATCTGAATTTTTTATAATTACAGGTGACTCCTCACACACAGATTCGAGAACACAAATAAGATAAGAGTAATTTGGGAGTCAACTTTTATTAAAACTTATAGTTAGTTATAGTGTAGTGTCACTGTGCTTGTATAAATTTTGGCAATCATGAAATGTGATTATATGAGTTTTACTATATTTTTTTTAATAAATTAATGATTAAGCTAAATTTTGAAGGAAGTAGGCTAATTGGACTTAGCTCGCCCAAAATTCAATGAGAGATTTGCACCAAATCACTTCTTATGAACAAAATTGCATCTATGTCATCACCAAAAAACGTGTTGCAAGTAAGTCACTCTTATTTATTATTAAACCAAAATACCCTTAAAGTAGAACCAGGGTTAAAATATTTACAAAACAAAAGTAGACTAGAAGAAGTAAGTAGAACTACAGTTAAATATTTACAAAACAAAAGTAGACTAGAAGAAGAAAGTGGAACCACAGTTAAATATTTACAAAACAAAAGTAGACTAGAAGAAGAAATCGATAATCTGAAGCGCCCCGACTTCGTTGGACAACTTATCGGCACCGTTCTCCGCCGCGACCGCCTTGGAAGATGTCGCTGCCTTGCCTCCTCGCTTCGCCGCCGTAAAACACACACCAACTTCTTCAATGTGTATTACTTTTTCGACGCGTATTACCTGTTCGACGAAATGCCAAAGCCAAAAACACGACTTCAATTCATCACAGAGTCTTCCGTCAGCCATTCCGTTTTCGACTAAGGTCTTCGCCGCGTAGCCAATTTATTTATCTGTTGATCATCTCATTGTCAAACCTTGAAAACTCATTCATTGATATTTTTTTCGCCCCAAGCTTAGGGATTGTTTTCCAATGGAGTGTGGTTGTGTTAGGGTTTTGACGATCGGAAAGAACAGAGATCGGTCCGAATACGTCGGCGATTTCCCGAACGGCTCAGCTCCGGTCGTTTTCAGTCCCGTTCCGGCCACCAAATCCACCGTCCTCTCGTCGCCATCGCTTCTGCCCCCTCCGACCTCGACCCCGCCGAAAACCGCCTCTGCTGCCTCTGCTTCACCGGCGTCGACTTCGACTCCTTCGTCCTCTTCTTCCCCGTCAGAACGAACTCCCACCACCTCGGCTTCCTCGCTGTCCCCGGCGCCGGCGGTGTACGATCCCTCGCCTGCTCCAGCGAGCACTACCATCGGATCCGGAGAATCTCCGCGATCCCGAACTCCGACGAAGGCGACGATGGTGAGTTCATCAGCTTTGTCATGGTCGAAACCATGTACTCCGTTGACTGGTTCTCCGTCGAGCCCGGTCTGAATCTCCGTCGGCGAAGACGAACACCGGGAGAAATCGAAGCACGACGGCTTCGAGGCCGCGGGAAGGCTTGTTCTGTGATTCCGGCGAGAGCTCTGGCGAGGGTTACAGCGGAGGTGGCCTCGTCGGAGTGGCGATAGGCGTGGTGGTCGGAGCTTGAGTTAGAGAAATTAGGGTTTGGGAGGGAATTTGATGAGAGATTAGAGTTTGAGTGTGGATATGGATTCTTATTGGATATAAAATAGAATGATAATTAAGACATTGTATAGGTGACAAATATGCAAAAAAAAAGACACAAATGCAATTTAGGCTCAGATACAAAATTATGATAGCGAGAAATTATAATAGACAAAATTATTTAACTACAGCATATTTAAAATCATTCTTAGAATACCGTCTAGGCTAAATATCCAACAAAAATATTATGAATACTTAATACCTGTTACATATATCTAAATTTTACTTTTCTTTTGGCGAATATTATTATCTCTCATCTATCATTATGAGCGAGTTTGAAATAAATTTATTTTTTTATGAGAAAATTAAGGATTGAAATACACGCATGAATGAGGTATTTCAAGAAAAATGTTTAAAAAAAAAAAAAATTCAAGAAAATATTTTAAAAACATATAGTTGCCACTTTGAATAATTAGCGTTGTAGCTATTTACTTTTTATTTGACGTAAAATTACCGACTAGACAACATTACCACGTTGCTACTTAAACCCAATTAAATGGAAATTTGGGTAAAAGTGTAAAACCCACAATTAACATAATTTCATATTCCGATTATACCTGCCTTGTGAAATCTCCGTTCTCGGTCTCAAAGCTTCTGCGCATTCGAAAAAAAAAATGATCGCTTCAAAAACCACCACAAACCCTAATTTATCTCCGACTCGGAATTCATCGAACTCGATCAGTATGTAAGTATTCAAGTACCTCTAATCTACTCAATTTGCACTATTTTTCATTATCCCTGTCGTTGATAATATTGTAATATGTTTGGTTTCCAAGAAAGTCAAGTAGGAAAAAAGCTTGGATCTTTTTGTTGTCAATTTCGGATTCGATGCACGTATCGATTTAGATTTCTCTATTTTTTTTTAATTCGGAGTGTTCATGTCTCCGCAACCAAACCGAGGATTAGTGAGTTATGTAATTTGACTGGTTATTGAATTGTTGTCCAGGGCAAAGGAAAAAATGGCTATGGAGGCGATAAAGCACGCATTGAAGGCTTTGAGGAAAAGGCATTTGCTCGAAGAAGGTGCTCATGGCCCTGCAATTATCGCGCTTTCTAGGCCAATAATTTCTCAGGTCTGTTCTTGAGCTGATTGTGATTATAGAACTGTTTAATCCTTTCTTCTGGGGATTGACTTTGATGCTTTATGTACTTCCTTTCCGTGGATTTTGTTTAACGTTACTAAATTAGTAAAATTTTCTGAAAAGGGATCAGAATGGAAAGAAAAAGCGGAGAGTCTAGAGCTGGAGCTTCAGCAGTGTTACAAAGCCCAATCGAGATTGTCCGAGCAACTCGTCGTGGAAGTGGCTGAGTCCAGAACTTCAAAGGCTTTGATCAAGGAGAAAGATGCGACGATCTCTGATCTGCAAGATAAGTTAAATCAAACAAGGTAACCCTAACTTTAACATGGTTTAGAAGCTGGATTCTGTGCTTTCTTTCTATTTTCACTTGGATCTGGTTTTGCATTCCAGCAATGAGTTTTCACATATAAAGGATGACCTAGAGGAAAAGACTAAGGCTTTGGAACTGGTTTTGAGTGAGAACGAAGCGATCAAAGCTCAGCTCGAGGAGTTGACTGTTAAGGCTAAGAATTTTGAGGCAGAAAACAAGATGTTAATCGATCGGTGGATGCTTGAAAAAATGAAAGACGCTGAACGACTGAACGAGGTAAAATTTAATGCTGTTGCACTCTTAAACTGGGAATTTCTGTCACTGCTTATATGATGGACTTGATTTCAACTTCAGAAAGTTACTCAATGTGATGAAATTCAGATACTTGCTGTGATGAAGTTTAGTTTTACTTCCACCATAATATTTTTCCGCCTTTCTTTAGTAACAAAGTGCTTGAAAAAGTTGATAATTTCACATAGTAGAATTCAGGTTAGATATGATACAATAAAAATTTTTAAACAAGAAACCGAAATAAATAGAAAAAGAAAAGAAAGAAAGCCTCGGAAAACCAACGCCAGATACAGACACTGTTTGACATAGCTTTGCTTTTAAAAAAAGTGCTTTTAGATTCAGCTCATCCCAAAAGTTATGAAAAATGTTGCTTTTTAATTTTCTTCTATATTTTGCTAAAGCACTTCTCAATTTTTACTAAAAACTATTTTTACCAAACACTTTAAAACGGTTGAGCTTTTAGAAAAAGCTAAAATAAGGTTTAATAAGCTAAGCTAACACAGCCACAATCTAAATATCACTCAAGATTGGATGTGGGAAAATAACCAAGTTCAGGAACCAGAGCCGATAACCTAAAAGGGCTATGCTTCTAGAAAAATTGTGGCACTCAATTTATATATTTATTTATTTTCTTTCGAACCATGTGCTTCATGCTGATATTTGAGCTATTATATCCTCAGCTAAACGCGCTATACGAAGACTCAATGGATCGAATCCGGGCGAACAATCTGGAGATTCTGGCCCGGCAACAGGTGGACGGAGTGGTCCGTCAGAGCGAAGAAGGAGCTGAGTATTTCGTGGAATCCCACGTCCCATCTGTCTGCAAACACAAGATCAACAACGCCCACGAGGGCGGCTGTGCATCCATCCTCTTCGAGAACAACTCGTGCCAGCTCATCACCGGTGGCCAGGACCGCTCCATCAAGATCTGGGACGCCAATACCGGGTCCCACGCCCGGATCCTCTACGGCTGCCTCGGCTCCGTCCTCGACCTCGCCGGGACCCACGACAACAAGTCGGTGATCGCCGCGAGCAGCTCGAACAACCTCTACGTCTGGGACTTGGGGTCCGGCAGGGTCCGACACACGCTCACCGGCCATGTGGACAAGGTCTGCGCCGTCGACGCCAGCAAGGCGTCGAGCCGCCACGTCGTCAGCGCCGCGTACGACCGCACCATCAAGGTGTGGGACCTACAGAAAGGGTATTGCACGTCCACGATCATGTTCCACAGCAACTGCAACGCGTTGTGCTTTGGTGGAGACGGGCAGACGATTTTCTCCGGCCACGTCGACGGAAACCTCCGGTTCTGGAACGTCCAGTCCGGGAAGCTTCTCGGTGAAGTGGCGGCTCACTCTCAGGTAAATATGGGGTTTCGGTTAATCTCTATTATATTTTTGCGGTTTAAACCAGCTAAAAACGGTTACCCTTTCTTTTCCGGTTAAAAATAAACCTTTTGGTTAATTAAGCGGTCATATGCTTGATTTATGCTTAATAGGTCCTGGGTTTTAGCCTCTCCATAGGTACTTACTGAGCAATTGCTAGAGTTTCCAATTTTTCAAATGGTATGGGATCAGCCGCGGAGCCAAGAATTGCAGTAAGGGGAGCAAATACGAAGAAAAAAAAAATTAGTCAGTGGGGTATATATGAAAAAATCATATAATTTTGGGTTAAAGATGTATAAATTGATAAAATTATTTGGGTTTAAAATTATAATTTTCAAAAGTTCAACGGGGGCATAACCTTCCTTGGTCATTAGCTGGCTCCACCACCTTAGTCGCTTTATTTTTTGGGTCAAGCGGCTATATAGCCCAATAAAACTTAAGCTTTTGCAAAATAGCCATAATTTAACTATAAGCAAACTAGCCAAAGTAAGATTAATCTAGGTTGGATTAAATATAATCCCAACGAACTATAAAGACAAAATGTAAGTTTTATGAAAACTGAATGAAAATCAATCGAGACATGATTAAATTTAATGAAAACTTGTACTCTTAATTGACTATTTTGCTATACCTAATGAAACTATGACTATTTTGCAAAAGTCATAGTTTGAATTGTCTACTTCATACCATTTTTCCTTATTATTATTTTTTTTATTTAAATAAAAAATAACATGACCTTTGGTGTACTTTAATGTAAACTTTTGGTTTTATCACGGTTAAAAAACGGGTGAGGTTAAAATACTAACCTTTACTTTCAGGCGGTCACTTCGATCGCGCTATCGCGTAACGGGAATATGGTTCTGACTTCCGGGAGAGACAATGTCCACAATCTGTTTGACGTCCGGTCTCTGGAGGTATGTGGGACTCTGAGAGCCACGGGGAACAGGGTCGCATCGAATTGGAGCCGGTCGTGTCTCAGCCCGGACGACAACTACGTAGCTTCCGGATCGGCCGACGGGTCGGTGTATATTTGGTCAACGTCCAAGGCTGAGATAGTCAGCACTTTGAAAGAACACACCGCGCCTGTTTTGTGCTGTTCTTGGAGTGGGCTTGGAAAACCTCTTGCTTCTGCTGATAAGAACGGTGTCGTTTGTACCTGGGTGTGATGTAAATGATCAGAGTCTAAGTCCCCTTTGATTTGTTTTATTCATACCCGTCCGTTGTATACTTGTTAGGAATCAGGTGTGAGTGATCATCCTATGGTGTAGATAAATTGGGAAATTCAAAACGACCTTGCCTCTTGTACATACTCTTTCGGGTTTACTTCTAACGTGATTGCATATTGTTTTTACAGTTTTACTCTGTGATTGATTGCATCTGGTTTTTGTTGCCTGCTACAGTTAACTATAATGCTATGCTTAAAGAAACAACAGTTATTTATAAGAAAGGACAATATTCTAACCTAACTATGCGGAGCTATGACGTTATATCGGGCATTATTTTAAAAGAAAACATGAAAGCGACATAAAAATGTATCATTAGATTTTAAATAAAATATAAAACTTGCTTACTTTATTTAAAATTTATTGTTTTTCCCTTAGGATGGTAATTTTAAGCATAATTGTAAAAAATAAAATAAAATTGTAGTATAAATAAAAGACCGTAATTTTTTTATTTTTTATTTTTTTATTTATTATTTTTTTTTTCGAAAATGCTAAAAGACCGCATTTGGCATAACTAGCTCACCCATTAAAATTTTGATATTAAAAAAAAAAAAGCTCACCCACTAAAATTGAAGAAAAATAATACCAATTATTCTTAAAAATTCAGTCAGAGACCCAAAAACCAAATAAATAATTCTAAACGCAACCACATGCTTATGATAATTAGCAAGCAAGCCGGTGATAGAAAACTGGAGACACATTTATTGATCTTAAGAAGAAAAAAAGCAACATTGAAAAAGAAAAGAAAAATCTCATATATTAGACCACTTGAAACGTTGGATTTATAATCTAGTTAACGTTTTAAGTATGTTTAAAATCTGTAATTTTTAATAATTTGACTTCATTAATCAGATAGCATTTTATATGATTTTTTTTAGTATTTTCATTCGCTGATTTTGGTAAATATATGTTAATTTTTTTAAATAACTAATTTATCAAAATAAACAAAACATTAACTAATTCCTTAATTTCAAATTGGCTAAACAACTACAACACCCCAAAAGAAAAATAATAAAGTTAATAATACACCCAAGAGAGCTATTAGAAAATAGAAAGTAGGAATTTTCTGTTTTCGGTCTCTGTTTAGGATTAGGAGTTAATAGACCAACTTTTGTACTGATCACATGACAAACATGCTGTGTTTTCCTAGACAAAAAAAGAGTAAAAGAAAAAGACAAGTTTCTCTAGATTCTGTTACTTTTATTTTTCTTTCTGTTGATGAACATAATTCGTTCTTACCTTGCCAACTTCGTGACCACAATACACTCTTTTTTTTAACCTCAGAAAGTGAAACAGAAATTAATCAAAAGATACTAGGAGAAGCATGTTCTTCTCCCACACCACACACAACATCACATGTGATTTAACCGCCAAGCTCGTTTCATGTTGGATTTTAATCATTCACACACTCACATGATTAATGTATATATACTTTGCAATTTTCATAAAAATCATTAGAGTGAAAAGGTTTGGCTCCCTTTTTTTAAAAAAAAAATTAATCGAACTAAGCCACTTCAAACATTGTAATTGTGATCTAGCCCACCTTTCGCACTAGTTTCAAATCTAGCAAAAAAAGATGACGTGTCAAAATTATAGGAAATGTTAGTTACCGATATAACCTTGACTAAATTTTAATTGATTTCTGGAAATTTTATTTTGTTGCTTTTTATTTAATTAATGCACATATTTAAATCTAGTTAGTTGACTTTCCTATTTTGCGGGCTAGTTTAATGGGAAGGAAAACAATATTGCTCTTGATATTTTTTAGGCTCTACAAGATGAAATTTGAATTCCCAATTTTTAGGGATTATATTTTATTATGTTTTAATGTTAAATTTTGAAATATATCGCTCATTTAATCACGATATCAATTTGTTACATACTCGTTAATTTTTGTTTATTTTGAACTAATCTGCAAATTAACATAAATAAACTACTCGTTAATTTTTGTTTATTTTGAACTAATCTGCAAATTAACATAAATAAACCGCAACTGAGATAATTTATAGAAATAAACCAATTCAAATGAGATTCGAATAAAGAAGAGAGAGACTATTACGTATGTATTTAATGACACACGTACTCATTAATTACTCAACAACTTTTAATATTATTTTGGAAACAATTTTTTCCCTTTTAAAAATCAATACCGAATATTTGTTCCTTCAATTAGTTACGTTGACTAATTCAATCCCATTCCTTTTATATTTACAATCACCTAATTAACAATTCTGAAATAAAATTACTTAATTTAAATAGTCAAACGTGGGTTAGTGTTTTATAAACGTCTTTTAAATAATATGGGTAAATCAGGTATTTTATGTTCGTTTATTATGGTAAATGGCTATATTGCAAAATTAACCAAACGTGGGCTAGAAAACAAAAACCATGTTTCATAATGGCTACGTTGCCAGTTTGCCATTTTTTTATTAATTTAAAAACACTAGAAAACTTGCTTGAAATTTATTTTTATAGTCTAACAACGGATCATGGTGTTGTTGAGATAAGAAATTTCGTTTATTGTCATAATATTAGAATGTGTCAGTTTAGTGACCCATGAATTTTCCAAATAGTTTCACTTTGACCCCATGTTTTGTTTGCATTCACTCCGTGAGTGTTAAATTTTAGCCTTATTTGGACCCGTTAATTTACATTGATTTTTTTAAGGAACAATTGCATGTTTAAGCATACTTTAGAATTAATTTCATGCGCATTTTAGTAATATAAAAAACTAATTTAAATTAAATATCACGTTAAAAGTTAAAGAAAAATACACATAAAAATTCGCTAAAAATTAAATTTTGCACATCCTAGGCTCTACTATATTTTTTTTTTTTTGAGAGGCTTCAAACATTTCTTTTACAATGTATTGTTGCTATATACACATGGATCCATTGTTAAGGGCTATATTTTACCAAAAGAATTTAAATTTTTTGGTATCAACCCATAAGAACTCATTGCTTGAGCAAGGTAACTGTTATGCGAGATTTTTCCATGTCCAAAACAACATGAAAGCCCAACCCAAAAACAAAGAAGCACAGTGAGCCCAGTCCAAGAAACAAAGCGGAAAACTCGAAGACTTGTCAAAAGGGCATGAAGCAACCCGCTCTTATCTCAACAAGCTGGGCTCGCTTGAAGCAATCCGCTTCCATCCCGACAAGCGGCTCGCTCGAACCACCCCGCTCCCGTCTCGACAAGCGGCTTGCTCGAAGCAACCCGCTTCCGCCTCGACAAACGGCTCGCTCGAAGCAACCCGCTTCCGCCTCGACAAACGGCTTGCTCAAAGCACCCCGCTCTCGTCTCGACAAGCGGCTCGCTCGAAGCACCTCGCTTCCGCCTCGACAAGCGGCTCGCTCGAAGCAACCCGCTTCCGCCTCGAAAAACGGCCCGCTCGAAGCAACCCGCTCCCGTCTCGACTAGGGGCTCGCTCGAAGCAACCCGCTCCCGTCTCGACAAGTGGGGCTCGCCCGAAGCATTCAGGTTGGATCAATCTCGAAGTACCCAGGCTGGGTCGACCCCGAAGTTACCAGGCTGGATCGATGTCGAAGCACCCAGGCTGGGTCAATCTCGAAGTACCAGACTGGGTCGATCTCGAAGTACCCAGGCTGGGTCGATCCCGAAGCTACCAGGCGGGATCGATGTCGAAGTACCCAGGCTGGGCCAATCTCGAAGTACCCAGGCTGGGTCGATCTCGAAATACCCAAGCTGAGTCGATCATGAAGTATCCAGGTTGGACCAATCTCGAAGTACCCAGGCTGGGTCGATCCCGAATCTACCAGGCTGGGTCGATCCCGAAGCTACCAGGCTGGATCGATGTCGAAGTACCCAGGCTGGGTCAATCTCGAAGTACCCAGGCTGGGTCGATCCCGAAGCTACACGGCGGGATCGATGTCGAAGTACCCAGGCTGGGCCAATCTCGAAGTACCTAGGCTCGGTCGATCTCGAAATACCCAAGCTGGGTCGATCATGAAGTATCCAGGTTAGACCAATCTCGAAGTATCCAAGCTGGGTCGATCTCGAATCTACCAGGCTGGGACGATCACGAATCTACCAGGCTGGGTCGATCCCGAAGCTACCAGGCTGCATCGATGTCGAAGTACCCAGGCTGTATCAATCTCGAAGTACCCAGGCCGGATCGATCTCGAAGCATCCGGGCTAGATCGGTCTCGAAGTACCCAGGCTGGGCCAATCTCGAAGTACCTAGGCTCGGTCGATCTCGAAATACCCAAGCTGGATCGATCATGAAGTATCCAGGTTAGACCAATCTCGAAGTATCCAAGCTGGGTCGATCTCGAATCTACCAGGCTGGGACGATCACGAATCTACCAGGCTGGGTAGATCCCGAAGCTACCAGGCTGCATCGATGTCGAAGTACCCAGGCTGGATCAATCTCGAAGTACCCAGGCCGGATCGATCTCGAAGCATCCGGGCTAGATCGGTCTCGAAGTACCCAGGCTGGGCCAATCTCGAAGTACCTAGGCTCGGTCGATCTCGAAATACCCAAGCTGGGTCGATCATGAAGTATCCAGGTTAGACCAATCTCGAAGTATCCAAGCTGGGTCGATCTCGAATCTACCAGGCTGGGACGATCACGAATCTACCAGGCTGGGTCGATCCCGAAGCTACCAGGCTGCATCGATGTCGAAGTACCTGTTGTCGCAGTTTTTCAGACAACGATTTAGGAGTCGCAGACGGTCAGACCCAAGGTCGGACCAAGTGGTCTCGTCTCGACTTGAGCGTGTGGGACTTGGTATGCCAAGTCGTCCCTTAGCTGTCCGTGGTATTTGTCTCGTCCAGGCACCTGAAAAGCAAGCAGAAGAGGTGTGAACTACAAAGGGGAAACAGAGGGGTTGCCTCTGTTTACCTCTCCGACGCTCAACATTAGTAGGATTGAGGTGGTTTGTAGAGGGTTTAGTGTTTAGGGGTCGAGACTTGAGAGAAACGAGCGAGGTACGAGTTCGACAGCGTTTCAGTACTCAAGAACGGATTACCTGGATTAGGGGAGAGACCCCTGTATTTATAGGCCACCAAGGGGCATTATGAACAACCCCTTGGCCGAGGGCTGCCTCTGACTCGGCCATGAAGGCCATGGACGGCTCTGACTTGTCCATGGACGGCTCGGACTCGGCCATGGACGGCTCTGACTCGGCCATGGATGGCTCTGACTCGGCCATGGACGGCTCTGACTCGTCGATGGACGGCTCTGACTCGGCCATGGACGGCTCTGACTCGTCCATGGACGGCTCTGACTCGTCCATGGACGGCTCTGACTCGGCCATGGATGGCTCTGACTCGTCCATGGACGGCTCTAACTCGACCATGGACGGCTCTGACTCGGTCATGGAGGCCATGGACGGCTCTGACTCATCCATGGACGGCTCTGACTCAGCCATGGGGGCCATGGATGACTCTGATCCGGCCATGGAGGCCATGGACGCCTCTGACCCGGCCATGGAGGCCATGGACGCCTCTGACCCAGCCATGGAGGCCATGGACGCCTCTGACCCGGCCGTGGACGCCTCTGACCCGGCCATGGAGGCCAGGGATACCTCTGAGGCGGCCACGGCGACGAGAGCCGGCTCTGAGGTGGCCGTGCATCGGGAGAGGCTCGGGGAGGCCGCTATCGTGGCCGTCGTCGTCCTACCGGGCCGGGACGGACCGGTAACATTAGCCCCCCGAGTTTCCGGTTGAGCGTAGGTCGAGTGGAAACTCAAAATCTACGATTTCATGCGGATGCAGGATGAATGCTCTCGAGTTTGTGTCACGGGGACGGCCTTTGCGCGTCGCGAGGGACGGCCTTTGTGCGTCACGAGGGACAGCGTTTGTGCGTCACGAGGGATGGTCTTTGTGCGTCACGAGGGATGGCCTTTGTGCGTCACGAGGGACGGTCTTTCTGCGTCGCGAGGGACGGCTTTTGTACGTCACGAGGGACGGCCTTTGTGCATCACGAGGGACGGCCTTTGTGTGTCGCGAGGGACGGCTTTTGTGCGTCACGAGGGACGGTTCTGTTCCGGGTTTATCGTGCGAGGCTTATTTTCTCAACCTGCCAGTGAAGGCGTGATCGATTAGCACGACTTTATTGTGCGTGGCTTATTTTCTTGACCTACCAATGAAGGCGTGATCGATTTGCACGACTTTGGCCCCGGGGGGCATTGGCGTCACATTTGCGTGACTGGGTTTTCCACGGACGCTGGCTAGACCAGGTACGCCCGGCGGACGTAGGCCTTTGAAACCCATTTGTGACTCGCTGCCTATCGGTGCACGAGCTGGGCGGCGAGCGCAGTGCCACATTTGTGTGGCCAGGTTTCCCGCGGACGCTGGCTAGACCAGATACGTCCGGCGGACGCAAGCCTTTGAAACCCATTTGTAACTCGCTGCCTATCGGCGCACGAGCTGGGCGGCGAGCGCGATGCCATATTCGTGTGGCCAGGTTTCCCGTGGACGCTGGCTAGACCAGATACGCCCGGTGGACGCAAGCCTTTGAAACCCATTTGTAACTCGCTGCCTATCGGCGCACGAGCTGGGCGGCGAGCGCGATGCCACATTCGTGTGGCCAGGTTTCCCGTGGACGCTGGCTAGACCAGATACGCCCGGCGGACGCAGACCTTGAACCCATTTGTAACTCGTTGCCTATCGGCCCACGAGCTGGGCGGCGAGCGCGATGCCACATTTGTGTGGCGAGGTTTCCCGTGGACGCTGGCTAGACCAGATACGCCCAGCGGACGCAGACCTTGAACCCATTTGTAACTCGTTGCCTATCGGCCCACGAGCTGGGCGGCGAGCGCGATGCCACATTTGTGTGGCGAGGTTTCCCGTGGACGCTGGCTAGACCAGATACGTCCAGCGGACGCAGACCTTGAACCCATTTGTAACTCGTTGCCTGTCGGCCCACGAGCTGGGTGGCGAGCGCGGAATCGAGACTCAACTCGAGGACTCACATAGAGCCTGCACGAGGAGTAGTTAGATGACTTGTGGACTCGGGACACAACTCGAGGGCTCATGTGGAGCCTGCACGAGGAGTGGTTAGTTGGCTTGTCGTCTCAATACTCAACTCGAGGGCTCATGCAGAACCTGCACGAGGAATTTCGTGAAGAGTCGGCGTGAGGAGTATCGGTCGAATCGCGGACTCGGAGCTCGACTCGGGGAAAGAGCTCGTCTCGAGGAGATGTGTGAAGAGTCGGCACAAGGAGTATCGGTCGACTCGCGGACTCGGAACTCGACTCGAGGAAAGAGCTCGTCTCGAGGAGATGTGTGAAGAGTCGGCACGAGGAGTATCGGTCGACTCGTGGATTCGAACTCGACTCGAGGAATGAACTCATCTCGAGGAGCCATGTGGGGTCGGCACAAGGAGTAGCTTGTCGACTCGTCGACTCGAACTCGACTCGAGGAATGAACTTGTCTAGAGGAGGCGTGTGAAGTTGGCACGAGGAGTAGCTTGTCGACTCGTGGACTCGAACTCGACTCGAGGACTCACGTAGAGCCTGCACGAGGAGTTTCGTGAAGAATCAGCACGAGGAGTATTGGTCGACTCGTGGATTCGAACTCGACTCGAGGAATGGACGCATCTCGAGGAGATGTGTGGAGTCACCACGAGGAGTAGCTTGTCGACTCGTGGATTCGAACTCGAATCGAGGAGTGGACGCATCTCGAAGAGACATGTGGAGTCGCCACGAGGAGTAGCTTGTCGACTCGTGGATTCGAACTCGACTCGAGGGATGGACGCATCTCGAGGAGACATGTGAAGTCGCCACGAGGAGTAGTTTGCCGACTCGTCGACTCGAACTCGACTCGAGGAATGAAGTTGTCTCGAGGAGGCGTGTGAAGCCGGCACGTGGAGTAGCTTGTCGACTCGTGGACTCGAACTCGACTCGAGGACTCCCGTAGAGCCTGCACGAGGAGTTTCATGGAGAGTCGGGGCGAGGATCATCGGTCGACTCGCGGACTCGGAGCTCGACTCGAGGAATGAACTCATCTCGAGGAGACATGTGAATAGTTGGCACGAGGAGTATCAGTCGACTCGTGGACTCGAACTCGACTCGAGGACTCACGCAGCCTGCGCGAGGAGTTTCATGAAGAATCGGAACGAGGAGTATCGGTCGACTCGTGGATTTGAACTCGACTCGAGGAATGGACGCATCTCGAGGAGACATGTAGAGTCGCCACGAGGAGTAGCTCGTCGACTCATGGATTCGAACTCGACTCGAGGAATGAACGCATCTCGAGGAGACATGTGGAGTTGCCACGAGGAGTAGCTTGTCGACTCGTGGATTCGAACTCGACTCGAGGAATGAACGCATCTCGAGGAGACATGTGGAGTTGCCACGAGGAGTAGCTTGTCGACTCGTGGATTCAAACTCGACTCGAGGGCTTATGTAGCCTGCACGAGGAGTTTCGTGAGAAGTCTTTCTTTGGGACCTCCGGCCTAACCATCGGCCCCTTGAGACTTTATTATTATTATTTTTTTTTGAGTTGTTGTTGAGTTGTTTTTGATTGAGCATTGATCCCTGTTAGCCCCCCGAGTTTCTTGCGTTTGTGAGACGAAGGCCAAGAAACTCTTGTGTTGGAGGTATACAATAGTGCGTGTCAAAAAGTTGTCATGTGTAGAATAACTCTTTATTGCAATAAAGGGGGTTGTTACAGGTAGCATGTGTAATGTATAAACTTTTGTAACCGCTCGACTTGTGAATTTGAATAAAATGGACGAGTTTTAATTCAAATTCTTGTTGCATATGAGACGTCCTTAAATTTTAAAGATCTTGGAATATGATAATATTTAAGGTCGATGAAATTTCGGAATGAGAATATTCGAGTAATCCAATATTATTATTCGAAACATACTCGGAGATTTAAAAAAAAATCTCAAGAGTAAAGAATGAATTCCGAAATCCCTTAAATATATTCAAAATAACGAGAAATAATAATAATTTTCTCGGTTATTTTTCAAGATTATTTTTAATTAATTAAGGACAGGATTGTGAGAGTTTATTTTGAAAGGACTTATATGCAATATTTTGAAGGACGAAAGTGAAAGAAAAAGAGAAGCTGGGGTTGATTTGAGAGAGTTGTGGCAGGAGGGGATTGGTCCACGTATGCACGCGTGGCAATGAATGAGGGTGCCACATGGCCACTTCCTCCTCAAAACCTTGCCACCTCACCCTTCTCTCTCTCTTCTCTATTTTCTTCTTCTTCTCCCTTGCTTCACTCGGCCGAAACCCACACACGAGCAAACCAGGACAAACGAAAAAAAAAGAAAAGGAAAAAAAACTCTCGGCCGCTCCTCTGCTCGTCGCCGACAACCATCATCACCGCCATCACCCTCGTTCTTCTCCTTCTCTTCTTCTTCTTCTCCTTCGCGCGCCATCACCCAGCACCGAGTTCCACCGCGCGCTCCGGCCCGAGGAAGCACAGCACCGCCGAGCCCCGACGTCGCCACCGCCACCTCTCACTCGCCTTCCTCTCTCTTCCTCTCCTTCGCGCGTCACCGACCGCTGAGCCACCGCGCGCGCAAAGACCGAGCGACACACCGCCGCCGCGAGCTCGCCGTGACCGCCGCCGAGGAAGGAGACGCCGGGAACACACAATCGAGCGACGAGGACACCGAATTCGTGAGAATTTCGGTAAGAACAAGCTAAACCCAATTGATTTTTCTGAGAAATTAGGATTTGAAATTCTGAATTGGGGATTTTTGAATCCGAGTTGATTTCGGTTAAATTGATTGGTTTTTATCGTTCATTGAACTCGATTGATGTTGTTTGTAACCTGAATTTGAAGTTTTGATTCGGATTTTTCCTAATTTATCCGAAAATGATGAACTAGGGTTTGAATTGGGGGTTTTTGATTTCGGGTTCGATTTCGGTGCAATTGCTCGGTTTGTAATGTTGTCTGAGCTTGATTGTTGTTGTTGATGTGGTTTATGATCAGAATTTTTGAGGCTATATTGAATTGTGGGATTTTGATGAGTTTTGGTTTGGATTGTGGTTTTGGCCGTGTGCTCTAAAATTTGAGATTTGGATTTGAGAATTTTGAGTTCTTGTGATGTGTTGAAGTGATTTCATTCCTGGAATTAGGAGAGGCTGTGATGATTGAAGGATTTTGGAAATTGTTTAGCTTGGTAATTGTCTTAGCTGTGAGTTGTTTGTTTGCTTTGTGTGGCCGTGTGTTGTCTTGGCCGTGTGACTTGGTTGAGCCGTATGTTTGTTGTGGCCGTGAACTTGGTCTCGGGTATGCGTTTTAGTTCACAAATAATTATGATAAAGTCTGAGCCTCGATTTGAGTTTTGTGGTCGTTTCCGGTCAGTTGGATTTTTGTTGAGTTCGCTTGATTGGGTTATGGGTTCGGGTTTTGAGTTATGTGATATCGGAATTTGGTTTTAAGATGTTAACTCGTCGTTGGGTTCCAGGTTTGATTTACAGACATTGACGGACGGACGGGAACCAGACGAGTCGAGAGCGTTGAGATTAGCCTCTGAAGATCTCAAGTTGATAGAGTTATCGAAATAAAGCTCGATTAACTCGTGAGTTTTAAATCGCTTACAGCGTTTAAATACTCTTATATATGTACTTTCAGTATTTAAATAAATAATTTAGAATTATTTATTTAATAATGTTTATGAATTTAATTTAATTATTCATTTGGAATTCTCGGTTATTTTTAATTTCGGATTATTTGATTTATTTAAGACTCGTGATTACTCGTTGAACGTTATCTCGTATCACTCTCGATATGGGATACGCGAGTCTTGAATAAACCTCCGAAAAACCGGGGAATAATAAATTAAATTCTCGAATTCCGAACCGACTCTAATCCCGACAACGAACCCTACTCTCTTTAAGTAAACTCGAATCCAATAACTAATGGATGTTCAACTCCGGATGCTAGTTCTTCCGACGTTTCGACAAGCGCCAGGTGCCTCAAAGAACGTGTGAAGCAAGACGTCTTCAGGACTTGTCAAGCGTTCTATCGAACAATTCCGGGTAAGTGTGGAGACATAAGTCAACTACTTACCAAGGGTATAATCCTGCTTGTTTGTGCATATGCTTGCTAGTAAACAAGAGTAGGTAAAAGCCTAAAAATGAATAAACTCGAAAGTTAAGGCTTCGGCCACTCTTGCTTGAAAACTTAGCTCGGGTTCGCCCGTTAGGTTCAAACGCTAACTTGAACCAGCCTTGCTTGCTTTGTGTGTGGTTAGACTTCTCTTCTAACTCTAGGAAGTAGGTTAGAATCGAGAGGACGGAAGAGCGATAGACTCTCAAATTCAATCGAGAGTAGAGAGTTCGAGAGTCACATCTCGAGCTTTCAACTTAAAACACTAAACGAGCTTCAAAGGGAAACAATAATTTCTTTCGGGGTTTATCCCGTCACGCTCTTCCGTATATAAGTTTAACGTGTACGCTGCTAGCTGCAGTGTACCCAAACTTTAAACTCGTGTCGGTGGTACTCACAAGTCCCTGACTTGTGCTTGGCGGGCCATGTCGGTCCGTGCGCCGAGTACTCGAAGCAATGGGTGAAGGTCGCGCATCGCGAGCTCATTGCTTGCTGGAAGACTCACCGGAAGCTGCCTTGAGCACACCGGGGCGTAGTGGGTGATGGTCGCGGTTCGCGAGCTCACTATGCCAGAGACCAGTGGCGCTGACGTCATGATGAAGGAAGTACCACTAGTGGATCCCAGACATGTGTTAAAACTTAGATCAGTTGACGACTGCTGCTCGAAGTTGAAAACTGGTCTCTAGTCGGACCAGAGGTTATAGCAGTGTGGAGTGTATAACCTTGCGGGACGGCTAGTATTCTAGGATGCGCGCTCATTAGTCACTTTTAGGTGATAGCTGCATCCTGCATTCTTGTTTGCTTGTTCGCACGTCACATGCTTTGCATTAGCTGCTTTTCTTTCATAAGCTAGACTCCCGCTTGCTGAGTCATTCGACTCATAGTTTTATGTCCCTTGGTAATGTAGATAAGGGCAAGGCGGCAATGTAGACGACCGAGAAGGAAACTGAGACGGAACGCGTATCTCTTGACCTACGGGCTATGGGTTCTGGCTCGGGAAGTAGACCTCTATATGTATAATGTTTTGAATAATATCGACTCTTCCTTAGATAATATCCCGTGTATGTATGTAAAGTCGGGAGCTTTTATGTACATATATATGTATGTATAAGGGTCGATATACGACTTCTAGTTCTAAAAGAAAAACGAAAAATTTCCCGAGATTTCCGATAACCACTTTTGTTGTAAACGTTTCCGCACTTTTAATAATATCGTATTTCGTATATTATATGTTTTGTAAATTATGTATTTACTTTAAATGTTTTGTTTACATTATATTATTCATATATGTTATGCTCCCGCTACGTGATGTTGGTTCCGCCGAGTCGCGGCTTGCGGGCGAGGTGACGACGCTCGCGGGTCGTGACAGATTTTGTGGTATCAGAGCCCAGGTTTAGCCGTTTCTGTAGACCTGAGATACATGTTTTGGTTATGGGAAAGTGTTGGAACTTGTGCTGACCGTTGGCCTGTCGTTTTGGCAGGTGGAATGGCTCAAGTGACGATACTATCCTACCCGGAGGCTCTCGCATCTGTTCCTCCTACCACTCCGACTTTCAGCGGGGTGAGGGGTACACTTACGTGGGTGCGATGGATTGGTACTACCATCGAGTGGATGGACGCCCTTGCTATCCCTGAGATGTTCCGTACTAGTATTGCCACGACGCTCTTGCAGGGACCAGCCTGGACTCGCTGGACCCGGCATGTAGCGCTGGGTAGTCTGTATCGATCATGGGACATGTTCCAGGCCATCATGGGGGCCACTTTTTCAGCCCAGGGGCGCACAGATGAGTGGAACGAGTTCGCTCATGGTTTCTTTCAGCTCGACTTCGAGTCGATCGCTCAGTACGAGGATCGATTTGAGGAGGAGATCGTGACATCTTGCCCCTTTGCTTTGGAGGACCGCCGACAGCAGTTTATCTTTCACCAGGGGTTACGGCCCGAGTATAGGTATCCGATGCTGTTGTGTTGCTGCCCGTCCATGGGAGTTCTCCGAGCGCGTTTGGCGTTTATGATTCAGTCTCAGGTAGGATGTTGGATTCCTCCAGGTTACGAGCCTGCCCCGCACCCAGCTTATGTGCCAGTACCACCAGCCCAGCCACCTCAGGCGCCGGCACCACCAGCATCGCCGCCGCACGCGCCACCGCCACCGCCACCACCCGCACAGCCACCTGCAGCTCCTCTTGTTATTGTGATCTCTGACGACGAGGAGAGCGAGGTGGATGACGATGAGGATGAGGATCCCGTTGAGGATTATCCTCTTATGTGAGGGTGTGTTTAGGCTTGTGTAGATAGTGGTGGTTAGTTTTTTTTTGAGAGGTTGGTTTCGATGGTTGATGGTTGTTGTACATGTTTTTTTGATCTAGTAGACTAAACCTTGTGAGAGCTAGTCTACCTGTAGTTCTTTTGTTTAGCATGTGTACGTGCGAACTTGATGTTGAAAAGCTTGTTGTATCTTTTGACATGTATATATGGATGTAGATATGGTTGTATATATAAAATCGCGCTTTAGTTTCAGTTGATCATGTGTTGTTTGTATGTCTCTCGCATTCCGGTATGGATATATGAGTAACCTTGTTTGTTCTCATGTGTAGAACTGAGGAAATATGTCCGGACAAGACCCGTCTCCTACCGGAAATGCTACGGCGGCAGACCTCGCAGAAATGCGACACGCCTTGGAGAGACAGGCTGCTAGCGCAGCACAACGAGATCAGATAGTTGCACAGCAACTTGAAGCCCAGAATCGCACGATCACTGAACTTTTGACGAGATTAAATGCGCCACCTCCACCAAACCCGGAGCCTCCTGCTCAAGATGAACGACGTGAACATCCACCGCAGGCACGCGTGGATCCCCTGGAAGAGCTGAACTTCCGGATCCCTGATGTCGTTCCTCCGGTAGGTGAACCGGTGTATGAAAGATTTCGGAAGCAGAAGCCTCCGCAGTTTGGCGGTAACGTTGACCCTGCGACAGCCGAGAACTGGATCAAGAGGATTCAACAGATTTGCAACTATATGCAGCTGTCAGATCAGGAGAGGGTAGCGTGTGCCGTGCACCAGCTGGAAGACGAGGCGAGAGGTTGGTGGGAGGTCGTAGCGTCATATGAGGATATCCACACGATGACGTGGATTCACTTCCTCAACCTGTTTCACGGAAAGTATCTAAGCGAGGCAAACCTATCGAACAAGGTACGCGAGTTTATGAACTTGCGACAGGGCACCTTGTCTGTTTCCGAATATACGGCGAAGTTCGATACGTTGGCCAGGTTTGCTCCTTCCTTGGTTCCCACTGATCAAGCTCGCAAGATGAAATACATGCACGGTCTGAACGTGGAAATTGTGAGCCAAGTGGATAGTGGCGACACCGGACCCCGTACTTATGCCAACGCTGTGCAGAGAGCGTTACGCATTGCTGGTTGGCGTGAAAGTGAACGACATCCTGAGTCAAAGCCGGTTGCAGCACCGTCTTCTGAACCTGCTAGAACGGGGCAAGGTAATTCACAAGGAAGAACCCGATCTCTCTCGCGATGGGAGAATCGGCAGCAGCAGAGGTCTGGCAATAAGTTTCAGCAAGGGTCAAATAACCGATCTCAGGCGAGTTCTAACAATCGCTCGCAGTCCGTGAACCAGAAGAAGAATAAGGCAGACAATAGACGCCCAGGGCCGTCCAACAAGAAGCCCAGAAACTTCGGGAACCAGCCGTCGTCCCAGTGCTGGAGATGTGGCGAAGTGCATGATGGCGACTGCTTTGCTCGCACGTTGACATGTTTCCGATGTGGAAAAGTAGGTCATTTGTCGAAAGTCTGCCAGAGTTCAGAAAGAAAGGCTCCTGCACCAAAGGAACAACCAAAGGCTAATGCCCGAGTCTACTCTATCTACGAGGATGAGGTTCGTGCAAGGTCCTCTACTGCCGTTACAGGTCAGATTTCTGTAGCCTCTTTCTCCGCATATGCATTGATAGACTCAGGAGCCACGAATTCTTTCATTGCATCTAGAAGATCTGATCAGTTGAGTAGAAACAAAGAGACCTTCTCGTATCCGTTTGTTACGGTTACACCCTCGGGAGAGAGATATCAGTCGCTATACTGGTATAAAGATGTGCCTATTCAAGTTCAGGATCGGGTCCTTGAAGCGGATCTGATTGAACTAGAAATGGTTGACTATGATGTAATACTTGGAATGGATTGGTTAAGTAAGCATTATGCAGTCATTGATTGTAGAAAGAAGTCGGTTTTGTTTCAAGAACCGGGGCTTGAACCATTCCAGTTCCAAGGTTCCTCTCGGAAGTTGGAATTTCCCGTGATATCGGCACTTAAAGCGTTGAAGATGATGCAGCAGGGATGTGCCGGATATCTCGCGAGCGTTGTGGATACTGCGAAGGCGACCAAGCCACAACCGCAAGATATTCCTGTTGTGAGGAACTTTCTGGATGTTTTTCCAGAAGATCTTCCAGGTCTACCTCCTGACCGTGAAGTCGAGTTTAATGTAGAACTCCTTCCAGGAACAGCACCGATATCGAAGACCCCGTATCGGATGGCTCCGGCGGAATTGAAGGAACTTAAGACGCAACTCCAAGAGTTATTGGATAAGGGATTCATCAGACCAAGCCATTCGCCATGGGGAGCGCCAGTCTTGTTCGTCAAGAAGGCAGATGGTTCGTTACGGTTATGTATCGATTACCGTGGCCTGAATCAGGTGACAATCAAAAACAAGTACCCGTTGCCGCGCATTGATGATCTGTTCGACCAACTTGCTGGAGCAACTGTGTTTTCGAAGATTGATCTGCGATCAGGGTACCATCAGCTGAAGGTTCGGGACGAGGACATTCCAAAGACGGCTTTTAGAACTCGTTATGGTCATTACGAGTTCCTAGTTATGTCTTTTGGACTAACCAATGCACCTGCAGCGTTTATGAACTTGATGAATCGAGTATTTGAGGATTTCTTGGACAAGTTCATCATCGTGTTTATTGATGACATCCTGATTTACTCGAAAACCAAGGAAGAACACGCGCAACATCTAGAAATGGCTCTGACAAGACTACGAGAAAAACAACTGTACGCCAAGTTCTCAAAGTGTGAATTTTGGCTGGAGCACGTTGTTTTCCTTGGTCACGTAGTCAGTAGCACAGGAATCATGGTAGATCCGACCAAAGTGGAAGCGGTGAAGCAGTGGAATCAGCCGAAGACGGTAACCGAGATAAGAAGCTTCTTGGGTCTTGCAGGCTACTACAGGAAGTTCGTAGAAGGATTTTCTAAATTAGCCATGCCGTTAACCCAACTAACCCGTAAAGGACAGAAGTTTGTCTGGTCTGAGAAGTGTGAAGAAAGCTTCCAGGAGCTGAAGAATCGTCTGACCACGGCTCCAGTGCTCACCATTCCTCAGGGAGCCGACGGATTCGCGATCTACTGTGATGCCTCTAAGCAAGGATTAGGCGCGGTTCTAATGCAGCATGGTAAGGTTATTGCTTATGCCTCGCGACAGCTGAAGGATTATGAAACCCGGTACCCTACGCATGATCTGGAACTCGCAGCAGTTGTTTTTGCGCTTAAAATATGGCGACACTACTTGTATGGAGTTCATTGCGACATTTATACGGACCATAAGACGCTGAAGTATCTCTTCACCCAGAAAGAGCTGAACATGCGACAAGGACGCTGGTTGGAACTTCTGAATGACTACGACTTCGAGCTACATTATCACCCTGGTAAAGCTAATAAGGTCGCAGATGCGCTCAGTCGTAAGTCGGTAGTTTCACTAGCAAGTCTAGTTGAGACGTCCCTCAAGCTGAAGAAGGATGTTCAGCAACTGGAGCTTCAGCTAATCACGGGAAGGATAGCTGCGCTCAGTGTGCGACCAATGTTGCTGGAACAGATTAAAGACGGTCAGTACGCAGATGAGTATCTTCTCAGCAAGATGTTTGATGCTCAGAATGACGCAGAAGGTAAGTTTACACTGGACGAGAAAGATGTTCTAAGGTGTAACGGGAGAGTCTGTGTACCGTCCGACGAAGGAATCAAGAGACAATTGATGGAAGAAGCTCACGGAACGCCGTATTCCGTGCATCCTGGTGTGACTAAGATGTACCAGGACCTGAAAAAGGTCTATTGGTGGCCAGGAATGAAGAAAGATGTAGCTGTATTTGTTCAAAGGTGCTTAACTTGTCAACAAATCAAGGCAGAACATCAGAAACCAGCAGGAATGCTTCAACCCCTAGAGGTTCCGCAATGGAAATGGGAGCAGATAACGATGGATTTCGTGTCAGGTTTGCCAAAAACCACTGCTGGTCATGACTCTGTCTGGGTTATTGTTGATAGATTAACCAAATCAGCTCACTTTCTACCTATCAAAACCACTCACACGGTGGATAAGCTTGCTGAATTGTATATCAAGGAGATTGTACGTCTCCATGGAATCCCTAATTCAATCGTATCCGACCGAGATACTCGGTTCACTTCCAAATTCTGGAAGAGTCTACAGGAGAATTTGGGAACACGATTGAAGTTCAGTACTGCTTTTCATCCCCAAACAGATGGTCAGAGTGAACGCACGATACAAGTGTTGGAGGATATGCTTCGGGCATGTGTCTTAGATTTCCCAGGCTCATGGAGTCGTTATCTCCCTCTGGTCGAATTCTCCTACAACAACAGCTACCAAGCGACAATCGGAATGGCGCCTTATGAAGCCCTCTACGGACGGAAGTGTCGCTCTCCAATTCATTGGGATGAAGCTGGCGAGAGCAAGCTGTTCGGACCTGAATTGGTGGAGCAGACTACAGAGGCAATCAAGACGATTCGAGCCCGAATGAAAACATCTCAGAGTCGCCAAAAGAGCTATGCAGACAAGCGGAGAAGACCGTTAGAATTCGAAGCAGGAGAGAAAGTTTTTTTAAAGGTTTCCCCGATGCGTGGTGTCATGAGATTCGGGAAGAAAGGGAAGCTCAGCCCGAGGTATGTTGGACCTTTCGAGATTCTGGAGCGAGTGGGCAAGGCAGCGTATCGCCTAGCTCTACCACCGTCGATGTCCAACCTCCATGATGTATTTCACGTATCGATGCTACGGAAATACATGTCTGATCCTTCACATGTACTGCAAGATCAAGAGGTTGAAGTTTCTCCTGACATCAGGTATGAAGAATCAGCCGTCGCAATCCTAGATCGCAAGGAGAAAGTCTTAAGGAATAAGACTATACCTTTGGTCAAAGTACTTTGGAAGAGTCACTCTACAGAAGAAGCTACTTGGGAGCTTGAGAGCGAGATGCAAAAGAAATACCCTTCCTTGTTCTAAGTTTCGAGGACGAAACTCTTTTAAGGGGGTAGGGATTGTAATGTATAAACTTTTGTAACCGCTCGACTTGTGAATTTGAATAAAATGGACGAGTTTTAATTCAAATTCTTGTTGCATATGAGACGTCCTTAAATTTTAAAGATCTTGGAATATGATAATATTTAAGGTCGATGAAATTTCGGAATGAGAATATTCGAGTAATCCAATATTATTATTCGAAACATACTCGGAGATTTAAAAAAAAATCTCAAGAGTAAAGAATGAATTCCGAAATCCCTTAAATATATTCAAAATAACGAGAAATAATAATAATTTTCTCGGTTATTTTTCAAGATTATTTTTAATTAATTAAGGACAGGATTGTGAGAGTTTATTTTGAAAGGACTTATATGCAATATTTTGAAGGACGAAAGTGAAAGAAAAAGAGAAGCTGGGGTTGATTTGAGAGAGTTGTGGCAGGAGGGGATTGGTCCACGTATGCACGCGTGGCAATGAATGAGGGTGCCACATGGCCACTTCCTCCTCAAAACCTTGCCACCTCACCCTTCTCTCTCTCTTCTCTATTTTCTTCTTCTTCTCCCTTGCTTCACTCGGCCGAAACCCACACACGAGCAAACCAGGACAAACGAAAAAAAAAGAAAAGGAAAAAAAACTCTCGGCCGCTCCTCTGCTCGTCGCCGACAACCATCATCACCGCCATCACCCTCGTTCTTCTCCTTCTCTTCTTCTTCTTCTCCTTCGCGCGCCATCACCCAGCACCGAGTTCCACCGCGCGCTCCGGCCCGAGGAAGCACAGCACCGCCGAGCCCCGACGTCGCCACCGCCACCTCTCACTCGCCTTCCTCTCTCTTCCTCTCCTTCGCGCGTCACCGACCGCTGAGCCACCGCGCGCGCAAAGACCGAGCGACACACCGCCGCCGCGAGCTCGCCGTGACCACCGCCGAGGAAGGAGACGCCGGGAACACACAATCGAGCGACGAGGACACCGAATTCGTGAGAATTTCGGTAAGAACAAGCTAAACCCAATTGATTTTTCTGAGAAATTAGGATTTGAAATTCTGAATTGGGGATTTTTGAATCCGAGTTGATTTCGGTTAAATTGATTGGTTTTTATCGTTCATTGAACTCGATTGATGTTGTTTGTAACCTGAATTTGAAGTTTTGATTCGGATTTTTCCTAATTTATCCGAAAATGATGAACTAGGGTTTGAATTGGGGGTTTTTGATTTCGGGTTCGATTTCGGTGCAATTGCTCGGTTTGTAATGTTGTCTGAGCTTGATTGTTGTTGTTGATGTGGTTTATGATCAGAATTTTTGAGGCTATATTGAATTGTGGGATTTTGATGAGTTTTGGTTTGGATTGTGGTTTTGGCCGTGTGCTCTAAAATTTGAGATTTGGATTTGAGAATTTTGAGTTCTTGTGATGTGTTGAAGTGATTTCATTCCTGGAATTAGGAGAGGCTGTGATGATTGAAGGATTTTGGAAATTGTTTAGCTTGGTAATTGTCTTAGCTGTGAGTTGTTTGTTTGCTTTGTGTGGCCGTGTGTTGTCTTGGCCGTGTGACTTGGTTGAGCCGTATGTTTGTTGTGGCCGTGAACTTGGTCTCGGGTATGCGTTTTAGTTCACAAATAATTATGATAAAGTCTGAGCCTCGATTTGAGTTTTGTGGTCGTTTCCGGTCAGTTGGATTTTTGTTGAGTTCGCTTGATTGGGTTATGGGTTCGGGTTTTGAGTTATGTGATATCGGAATTTGGTTTTAAGATGTTAACTCGTCGTTGGGTTCCAGGTTTGATTTACAGACATTGACGGACGGACGGGAACCAGACGAGTCGAGAGCGTTGAGATTAGCCTATGAAGATCTCAAGTTGATAGAGTTATCGAAATAAAGCTCGATTAACTCGTGAGTTTTAAATCGCTTACAGCGTTTAAATACTCTTATATATGTACTTTCAGTATTTAAATAAATAATTTAGAATTATTTATTTAATAATGTTTATGAATTTAATTTAATTATTCATTTGGAATTCTCGGTTATTTTTAATTTCGGATTATTTGATTTATTTAAGACTCGTGATTACTCGTTGAACGTTATCTCGTATCACTCTCGATATGGGATACGCGAGTCTTGAATAAACCTCCGAAAAACCGGGGAATAATAAATTAAATTCTCGAATTCCGAACCGACTCTAATCCCGACAACGAACCCTACTCTCTTTAAGTAAACTCGAATCCAATAACTAATGGATGTTCAACTCCGGATGCTAGTTCTTCCGACGTTTCGACAAGCGCCAGGTGCCTCAAAGAACGTGTGAAGCAAGACGTCTTCAGGACTTGTCAAGCGTTCTATCGAACAATTCCGGGTAAGTGTGGAGACATAAGTCAACTACTTACCAAGGGTATAATCCTGCTTGTTTGTGCATATGCTTGCTAGTAAACAAGAGTAGGTAAAAGCCTAAAAATGAATAAACTCGAAAGTTAAGGCTTCGGCCACTCTTGCTTGAAAACTTAGCTCGGGTTCGCCCGTTAGGTTCAAACGCTAACTTGAACCAGCCTTGCTTGCTTTGTGTGTGGTTAGACTTCTCTTCTAACTCTAGGAAGTAGGTTAGAATCGAGAGGACGGAAGAGCGATAGACTCTCAAATTCAATCGAGAGTAGAGAGTTCGAGAGTCACATCTCGAGCTTTCAACTTAAAACACTAAACGAGCTTCAAAGGGAAACAATAATTTCTTTCGGGGTTTATCCCGTCACGCTCTTCCGTATATAAGTTTAACGTGTACGCTGCTAGCTGCAGTGTACCCAAACTTTAAACTCGTGTCGGTGGTACTCACAAGTCCCTGACTTGTGCTTGGCGGGCCATGTCGGTCCGTGCGCCGAGTACTCGAAGCAATGGGTGAAGGTCGCGCATCGCGAGCTCATTGCTTGCTGGAAGACTCACCGGAAGCTGCCTTGAGCACACCGGGGCGTAGTGGGTGATGGTCGCGGTTCGCGAGCTCACTATGCCAGAGACCAGTGGCGCTGACGTCATGATGAAGGAAGTACCACTAGTGGATCCCAGACATGTGTTAAAACTTAGATCAGTTGACGACTGCTGCTCGAAGTTGAAAACTGGTCTCTAGTCGGACCAGAGGTTATAGCAGTGTGGAGTGTATAACCTTGCGGGACGGCTAGTATTCTAGGATGCGCGCTCATTAGTCACTTTTAGGTGATAGCTGCATCCTGCATTCTTGTTTGCTTGTTCGCACGTCACATGCTTTGCATTAGCTGCTTTTCTTTCATAAGCTAGACTCCCGCTTGCTGAGTCATTCGACTCATAGTTTTATGTCCCTTGGTAATGTAGATAAGGGCAAGGCGGCAATGTAGACGACCGAGAAGGAAACTGAGACGGAACGCGTATCTCTTGACCTACGGGCTATGGGTTCTGGCTCGGGAAGTAGACCTCTATATGTATAATGTTTTGAATAATATCGACTCTTCCTTAGATAATATCCCGTGTATGTATGTAAAGTCGGGAGCTTTTATGTACATATATATGTATGTATAAGGGTCGATATACGACTTCTAGTTCTAAAAGAAAAACGAAAAATTTCCCGAGATTTCCGATAACCACTTTTGTTGTAAACGTTTCCGCACTTTTAATAATATCGTATTTCGTATATTATATGTTTTGTAAATTATGTATTTACTTTAAATGTTTTGTTTACATTATATTATTCATATATGTTATGCTCCCGCTACGTGATGTTGGTTCCGCCGAGTCGCGGCTTGCGGGCGAGGTGACGACGCTCGCGGGTCGTGACATCATGGCACTTGGCCTTCTTTTGAGAAAAAAGAAAATTACAATTTTGAAATAAAAGCGATCACGAAGCCGATCGAGTTCGGGCGTGAGTCTAATGGCGGAAGCCGTGGTAGTCGTCACGGCGAGTGGTAGGCGCTTGTCTCTCTTTGGGACCTCCGGCCTAACCATCGGCCCCTTGAGACGCCTCATTCCATATGACGAGTCGGGCGCTCGGTCGGGGTTGTCACCTTGCCAACGGATGCGACGAATTCCTTGAGATCCCCACCTCGAATCAGGGAGTCAATTTGCTTCCTAAGTTGGTAGCATTCAGTGGTTGCGTGTCCGTGATCTTGGTGATAGTTGCAGAACCTACTTCGATCTCGCTTCGCGGGGTCCTTTGTGAGTGGAGCGGGGCTTCCCAGCTCATCGCGGCGTAAGCTCAGGATCCGGTCGGGCGTTGTGTTGAGCGGGACGAAGGATTGCTTCGGGGCTGGAGAAGGGTGGTCATTAGAGACTTGACCCTTCCGGCGCCTTTTCCTTCGTGGCCCGGGATCAACGCCCGGTATCACAAGCGCGGCCGCGCGCTTCTGGTTGGGTGCTCGATCAATGTTGGGTGGTCGCTGCCCCAAGACGATCGCGGGCTCGCGTTGAGCGTCGAGTTTTTCTCTCAAGTCGAACTCGTGATCTTCTCTTTGAGAGCTGAGGCGGTCTCTCAAGTCTCCGGAGGCCGTCCCTATCACCCTTGTTAAGGGCGTGTCACTCAGGCGACGCCTTTGACGGAGGCCGCGACCATCGACGTTGCCACCTTCACAAGGGTTTTGGACGCGGGTGGTGAGCTTGGAGCGTCCCTTTCGGGACCTCGAGACTGAGCGTCCTCGGGTATTGCGCGAGTTTTGACTCCTTGACGTGGTCGCCCGAGGGTGTCCCCTCGAGGGCGCGTGCACGTACTCATCAGAAAGCTGACGTCTCGGCGCGGTCGCTCGAGGGTGTCCCCTTGGAAGCGTGTGCGTGCGTCCCCTTTCGTGAACAGCGTGGTCGAGGCCGGTCTCGTGGTTGACGTCGTCGACGTCGTTGGAGTCGAGGAGGTCGGTGATGAGCACGCCGGTGACGCCGGGGCGGTCTAGGAGCTCGGCGAGCCTTCGAGCTGTGTCCTCTCGGACTGCGGCCTCGGGGTCATTCGCCGGGTCTCGGGGCTGGCTCTCGTTATCACGAGGTTGCCCTCCAAGACGACGCACGGGGCTTCGGGGGCCGTACCTCGAGCTAGTCGCTTGGGCGCCCATGGAGGTGGTGGGAAAGTGACTTATCTCTCGAGAGTTTTGTAGTCGAAGGTAGAAGAGGAGTGGTAGAGGGAATGCGTCACCAAGGTCGGGAGATCCCCTCCCTCTAGCGCCAAAATGTTGTCGCAGTTTTCCGGACAACGATTTAGGAGTCGCAGACGGTCAGACCCAAGGTCGGACCAAGTGGTCTCGTCTCGACTCGAGCGTGTCGGACTTGGTATGCCAAGTCGTCCCTTAGCTGTCCGTGGTATTTGTCTCGTCCAGGCACCTGAAAAGCAAGCAGAAGAGGTGTGAACTACAAAGGGGAAACAGATGGGTTGCCTCTGTTTACCTCTCCGACGCTCAACATTAGTAGGATTGAGGTGGTTTGTAGAGGGTTTAGTGTTTAGGGGTCGAGACTTGAGAGAAACGAGCGAGGTACGAGTTCGACAGCGTTTCAGTACTCAAGAACGGATTACCTGGATTAGGGGAGAGACCCCTGTATTTATAGGCCACCAAGGGGCATTATGAACAACCCCTTGGCCGAGGGCTGCCTCTGACTCGGCCATGAAGGCCATGGACGGCTCTGACTTGTCCATGGACGGCTCGGACTCGGCCATGGAGGCCATGGACGGCTCTGACTCGGCCATGGATGGCTCTGACTCGGCCATGGACGGCTCTGACTTGTCCATGGACGGCTCGGACTCGGCCATGGAGGCCATGGACGGCTCTGACTCGGCCATGGATGGCTCTGACTCGGCCATGGACGGCTCTGACTCGTCGATGGACGGCTCTGACTCGGCCATGGACGGCTCTGACTCGTCCATGGACGGCTCTGACTCGTCCATGGGCGGCTCTGACTCGGCCATGGACGGCTCTAACTCGTCCATGGACGGCTCTAACTCGACCATGGACGGCTCTGACTCGGTCATGGAGGCCATGGACGGCTCTGACTCATCCATGGACGGCTCTGACTCAGCCATGGGGGCCATGGATGACTCTGATCCGGCCATGGAGGCCATGGACGCCTCTGACCCGGCCATGGAGGCCATGGACGCCTCTGACCCAGCCATGGAGGCCATGGACGCCTCTGACCCGGCCGTGGACGCCTCTGACCCGGCCATGGAGGCCAGGGATGCCTCTGAGGCGGCCACGGCGACGAGAGCCGGCTCTGAGGTGGCCGTGCATCGGGAGAGGCTCGGGGAGGCCGCTATCGTGGCCGTCGTCGTCCTACCGGGCCGGGACGGACCGGTAACAGTACCCAGGCTGGATCAATCTCGAAGTACCCAGGCCGGATCGATCTCGAAGCATCCGGGCTAGATCGGTCTCGAAGTACCCAGGCCGGAGCAATCTCGAAACATCCAAGTCGGATCGCCCCCGAAGCGTTCACGCTGGATCGATCTCGAAGTACCCAGGCCGGAGCGATCTCGATACACCCAGGCCGGACCGACCCCGAAGTATCCAGGCTGGATCGACCCCCCATCATCATTTCTCCAAGGGGGCCTCGCCCGACCCCCTTTCCCATTTCGCAAAGGGGGCCTCGCCCGACCCTCATTCTCATTTCGCAAAGGGGGCCTCGCCCGACCCCCCTTCTCATTTCGCAAAGGGGGCCTCGCCCGACCCCCCATTCTCATCTCGTAAAGGGGGTCTCGTCCGACCCCCCTCTTTTCCATCTCGCAAAAGGGGGCTCGCCCGACCCCCCTCCTTTCCATTTCGCAAAGGGGGACTCGCCCGACCCCCCTCTTTTCCATTTCGCAAAGTGGGACTCGCCCGACCCCCCTCTTTTCCATTTCGGAAAGGGGGACTCGCCCGACCCCCTCTTTTCCACTTCGCAAAGGGGGACTCGCCCGACCCCCCTCTTTTCCATTTCGCAAAGGGGGACTCGCCCGACCCCCCTCTTTTCCATTTCGCAAAGGGGGACTCGCCCGACCCCCCTCTTTTCCATTTCGCAAAGGGGGACTCGCCCGACCCCCCTCTTTTCCATTTTTCAGAAAGTGGGCCTCGCCCGAACCCCTTCACTCTTACCCTAAATCTCGCCACCTCACTATAAATACCTGAGAGAAACACTTATCAAGGGCTGGATTTTTCTCTCTCTAACTAGATTATACCAAATTCTCTACTCAGCTATTTCTCTCTCTAAAAACACATTTGAGACCGAAATCAAGAACAAAGAGGATCAAAGTCACTTCATACATTCTTTTTCACACAAAATAGAGGAACAATCTACTTCCATTCTCTCTAGAGTGGGAGAAGAGAAGCTTACTATCTCTCTAAACCCAAGGCTCCAAGCCAAATTATATTCCCTCTACAAGAGTGTCCAAGATCTTGAGAAACCAATTCTCAAGTTCTTCACTTGATAAGAGGAATATCTCATAACTAACCTCACAGGTTCGAAGACACGTGGCCAAGTCCGCTCACGTCACGTGTCCGTAAGTGTTAATCCAAAAAACGGTTTAACAGTAACCATTTAGTGTGACAAGTGCACGCTAAATGATAGCTACCCATATTATGGTTGCGACTTGCGAGTACAACATGGAAAACTAACGCAACCCCACATGTGCTAATTAATATACAATTATGATACGCTATATACACTCCAAAAAAATGAAACAAATATAAAATAATTGATGACATTATCTTCGATCTCCATACCCATTTGGGAAAACTAGTGGTCTCATGGGATTAGGTCGCTTGTAAGCAATAATGTTTGTTTGGCTAGCTCTCTGCCCACTTAAATATCTTCTATCTTAATAATAGCAATTATGAGAATATTTGTGAATAGCTATTGTTCATAAATGACCTACGCGGTTACGTTTGTTAAGTACTAAAAGTCCGTTTTCCTCGGATAGTATTGCAGTAAAATCTTGTTGGACTTTTAATGTGGCTGAGTCTATTTTTTCAACGTTGCTTCCAATTACTTGAATACTAAACTTTTGAATGATTTTTTTTTTTTTTTTTTTTTTTTTTTTTTTTTTTTCACGAGCTCAAATTAAGAGTAAAATTGTTTACATATGTAGCCGATGTAAATGGAAACTAGAAGATAGTTGTAAGTTTTTTAGGGAAAAATAGGAGTAAGTTAGTCACCCACGTACGGTTAATATATTGATATTGAGATTTTAATTTTATCAAGACCGGCTTATATTTTATAGCTATTTAAATTATCAGTACCAATTTTTTCAATCAGAATTTAATGAAACATCGGAACAAATATTCTATAAAATAATTTGATAAAAATAATATTTATCAACACTCAAATATTTCCTATTTATCTGTAGTATTTTTTTTTTACTTTAAACAATCTCCAAGTAATAATATTGAGATACTTATTAATAAATATATAATTTTATTTATTTGAAATAAGCTTGAGTTGTGTAAATTGAAAACATCAATTATATATAAAAAATTTGGACATATAAGCCTCTTAAACGTTGGTTATTGTGTTTTAGCAAACATTTAGTTAATTTTTGGTTAATGGCCAATCAGCCTACGTGGCATAAATTTTAACGAATATTTGTACTGAAATGCCCTTATTAATTGCGCTTTCAAATGTAAATTGAGACAGTTTAATTCGAAATTTGAAATGTACGCAAATGGAAAGTACTGTTAGGTTAAACTCTTTTGGTAAGCAGTTATTGCTTTCCTGATTTCATAGATTATGTATAGCGATTTTTTAGAGAAGTTGTATCTACTCGTGCATGGCAGATTAGATTAACAGTTATTTCGCAATATTTAGCAGTTATTATCTAAATTTTTAACATTATATTCGAATATACTGTAATTTGACCGCCAAAATCATTTTAAAATTTGGATGCGAAGATGGATATAAACTGAAATTGAACGACCTGTATTTCACTGGACATTTGATTATACAGCATGGAGGAGGGTTCTTCTTTTTCGCTCATGAAGTCTGGTAATTTTCTCATCACCAGGTGCTCATTTTATTCTTCATCAGATATATTTACTGATCTTTTGTTTTTTTTTTTCAGTTGAATTATATGAGCAACAATGTCAGCAATCGAAGTCTGAATTGTCGGCTAATCCTAATGAGGATATGACGGCTGCAGACATTATTATGTATGATGAATCCGACTTGAGGAATTTTCCAATGAATTTTGAAATAAATGTTAACAATGTTTTTAGACGTAAAGATGTTCTACAGACGGCTATTGGAATGACTGTTGTTCGCAATAATTTCGAGTTTAAGGTGTTTAGATCAAATAAAACTCGATATTGCATTGGATGTGCGAATGTTCATTGTCCTTGGAAGATGAATGCCTCGGTGTGCAGGAATGCCTAGATCAAATAACTTACCTGACGCAGACTGAAGCAGTGGACCCTCCACGAGCCCGAAACCCTAACCACCGCCGTGTCGGCGAAGCATTCAGTGGCGAGCTCGGCCGGGACGGGGGTGCGAGCTTCCTTCGCACTGGGCTCGGCCGGGACGAGGGCTTCGGCCGGGACGGGAGCGCCAGCAGGGACGGGGGCGCGAGCTTCCTTCGCGTTGGACTCGGCCGAGACAGGAGCGCCAGCGGGGACAAGCTCGTAGATCCCGACCGCTCGGAGGTCGCGCCCGGCTTGGTGGAAAGCGCCATCCCGGGTCCATCGGATCTTCTCCCTCGCCCGGGTTCTTCGTGGCCGCGCGCTGGAGGTCGCCCCCGCTTGGGTTCGACATCTTCTCGCCTGATCTCCCCGTGGTTGTCTGGTGAAGATCAGCCCTGCCCGGACCTGCGACGAAGGTCGTCGTCAACCTCGAGCGAGGACCTTGCGGACGCCATCGGCGCTGTCGGAAGGAGCATGTGGAAAGTTTCCTTCTCTCCGGCGGCCGAGGAGTGGTCCATCGCCGCCGGCTGCTTCGGCGGAGGAGCCATCGTCGGATCTTTGCCTGCTGTTTTATTTGTTTTTATTTCCTTTATTTGTTTAATTTCTAACTTAAAATATGTTTTCAGTCAAAACTAACGTTTTTTACCTAACATCGTTACTTATTAACGTCAAAATGGGGTTAAAGACCTACGGAATTAGGAAAACTAAACATCAAGGACTTTCGCCGTTAAAAAAAAAAGAATAGGGACTAACTTAACTGTTTCTGGAAACTTCAGGGACTTTTGTCGCCATTTACTCTATTGAAAAATAAATTTCAGCATGACTATTCTAAACATTGTCACCAGTGGCCATATATATTCACAATTGACCAATAGAAAAAGAAAACGAAAACATATTCATTACTCTTGTTATGAACATTTCTATACTAAAATTAAAGACCAATGCATTTAAAAAAAAAAAAATTAAAGTAACCAATAAGATGATGTCATTAGTAGGAGGTTGGGCTTTTTCACTTTCGGAATGAAATTCTGTTGATATTATTTGTCGTGTAATAAAACAATATTGGAATATGAGGTATTTGAAGATAATTTGTTGGAGACAATATGATATCAACTGCGTGGTCATGCTAATTATATACTATACGACACTTATTTTTTAAAAATTGCTGACACTTAAAAACCTTTTCTGTGTTTATATTCCAAATTCCTTTTGTTACACTCTGTTCCAAAATCCTTAGTATAATAAATAAAAAAAATAAAAAATATTCTATGGTCTTCGTTTATTATTTTCCGCTATAAGAATTGCCACATTTGGAAACCGAGTATTTATGAAAATATGGTAAAGTTTTGGGTAAATACTTTAAATTTCAAAAGTTTAGGGGGACATATTAGCTACCTCCGCCTTTACCGTATAGGCATATCTATTCTATTATGCCACAATTAAGTATTTTTACATTCTAATAAAAAAAATAATTATTGTTATTTCCGTAAAATGTAAAATTGTTTCACTAAAGATAAATGTTGTTATGACGTCACCCTATTATTTTTTTTCTTTCTTCATTCATACGTAACCCCTCTCTCTCTCTCGCTAGTTGTAACGTGTGGGCATGAAAGTGGAAATGAACTGCAATTTTACACATTTAACTGCTAACCCAAAAACGCCTCTTTAATAAGCCTTCTTTTGGTTTTGATGATGTAAAAAAAGAATAAAAAATCAGTCTGTTACCATGAATGAACATAATCTTCTTCTAAAAACTCCCCAATATTAGTCTCCTTCATCTTTTTCATCCCCCCAAGAAAATCTGTTTTGAGTATTAACTTCTTCATTTGTGTACACAACATATTCATACATAACCTCTTTTTGTTCACTTCTTCTCCATTGGCCATTTCACACCTAGTCATAGTAGCAAGTTAGCACTTTTTCCTCCACTCAAACTCCACTATATAAACAAACCCAACCAAGCTCTCAAAACTCACCACCTTCACAAAAATATAAAAAAAACACTCTCACTAATACAAACACACAAAGAAAAGAAAAAAGAAGAAACAATATGGAGATGATGAAGAAGCTTCTCTTGGTGGCTCTCTCTCTCTCCCTCGTCCTCGCGATCTCGGAGAGCTTCGAGATCCACGACAAGGACTTGGAGTCCGACGAGAGCCTTTGGGACCTCTACGAGAGGTGGCGCGGCCACCACACGGTCTCGAGGAGCCTCGGGGACAAGCACAAGCGGTTCAACGTGTTCAAGCGCAACGTCGAGCACATCCACCGAACCAACAAGGACGACAAGCCTTACAAGCTCAAGCTCAACAAGTTCGCCGACATGACGTCCCACGAGTTCAAGAACGCCTACGCCGGCTCCAAGATCAGTCACCACCGAACACTCCGCGGATCGTCCCGAGCCTCTGAAGGATTCTCCCACGGGGCCGTTGAAGCCGTCCCTCCCTCCGTTGACTGGAGATCCAAAGGCGCGGTCAACCCCGTCAAGGACCAGGGAAATTGCGGTAAAAAATTTGAGTTACTTGTGCAGCAAGTTATCAGTTGCTTGGGTTACAAGTTACTGATTAGGTATTTTTTTCTACAGGGAGTTGTTGGGCGTTTTCAACGGTTGCGGCGGTGGAAGGAATAAACCAAATAAAGACGAACAAGCTGGTCTCGTTGTCGGAGCAAGAGCTCGTCGATTGCGATACCATGGAGAATCAGGGTTGCAGCGGAGGTCTCATGGACTACGCGTTCGAGTTCATCAAGAACAAGGGTGGTTTGACTGCCGAGACTTATTATCCTTACCACGCGGAAGACGGAAGATGTGATGCTTCAAAGGTATATAAATTTATTCACTCTTCTGTATGAATATTACCAATTATTAACAACCCAATGATAATTTTTTTTTTGGGGGTGAAAAAAAAGGAAAACTCGCCGGTGGTGTCGATCGACGGGCACGAGGACGTCCCGGAGAATGACGAGGACGCCCTTCTGAAGGCGGCCTCAAAACAGCCCGTGGCGGTTGCTATAGACGCTGGAAGCTCCGATTTCCAATTCTACAGCGAGGTAATAAAAATAAAATAAATTAAGAAAAATAAATAAATTCATTTTCTCTAGGGATGAATAATGGAGTGAATTTTTCAGGGAGTGTTCAATGGTGAATGTGGGACGGAGCTGAACCACGGAGTCGCTGTCGTTGGGTACGGAACGGCCTTGGACAGGACTAAGTACTGGATCGTGAGGAACTCGTGGGGCCCGGAGTGGGGAGAGAAGGGCTACATAAGGATGCAGCGTGGGGTCCGCCAAAAGGAGGGTCTCTGTGGGATCGCAATGGAAGCCTCGTACCCGATCAAGAGCTCTTCCATCAACCCTGTGGGTCCCGCGTCCTCGCTCAAAGACGAGCTCTGAATAAGAGCTCGATCTCGATCGACGCAGATCATTCGCCAGAGTGGACTGATAGTTGCTTCTTTTTATGAATTTCAATTTCTGGTATTAGTGATATACAAGCCTTTACATGGTGTCTCATGAACCATGCTAAATAAAATACCATTTGTTCTGTGTAACTTTTCAGATCATATCAGATCTCTCTTTCTCTTTGGCCTTTGTTTTAATGGAACAATAATTTTTTTCTTTCACTACCAATATGCTGCATTTGAATTTGAAGCATGTAATGTCTCAATACTGATGCAAAAAAAGAAAAGAAAAGAAAAGTAATGTCTCAATAGAACTCAAATGAAACAAACAATGTTCTTACAAGAGCAATACTTAAAAATTTCATATCATATGCAATAAACAGACACAGAGCACAACCCTGGGATTTGATTAATGAGTTTTTTTTTTTTTTTTTTTTTTTTTTTTATTAATGTTTAACAACCTGATATTTCAAATCATATGTTTATTTGATTAATGTTTAACAACCCTGTAATTTCGTTTGTCGACAAAAATAGTCCCCCAAACCTAATACACCATTCCAAATTTATCTTCATTTCATTCTATCACTTCTCCTCTCTAATTCTATTACTATCTCACTCTCTCAATCCTCTCTCGCAAAATATAAATTTTAACTTCGAAATCGTTGTAGCCCATTAAATTTTAAATTTAAGAGTTTGAATCCGTTGAATTCCGATGAACTTCGATAACTTACAATTAATTTCTCATCGAAAGTCATATGGTGTGCACGATCTAATTTGTCTCTGAAAACCGATTGAAGGAAGTAACACACCCCAACTCAGAATAATAAACTACAGTAAATAAAATAAAAACGGTTCAAGCTTCAAGGAACACAAAGTTAGCACAAAAAGAGAATCAAAGGTAAAAGAAAGAGAAGATCTTTCTGAACGACATTCACAAGAAGCGAAAGCTTCAACACTCAACTTTAAAAAAAAATTAAAAAAATTTGGACCATTTCTCGATTTATGCGTGTCAAGGAGCTATCATCATAACCACTTTGTTATAAACGTTTAAAATGAACTCTTTATCAGCGATGTGGGACTTGATAACTACGTGATAACTGCTTTCAGTTTAATTGGGCCGCTACATGAATCGCTCTTTAGGCTTTGGACTCAAAGATAGCCCAGTCTACATGGTCTAGCCAATGAACTAGGTTCTACGAGCTATCCATGACTAGTTGTTGTAGTTGTTTTTTTTTTTTTGTTTTTTTTTTTTTTAATGATCGTAGCTTTCTCCATTTATTGAATCAGATGTCTCTCTTATTAATTTGTTGATGTATTTCTATATTTATGTATGTACATAAACTCTGGATCCAATTATACTAAAATATTCTAAATATCATCGAATTTGGTTATTATTATGGGAAAATTTGGCAAAGTATGACGTTGATAAAAATTATGGTATTAATTTGGATAGTCGTGCATTTTGATAAAAATGCCCTTGACAGTTGACACATTTTTTTTTAAATAATTATAAATCATTCTTATTATTGTGTATTTATTATGATTTTTCTTTCCATGCTTATTCACCGACGCGAGAATCAGGAGCAAATCCCGAAAATTCAAGAAATTAATGTTTGGAAGTTCACTTAAACTGTTTTTGTTTTCATATAATTTTAGTCTAAAATTTTTTTGCAGTTGTTTTCAAATAACTGTTTGATAAGGATTTCAGTTTTTTTTATTCAGTTTTTTGTAATTGTAGTGTAATAATTCACATAAGAATCAGCGTCGAGATATATACTAATTGAAAGTCTTTGCTGCGAATATAATGGTCGTACCTTTAGTAATAATGATTGTTCACAAGTTCATCGGAAAACACTGTTTATCTTTGTAGTCAATACAACAAATATCAAATTTTTATACCTAATATTGACTAAAAATAGTGAAAACTCATGTGCTCGACGAGAGGATCACGACCAATTAATAGTTTGTAAAATTGAGTTCCAATTGTTTAAAATTTGTCATAATTGTAAAACTTAAGTTTTCCAGGAAATGAAAACAAATTCGATAATCAAAAGTGAGGAAAATGAAATGATTTGATAAGAGAGTGAAATGTCAAGATGATATATTAAAAAAAAAAAGTTAAAAAAATTGAGTGAAAAAATTAGAAAACACTTAAAAACTGTTTTATGATTTTTTTCATTAAAACATAAATGAAAACTTTTTGAGTTGTATTCTAAGAATCATCAAACAAACGGTTAATTAATTTGTTGAATATACTCTTCATAACAATTTAGAAATGTTAATTCAGTTTTTTTTGTTCAAATTAGAAAAATCAAAAACTGTTTTCAAACGAAGAAACAAACAAGTTAAACAAACAAACCATTTGAGCTCGTTCGATCAGAAGGAGACGTTTGTTGGAAGAATTGTAAATAATAAGCTTTATTTACAAGTAAATGGATGATTTGTGGCTAATATTTGAGTGGGGTCCACTCATCGGAATTTGTTAATTCTTGCGTATTCTTATTCCTCGTTGCGTTGGGTATAAGATTGATTATTTATTTGCCAAAATCATTACTATAATGAATGAGAAATTGATGCTCAAAGTATGCTTAAAGAACACATTAGTCATGTGGAAATAAAGTGAATTGCAAAAGTCCCACATGGGTTGGGTAAGTGTGTTGTGGTAGTGTTTATATACCATCCTCTCTCTTTAGTGGTCAAGCAAGTGCAAGAGAGGAGAGTGTGTGTGGGTTATCTCTTAACCCCTCACGCGCGCACACACACACACGCGCGCCGCCGCCGAGCCGGGCCGGGTTTCGGGTTTCGGGTTTCGGGAATGTCTCGGGCTTGGGCTTACCCTTAACTTTTTATTGCAAAGTTTACTTACGATTTCTTTTAATTCCATAACATAACCTTTGTGTTATGTTGGGAATTATTTTATTATGCATGGGATAAATGCATTACGTGTACCTTTATTCTGGAGAATAAAGGAGACTTAATGGAGACGTTTTTGAGCGAGCTTCCAAGGCTGCTCACGTTCAAAACCTGCAGAGTTAGTGAGCAGTAATGAGCATTAATGTATTAATTGGAGGTTATGGCTGAACGTTTTAGATGGTTCAAATTCGGAACCTCCTCTGCTTGCTCGGCTATAAAAGGCCTTCGAGTCTCTCATTCTGGACACATCCGAGAACACTCCTCTCTCCCTCTCTTTGAAATTGTTTTGTTTTGTAGTCTGGTGATAGGTTCTGACGCTCTGGTTCTAGTTCGCCGAAGCCGAGTTTTGTGGTGCATTGCTCGTCTTGAAGTCGTTGTATCCTGGGAGGCTTTCGCTCACGAAATCCAGCACCCGTGGGAGGGCGATAAAAGCTTCAAGGAAACCGTCAAACGGGCCTCGACCTTTCCTTGTTTTCTGTTGCTATTCCGGTTTATTTTCTTTTTAATTTCCTTGCATGTGTCTTGTAATTTTCCTATCAATATTTTATTAATATTGCTAACAACGTTCTCTACCAAAGTTCCAAACAAATCAAAAAGAAAAAAAACAGATTAAAAAGGAAAAAAAAAAAAATTAAACAGATCAAGAACCAAAAAGGCATCTCCACCCACACGGCCGCACGACCACGTTCGCCACCGCCGGAGGTTTTATCCCGCTGCAAGAGTTTGCAGCCCTGTAATGCCGCCGGCGTCGGGAGGCCAATGTCGTGGAGGGCGATGATGAACTCCTCGTCGCTGTGGTCTCCGAGGTGAACATGGTGGACTCGAACCCCAAGGAATGGTGGCTGGATTCTGGAGCAACCCGCCACATATGCTCTGATAGAAACTCCTTCTCCACCTTCGAGCCGATGGAAGATGGAGAGAAGTTGTTCATGGGCAACTCTGCCACCTCTGACGTCAAGGGAAAAGGCGACGTCCTTCTGAAGATGACATCTGGGAAGGAGTTAAAGCTCACGAACGTGCTCTATGTGCCCGATATAAGGAAGAATCTCATCTCTGGAACTGTGCTGTGTAACCATGGGTTTAGAATGGTTTTAGAGTCTCAAAAAGTTGTACTATCTAAGAATGGGATGTATGTGGGCAAAGGCTATATTAAGAATGGGATGTTTAAGATGAATGTAATTGCCATCAAGGCCAATGAGATTAATAAGAAGAATTCTTCCGCTTATATGATTGAGTCATTTAATTTATGGCATGGTAGATTAGGTCATGTGAATTATGACACGTTGAGGAAATTAATTAACTTGGATTGCATTCCAAAGTTTAATATTGACTCAAAACATAAATGTGAAATTTGTGTTGAAGCAAAATTAACGAGAACATCTTTCCATAATGTTGAAAGAAATAGCGAACCTCTTGACTTAATCCATACCGATTTATGTGATTTAAAGTTCATGCCAACAAGAGGGGGTAATAAATATTTTGTGACTTTTATTGACGATTGTACAAAATATTGTTACGTTTACTTGCTTAAGAGCAAAGATGAGGCAATTGAGAAATTTACCATGTTCAAATTAGAAGTTGAGAATCAACTTAATAAGAAAATTAAAAAGGTCCGAAGTGACCGAGGAGGAGAATATATTGAGCCTTTTGGGGCGTTTTGTGCACAACATGGTATTATTCACGAAGTCACTCCGCCTTATTCTCCTCAATCAAACGGAGTTGCCGAACGAAAGAATCGCACACTCAAAGAGATGATGAACGCGATGTTGTTGAGTTCTGGGTTACCCCAAGAAATGTGGGGGGAAGCAATTTTGTCTGCAAATTTCCTTTTGAACAGGATACCCCGAAAGAAGGAGGATAAGTCTCCGTCTGAGTTATTTAAAGGAAAAAGACCTTCCTATAAATATTTGCGAATGTGGGGGTGCTTAGCCAAAGTGATGGCGCCTCCTCCAAAGAAAATGAAGATAGGACCAAAAACTGTAGATTGTGTCTTCATTGGATATGCACAACACAGTAACGCATATAGATTCATTGTGTATGACTCGAAAAACCCCGATATACACAAAGATTCAATTATGGAATCTAAAACTGCTTCGTTCTTTGAACACGTGTTTCCTTATAAGTCTAAGGAAGATGTACCCAGTTCATCAAACCAATTTCTTGACGATATTGAGGAAATAACTCAAGAAAATAATGACGAGTCTGGGGACGAGACAGAGTCCGAAGGACCTAGACGAAGCAAACGAGCAAGGGTGGAAAAATCATTTGGTTCTGATTTTCTGACCTATATGCTAGAGGCTCCACCTCAAACCTACAAGGAGGCTGTAAACTCTGTTGAAGGTCATTTATGGAAAGATGCCATAAGAAGTGAGATAGATTCTATCTTGCAAAACCATACTTGGGAGTTGGTTGACCTTCCTCCTGGAAGTAAAACACTTGGTTCTAAGTGGATCTTCACGAGGAAGATGAAAGTCGATGGTACTATTGATAAGTACAAAGCAAGACTTGTAATCAAAGGGTATAGACAACAAGAAGGGTTGGACTACTTTGATACATATTCTCCCGTGACGAGAATAACATCCATAAGATTGATAATTGCATTTGCTGCATTACGAAATTTAGAAATTCATCAAATGGATGTAAAAACTGCTTTCCTTAATGGAGATCTTGAAGAAGAGATTTATATGACTCAACCCGAGGGTTGTATTGCTCGTGGACAAGAAAGGAAAGTGTGTAAATTGGTCAAGTCACTTTACGGCCTTAAACAAGCCCCAAAGCAATGGCATGAGAAATTTGACACTGTGATGATGTCAAATGGATTCAAAATCAACGAGTGTGATAAATGTGTGTATATTAAAGTCACTGATAATGGTTATGTGATTTTATGTTTATATGTTGATGACATGCTAATTGTGGGTAGCAATAATCGCATGGTTCAGTCCACGAAAGATATCTTGAACTCAAGATTCGATATGAAAGATTTAGGACATGCTGATGTAATTTTAGGTATCAAGATTACGCGTACGACTAATGGAATTGTCCTAGATCAATCACACTATGTTGATAAAATTCTAGACAAGTTTGGAAAGAGCGATTCTGGAGTCTCTAGAACTCCTATAGACATTAGTCAACACTTGTCTAAGAATAAAGGTGAATGCATCTCCCAAATTGAATATGCGAGAGTGATAGGCAGTCTCATGTACTTGATGAGTTGTACGAGACCTGATTTGGCCTACACTGTTAGTAGACTAGCTCGATATACGAGTAATCCAAGTGCTGAACACTGGAAAGCAATCGTGAGAGTGCTGAGGTATTTACAATTCACTCGTGATTACGGTCTACACTATACAAGATATCCTGAGGTCATTGAAGGTTACACTGATGCGAGTTGGATATCTGATATTCAAGATTCTAAAGCCACTAGTGGATATGTATTCACTCTGGGAGGTGCGGCTATATCTTGGAAATCCTCCAAACAAACTGTGATCACTAGATCCACAATGGAATCTGAGTTTGTTGCGTTGGATAAATGTGGCGAAGAAGCTGAATGGCTTAGGAATTTCGTAGAAGATATTCCTGATTGGACTAGACCCGTGCCTGCAATATGTGTATATTGTGATAACCAATCTGCTATTGGTAGAGCACATAGTGTGATGTATAATGGTAAGTCTAGACATATCCGTCGACGACATAATACCGTTAGACAACTTCTCTCATCTGGAGTCATAAGTATTGACTATGTTAGGTCCAAAGAGAACATTGCGGATCCGCTAACCAAAGGGTTAAATAGGGACCAAGTAGAGAAGACATCTAAAGGAATGGGACTGAAGCCCATGGCAAATAAAGCCAAGGCAAAGGAAACCCAACCATGATGACTGGAGATCCCAAGATCTTGGTTCAAAGGGACAACCTAATTGTCAAAGGCTAAGTGAGGTCACTGTGGGGGTAACCCCTGATCCTATTCCTATTAAATTAGTGACTCCCGTACGAGGTTAAGCTTAGAGCTTTTAATGATTCTGTGAAATTGGATTGTTGAGATTCCGAATGAGTAATGCGGGATTACTCTTAATAACTGAATCACCTATGTGAGAGAGAAGTGGGGCCGCTTCAAAGGAGAATTAATTGGGCTTAGTTCTTTAGAAACTCTTGCAGAACCAGGCGAATGTTCAGGGCCAAAATGAACATAACCATGAGAACTGAACCTGTGTCAGGAAAATATCAGTGGGGGATACGTTTATCGTTTATACAAAACGACTAACAGTTCAAGGACATCGTGTCTACTGAGTAGTTAGTAAAGATGACATATCTTTCCGAGGGAAGGTTCAAAGGCTCTACCTACCTATCCTATACTGGTATTAACCGTAGAATCTATCACCACTTTGAGTCGTGTCGTGTCTTTATAATTGTCGTCTCACAATTTCATTCATGTGGGGGATTGTTGGAAGAATTGTAAATAATAAGCTTTATTTACAAGTAAATGGATGATTTGTGGCTAATATTTGAGTGGGGTCCACTCATCGGAATTTGTTAATTCTTGCATATTCTTATTCCTCGTTGCGTTGGGTATAAGATTGATTATTTATTTGCCAAAATCATTACTATAATGAATGAGAAATTGATGCTCAAAGTATGCTTAAAGAACACATTAGTCATGTGGAAATAAAGTGAATTGCAAAAGTCCCACATGGGTTGGGTAAGTGTGTTGTGGTAGTGTTTATATACCATCCTCTCTCTTTAGTGGTCAAGCAAGTGCAAGAGAGGAGAGTGTGTGTGGGTTATCTCTTAACCCCTCACGCGCGCACACACACACACACACGCGCGCCGCCGCCGAGCCGAGCCGGGCCGGGCCGGGTTTCGGGTTTCGGGCTTCGGGCTTCGGGCTTCGGCTTGGGCCTTGGGCTCTTTGGGCTTACCCTTAACTTTTTATTGCAAAGTTCACTTACGATTTCTTTTAATTCCATAACATAACCTTTGTGTTATGTTGGGAATTAATTTATTATGCATGGGATTAAATGTCTGCATGGGATAAATGCATTACGTGTACCTTTATTCTGGAGAATAAAGGAGACTTAATGGAGACGTTTTTGAGCGAGCTTCCAAGGCTGCTCACGTTCAAAACCTGCAGAGTTAGTGAGCAGTAATGAGCATTAATGTATTAATTGGAGGTTATGGCTGAACGTTTTAGATGGTTCAAATTCGGAACCTCCTCTGCTTGCTCGGCTATAAAAGGCCTTCGAGTCTCTCATTCTGGACACATCCGAGAACACTCCTCTCTCCCTCTCTTTGAAATTGTTTTGTTTTGTAGTCTGGTGATAGGTTCTGACGCTCTGGTTCTAGTTCGCCGAAGCCGAGTTTTGTGGTGCATTGCTCGTCTTGAAGTCGTTGTATCCTGGGAGGCTTTCGCTCACGAAATCCAGCACCCGTGGGAGGGCGATAAAAGCTTCAAGGAAACCGTCAAACGGGCCTCGACCTTTCCTTGTTTTCTGTTGCTATTCCGGTTTATTTTCTTTTTAATTTCCTTGCATGTGTCTTGTAATTTTCCTATCAATATTTTATTAATATTGCTAACAACGTTCTCTACCAAAGTTCCAAACAAATCAAAAAGAAAAAAAACAGATTAAAAAGGAAAAAAAAAAAATTAAACAGATCAAGAACCAAAAAGGCATCTCCACCCACACGGCCGCACGACCACGTTCGCCACCGCCGGAGGTTTTATCCCGCTGCAAGAGTTTGCAGCCCTGTAATGCCGCCGGCGTCGGGAAGAAGAGAGTCAGATATTTTTTTCTCAAAGTTTATGCGGTGGCTTGCGGTGGTCTGCAACGCCGTGGGCGGTTTGCGGTGATCGTGACGTGCGGTAGTTTGTGGCGGTCGTGGTCTGCGGCGTCGTAGTCTGCGGTAGTTTGTCAAAAATGTACATATTTTCCAAATTTACACCATAAACCCTTTAAAAATTCAATTTGCTCTTGGGACAGAAGAGAGTTGACTTGGTATATGTATGTATACTTGTTTTGTCTTAGATAATTTCACTATCAATTGTTTATTCGGTCGCACGTTCCCAACCTTCCCACAGCACATGATGCACAGCTCATATGGTCTAGTCCATGGATTAACAAATAAACAGAGGATCACTTTAGTCGTTTGAATGGTTACATTATCTTGTCAACTTGGTCTCGTTGATAAGAAATATCTTTTGTAATCACTATACCAGACCTCTCTCTCCCTTTCTCCAGTTACGTGGCCATGGCAGAAATAGTCCTCTCTCCGGTGGCCGATCTGATCATCCAAACACTGGGCTGCGGTGGTGGAGAATATCGGAGCGCTGTACAGCATCAGAGATGAACTCAAAGATCTCGAAGCCACGCTCTCGACCATCAGAGCTGTCCTTTTGGACGCAGAGTCACAGCAGGGTCACAACAACCAGATCCTGCTCTGGCTCAGCAGGCTCGCTGACGTGGTCAACGACGCCGACGACTTGGTGGACGGAGTCGCCTCCGATGAACTGCCCCGAGAGTTGACTTCTAAGCCCGGTCAGAGCAAAGCTCTGGAGAAGGTACGCGTTTTCTTTTCGAGCTCAAACCAGCTTGTTTTCCGAAACAAGCTTGCCGGCGAGATAAATGGAGTTCGGAAGAGACTGGCTGCGATCTCGGCGGACAGGAGAGATGTAATGTATAAACTTTTGTAACCGCTCGACTTGAGAATTTGAATAAAATGGACGAGTTTTAATTCAAATTCTTGTTGCCTATGAGACGTCCTTAAATTTTAAATATCTTGGAAAATAATAATATTTAAGGTTGACGAGATTTCGGAATAAGAATATTCGAGTAAACTCGATATTATTTCCGAATAAAATTATTCGGAATAGACTCGGAGATTTAAAAATCTCAAGAGTAAAAATAAATTCCGGAATCCCTTAAATATATTCAAGATAACGGGAAATAATAATAATTTTCTCGGTTATTTTTCAAGATTATTTTTAATTAATTAAGGACAAGATTGTGAGGTTTTATTTTAAAAGGACTTATGTGCAACATTTTGAAGGATGAGATTGAAAGAAAAAGAGGAAAATGGGGTCGTTTTAAGAGAATTGTGGAAATAATTGAGTGGACCGCTTGGGTACATGTGGCGTGGCGAGAGTGTGCCACCTAGCCACTTAATCCACTCTCCCTCTCTCTTTCGCTGCCACCTCACCCGTTCCTCACTCTCTCTATTTCTCATTTCACTCTACTCTATCTTCTTCTTCCTCACATCACTCGGCCGAGAGAAAGAACCAGACAGACGAGAGAAAAAAAAAATTCCCGGCCCTGAGTCCCACGAGACCGAGCCTCACCGCCATCACCAACACCACCTCGTCCCTCACTTCTTCTTCTCCTTCCTTTCCTCTTCGCGCACCATCCAGCACCGAGCCACGTCGCCGCGCGTCCACGCCGAGGAAGAACAACGTCGCCGAGGACCGCCGTGGCGCCGGAGCAAGGAAAAGACGCCGGGAAGGAAATAGGGACCCTCCGAGAAAGCTAGAACCCGTGGGTTGAGGTGAGATTTCTTCTCCTTGGTTTGAATTCAAAGCTAGGGTTCTTAGATTCAAGAATTGGGGATTTTGAATCCGGATTGAATTCAGTGAAATTGCTTGGTTTTAATTGTTGTTTGGACTTGATTGGTGATGAGTATAACTCGAATTTGAGGTTGGAATTCAGATTTCTTTGGTTTGGCTTGGTTTTGGCCGAAAATTGGGTTCTAGGGTTCATGGATCTTTTTGTTGGGGTTTTGTGATTTCTGGAGGTTGTTTAGTGATATCAAGACGTTTATGAACCTGTTAATTGATTGGGTTTTGATCATTATGGCTGTTGGAATTTTTACTTGGTTTATGGACGAATTTTTGGTCATGTTGCTCTTGGCCGTGTGAGTCTTTAAGGTTTGTTTTCAGATTTGTGATGAATTGTTATTACTTGAGGCTATGATGATAGTTGAGAACCTGAATATGTTGGATTGAGTGGTTGTCTTGGCTGAGTATGTTGTTTGGCCGTGTGTTTAGTTGGTTTGGAAGTTTGTTGTGGTTGTGATGATATTGTTGTCTTTGAGTACTAGTTTGGACGTGTGACTTGTTTTGGCCGTGAGCATGAGTTTTGGCTAATTCGGTCTATCTGTTTTGTGGAATGATATTTCTGAGCCTCGGGAGTTATTCGTGGTCAACATTGTGTTAGGACGTTTTTGGTTATTTTGGATTCATGTTGAGTTTACTTGGTTAATTGGGTTCGGGTTTTAAGACGTGAAATCGGGATTTGGTTTATGAAACTGATAAGAGTTGGAATTTAAGATGTTAACTCGTCGTTGGGTTCCAGGTTTGAATTACAGATCTTGACGGACGGACGGGAACCAGACGAGTCAAGGGCAACGAGATCAGTTTCTGAAGATATCAAGTGAAAGAGTTATCGAAATAAAGCTCGATTAACTCGTGAGTTTTAAATCGCTTATAGCGTTTAAATACTCTTAAATATGTACTTTCAGTATTTAAATAAATAATTTATAATTATTTATTTAATGATGTTCTTGAATTTAATTTAATTATTCGTTTGGAATTCTCGGTTATTTTGTTTTCGGATTATTGAATTTATTTGAGACTCGTGATTAATTGTTGAATTTTATTTCGTATCCATCTCGGTACGAGAATACGCGAGACTTGAATAAATTTAACTTCCGAAGAACCGGGGAATAATAAATTAAATTCTCGATTTCCGAACCAACTCTTATCCCGACAACGAACCCTATCCTCTTTAAGTAAACTTGAATCCAATAACTAACGGATACTCAACTCCGAATGCTAGTTCTTTCGACGTTTCGACAAGAGCCAAGTGCCTCGAAGAACGTGCGAAGCAAGACATCTACGGGAATCGTCGAGCCGTCTGTCGAACAATTCCAGGTAAGTGTGGAGACATAAGTCAACTACTTACCAAGGGAATAACCCTGTTTGTTTGTGCATTTGTTTGCTAGTAAACAAGAGTAGGTGAAAAGCCCTAAAATGAATGAACTTAAAAGTTAAGGCTTCGGCCACTCTTGCTTGAAAACTTAATTCGGGTACGCCCGTTAGGTTCAAACGCTAACTTGAACCAGCCACGTTTTCTCTATGTGTATAGTTAGACCTCTCTTCTAATTCTAGGAAGTAGGTTAGAATCGAGAGGACGGAAGAGCAATAGACTCTCGAATTCAATCGGGAGTAGAGGGTTCGGAAGTCACATTTCGAACTTTCAGCTTAAAACACTTAACGAGCTTCAAAGAGAAACAGTAAGTTCTTTCGGGGTTTATCCCGTTAAGCTCTTCCGTATATAAGTATAACGTGTACGCTGCTAGCCGCAGAGTACCCAAACTTTAATTAAACTCATGTCGGTGGTACCCACAAGTCAATGACTTGTGTTTGTGGCAGACCAAGGTGGTCTGTATGGCGCTGAGTACTCAAAACTGGGGAGAACCCAACGATAACGGGCAGTCGCCACGAGCGAACCCGATGGTAATGGGCAGTCGCCAAGAGTGAACCCATTCAGCAATGAGCAGTCGCCTCGAGTGAACTCATTGTCGTGCCAAGGGGGCACACATGCGCCGACGTCAGATGAAGATGGTACCACTAGTGGATCCCAGACAATCTTAAAACACCCAAGCCGCCGTAAGACTGCTGCTCGAGGTCTGAGGCTGGCTTATTGTCGTTGTGGAGATCGTAGCAGAAGAGGATGTACGATCTTGCAGAACGACAAGTGAATAAATAGAGTGTGATATCACGCGTCAGTCATGCTCTAATGTTATGTTCTAGTTATATCTAGCAATCATTCTGCATGCTTGTGTATTTGTTTGCACGTCACATGGCATTAGTCGTTTTACTTTATAGATAGACTCCCACTTACTGAGTCAATCGACTCATAGTTTTATGACCCTTGGTAATGTAGATAAGGGAAAAGCTGGTAAGCGGGACACGAGATTGAAGACCGAGACCGAGCGCGTATTGCCTTGACCTATGGGCTATGGGGTTTCTTAATCGGGGGTTAGTGTCTTCTGTTGAAACGTTCCGGAACATATTGGTATAGGAGTCGCTATAAGACTCTAAGTTATAAAAGCGAAAAATTTCCCCGAATTTTCGCAAACTATTTTATTATATAATCTTATGAGATATTATGCTTAATTAATGTGTTTATATTATGAGTTATGTATTGTTTAATATGAAAAATATGAGAGTTGATCGGTCGGGGCTCGTGGGCGAGCTGTCGCTCGCGGGTCGTGACAGATTTTGTGGTATCAGAGCCCCAGGTTTAGCCGTTTCTGTAGACTTGGGATACGTGTTCTCGGTATAGGTCGCGAGTATGCCATGTGATAGTGTTGTGCTTAGAGTCGACTTGTCTAGAGATAGGTTCGACATGATGCAGAATGAATTGCTAGGAGTTAGATCTCTCCTCCCCGATGAGATTCGTCTGTACTGCGATGCGGTCACGTGAATTCTTTCAACCGCAAGTACGTTCAGTGTCGTGGGAAGCACCATCACTTAGGGGCCGGTGGACCGGTCTGACTTGTGAGTAGATGAGTATCATCTCGTTGCTTCACTGATCCCGTACGAATGTCACGATGACCCATCCTTATTGGCCGACGATGAGTCGATGGACTCTTTTCACCGGTGACGGCATTATCAGCCGAGGTCGTGAGATGTTCCAGAAGGTGATACAATACACGATCGGGGCCAGGGGAGACGAACAAATGGGAGGAGCAAGCTTACGGATTCTACTAGCTCGGGTTAGAATCGGTTGTCCGATATGGAAATCGATTTGTCCAAGAGATTGTGGACCAGTGCCTGATGTGCTCGAGGATAAACTCCAGTGAGGTATCGAGTATTGGGAGCTGTGTGTAGTGCTCCAATATCCGACGCTGGAATCTGATTGTCCCTCGTTCGCTATCTTGCGAATGTAGACCGAGTTCCTCGTCGTGACGCGAAGCGGAACCTGGGTACCTCACTACCGATGGTTGTTTCCGGTAGTTGTTCCGCATGATGACGAGAGGGTTTATTATGATGAGGAGGATTCCGAATAGGATCCTTTCGAGCCTCCGGTTGACCCAGCTGCGTAGACGTTTGCTTGGCGACCACGAGAGATGGTGGCATTCTTGTTTTTGTGAAGATAACAAGGGGACTAGTGTTTTATCTTCGAGTCCCTTGTTCGACTAAGCCATATGAGGCTAGTCTCTTTTCGGTTGAGTATACTCTTGAATAGGGTGGGTTGTATACATCTTTTGATATGTATATATGGATGTATATGGTTGTATATATAAAATCTCGTTTCGGTTTCAGTTTGATCATGTGTTAATTGTATGTCTCTCGCATTTCGGTATGGATATATGAGTAACTTTGTTTGTTCTCGTTTGTAGAACTGGGAAAATATGTCGGGACAAGAACCGTCTCATGCCGGAAATGCCACGGCGGCAGATCTCGCAGAAATGCGACACGCCTTGGAGAGACAGGCTGCCAGCGCAGCACAACGAGATCAGATAGTTGCGCAGCAACTTGAAGCCCAAAATCGCACGATCACTGAACTTCTGACGAGATTGAATACGCCACCTCCACCAAACCCGGAGCCCCCAGCTCAAAATGAACGACGTGAACGTCCACCGCAGGCATACGTGGATCCCCAGGAAGAGCTGAATTTTCAAATTCCTGGCGTAGTTCCTCCAGTGGGCGAGCCTGTGTACGAGAGGTTTCGTAAGCAGAAGCCTCCGACGTTTGACGGCCATGTTGATCCAGCTGCAGCTGAGAATTGGGTCAAGAAAACTCAGCAGATCTTCAATTACATGCAGCTGTCCGATACAGAGAGAGTGGCTTGCGCCGTGAATCAGCTGGAGGATGAGGCTAGGGGCTGGTGGGAGGTGATGGCATCAGTCGAGGATGTCAACTCGATGACGTGGATTCGATTCCTCAATCTATTCCATGGGAAGTACATGAGTGAAGCTAACCTGTCAAACAAGGTACGCGAGTTTATGAGCTTGCGGCAAGATTCAATGTCTGTATTAGAATATACGACGAAGTTCGACGCGTTGGCAAGGTTCGCTCCTTCCCTAGTCCCCACTGATCAGGCTCGGAAGATGAAATATATGCATGGTCTTAACGTGGACATCGTGAGCCAGGTGGATAGTGGTGATACTGGACCTCGCACCTATGCCAATGCTGTGCAGAGAGCCCTACGAATTGCGGGATGGCGCGAGGCGAATCCTACTCCTGCTCTAAAGCCAGGTACTACAGTTCCACCAGAGACCCCCAACCTAAATCGGGTCGACACCCGGAAGCGAAATAGATTTCAATCGAGATATGAGGATAGGAATGAATCCTTACAAAGATCTAATAATCGACCAAAGCCGTCCAATAAAAAAGCCAAGAATTCTGCAAACGACCAATCGTCGCAATGCAGAAGGTGTGGTGGAGTACATAAGGGAGATTGCTTTGCGCGTACGTTGGTGTGTTTCCGCTGTGGACAGGAAGGTCATTTGTCTCGGGTCTGTCAGAATGTAGAGAATAATGCACCAGCACCACAAGAGCAATCGAAGGTAAATGCACGAGTCTTCACGATCTGCCAGGGTGAAGACCAAGCAGGGACGTCCACAACTACCACCAGGAACCAGAGCAAATGTTAGGATGACTCAGAGTTTAGGGTCGTGAAGTTTTTTTTTGAAAAAAAAAAACTCTCTTTTGTTTCGCTATCATTAGTGGATGATGATAAGCGTTTTCTTGTAAGAGTTTGTTTATATTTTCCTGTTACCTTTGGGAATGGAAGGTGTATAACTGTGTATGCACTGTGGGAGGTTTATGACTTTATTAGTGTTAATAAAGTATGTTTAAGTATCATTAAACTCACATCCTATCAGCTAAGGGGTTGAGATTTCTCCTGACAATAGAAATGAAAAACCAGTCGTCGTAATCCTAGATCGCAAGGAGAAAGTCTTAAGGAATAAGACTATACCTCTGGTCAAGGTACTTTGGAAGAGTCTCTCCGCGGAAGAAGCAACTTGGGAACTTAAGAGCGAAATGCAAAAGAAATACCCTTCCTTGTTCTAAGTTTCGAGGACGAAACTCTTTTAAGGGGGTAGAGATTGTAATGTATAAACTTTTGTAACCGCTCGACTTGAGAATTTGAATAAAATGGACGAGTTTTAATTCAAATTCTTGTTGCCTATGAGACGTCCTTAAATTTTAAATATCTTGGAAAATAATAATATTTAAGGTTGACGAGATTTCGGAATAAGAATATTCGAGTAAACTCGATATTATTTCCGAATAAAATTATTCGGAATAGACTCGGAGATTTAAAAATCTCAAGAGTAAAAATAAATTCCGGAATCCCTTAAATATATTCAAGATAACGGGAAATAATAATAATTTTCTCGGTTATTTTTCAAGATTATTTTTAATTAATTAAGGACAAGATTGTGAGGTTTTATTTTAAAAGGACTTATGTGCAACATTTTGAAGGATGAGATTGAAAGAAAAAGAGGAAAATGGGGTCGTTTTAAGAGAATTGTGGAAATAATTGAGTGGACCGCTTGGGTACATGTGGCGTGGCGAGAGTGTGCCACCTAGCCACTTAATCCACTCTCCCTCTCTCTTTCGCTGCCACCTCACCCGTTCCTCACTCTCTCTATTTCTCATTTCACTCTACTCTATCTTCTTCTTCCTCACATCACTCGGCCGAGAGAAAGAACCAGACAGACGAGAGAAAAAAAAAATTCCCGGCCCTGAGTCCCACGAGACCGAGCCTCACCGCCATCACCAACACCACCTCGTCCCTCACTTCTTCTTCTCCTTCCTTTCCTCTTCGCGCACCATCCAGCACCGAGCCACGTCGCCGCGCGTCCACGCCGAGGAAGAACAACGTCGCCGAGGACCGCCGTGGCGCCGGAGCAAGGAAAAGACGCCGGGAAGGAAATAGGGACCCTCCGAGAAAGCTAGAACCCGTGGGTTGAGGTGAGATTTCTTCTCCTTGGTTTGAATTCAAAGCTAGGGTTCTTAGATTCAAGAATTGGGGATTTTGAATCCGGATTGAATTCAGTGAAATTGCTTGGTTTTAATTGTTGTTTGGACTTGATTGGTGATGAGTATAACTCGAATTTGAGGTTGGAATTCAGATTTCTTTGGTTTGGCTTGGTTTTGGCCGAAAATTGGGTTCTAGGGTTCATGGATCTTTTTGTTGGGGTTTTGTGATTTCTGGAGGTTGTTTAGTGATATCAAGACGTTTATGAACCTGTTAATTGATTGGGTTTTGATCATTATGGCTGTTGGAATTTTTACTTGGTTTATGGACGAATTTTTGGTCATGTTGCTCTTGGCCGTGTGAGTCTTTAAGGTTTGTTTTCAGATTTGTGATGAATTGTTATTACTTGAGGCTATGATGATAGTTGAGAACCTGAATATGTTGGATTGAGTGGTTGTCTTGGCTGAGTATGTTGTTTGGCCGTGTGTTTAGTTGGTTTGGAAGTTTGTTGTGGTTGTGATGATATTGTTGTCTTTGAGTACTAGTTTGGACGTGTGACTTGTTTTGGCCGTGAGCATGAGTTTTGGCTAATTCGGTCTATCTGTTTTGTGGAATGATATTTCTGAGCCTCGGGAGTTATTCGTGGTCAACATTGTGTTAGGACGTTTTTGGTTATTTTGGATTCATGTTGAGTTTACTTGGTTAATTGGGTTCGGGTTTTAAGACGTGAAATCGGGATTTGGTTTATGAAACTGATAAGAGTTGGAATTTAAGATGTTAACTCGTCGTTGGGTTCCAGGTTTGAATTACAGATCTTGACGGACGGACGGGAACCAGACGAGTCAAGGGCAACGAGATCAGTTTCTGAAGATATCAAGTGAAAGAGTTATCGAAATAAAGCTCGATTAACTCGTGAGTTTTAAATCGCTTATAGCGTTTAAATACTCTTAAATATGTACTTTCAGTATTTAAATAAATAATTTATAATTATTTATTTAATGATGTTCTTGAATTTAATTTAATTATTCGTTTGGAATTCTCGGTTATTTTGTTTTCGGATTATTGAATTTATTTGAGACTCGTGATTAATTGTTGAATTTTATTTCGTATCCATCTCGGTACGAGAATACGCGAGACTTGAATAAATTTAACTTCCGAAGAACCGGGGAATAATAAATTAAATTCTCGATTTCCGAACCAACTCTTATCCCGACAACGAACCCTATCCTCTTTAAGTAAACTTGAATCCAATAACTAACGGATACTCAACTCCGAATGCTAGTTCTTTCGACGTTTCGACAAGAGCCAAGTGCCTCGAAGAACGTGCGAAGCAAGACATCTACGGGAATCGTCGAGCCGTCTGTCGAACAATTCCAGGTAAGTGTGGAGACATAAGTCAACTACTTACCAAGGGAATAACCCTGTTTGTTTGTGCATTTGTTTGCTAGTAAACAAGAGTAGGTGAAAAGCCCTAAAATGAATGAACTTAAAAGTTAAGGCTTCGGCCACTCTTGCTTGAAAACTTAATTCGGGTACGCCCGTTAGGTTCAAACGCTAACTTGAACCAGCCACGTTTTCTCTATGTGTATAGTTAGACCTCTCTTCTAATTCTAGGAAGTAGGTTAGAATCGAGAGGACGGAAGAGCAATAGACTCTCGAATTCAATCGGGAGTAGAGGGTTCGGAAGTCACATTTCGAACTTTCAGCTTAAAACACTTAACGAGCTTCAAAGAGAAACAGTAAGTTCTTTCGGGGTTTATCCCGTTAAGCTCTTCCGTATATAAGTATAACGTGTACGCTGCTAGCCGCAGAGTACCCAAACTTTAATTAAACTCATGTCGGTGGTACCCACAAGTCAATGACTTGTGTTTGTGGCAGACCAAGGTGGTCTGTATGGCGCTGAGTACTCAAAACTGGGGAGAACCCAACGATAACGGGCAGTCGCCACGAGCGAACCCGATGGTAATGGGCAGTCGCCAAGAGTGAACCCATTCAGCAATGAGCAGTCGCCTCGAGTGAACTCATTGTCGTGCCAAGGGGGCACACATGCGCCGACGTCAGATGAAGATGGTACCACTAGTGGATCCCAGACAATCTTAAAACACCCAAGCCGCCGTAAGACTGCTGCTCGAGGTCTGAGGCTGGCTTATTGTCGTTGTGGAGATCGTAGCAGAAGAGGATGTACGATCTTGCAGAACGACAAGTGAATAAATAGAGTGTGATATCACGCGTCAGTCATGCTCTAATGTTATGTTCTAGTTATATCTAGCAATCATTCTGCATGCTTGTGTATTTGTTTGCACGTCACATGGCATTAGTCGTTTTACTTTATAGATAGACTCCCACTTACTGAGTCAATCGACTCATAGTTTTATGACCCTTGGTAATGTAGATAAGGGAAAAGCTGGTAAGCGGGACACGAGATTGAAGACCGAGACCGAGCGCGTATTGCCTTGACCTATGGGCTATGGGGTTTCTTAATCGGGGGTTAGTGTCTTCTGTTGAAACGTTCCGGAACATATTGGTATAGGAGTCGCTATAAGACTCTAAGTTATAAAAGCGAAAAATTTCCCCGAATTTTCGCAAACTATTTTATTATATAATCTTATGAGATATTATGCTTAATTAATGTGTTTATATTATGAGTTATGTATTGTTTAATATGAAAAATATGAGAGTTGATCGGTCGGGGCTCGTGGGCGAGCTGTCGCTCGCGGGTCGTGACAAGAGACTTCACATTGAACGAGATTGCGAGGCCGATTAGGAAAAGTTGGAGGGAGAGTCACTCGTCCGTGGTCGAGGAAAGTGTTATTGGGAGGGTCGAGGATAAGAAGATAGTGATGGACTTGTTGATGGAGAAGAAGGAGGTCGTTGAGAAAGTGCGCGTCGTTTCCATTTTCGGTATGGGCGGCCTCGCAAAACCACACTCACTCAGCTCGTTTTCAACGACATTACCGTCCAGAACGTATTCGACGCGAAGATCTGGGTGTGTGTGTCTGACAATTTTGATGTGAAAGTGATTTTGGGAAAAATTGTCGGATCTTTGACTGGCTCGAGCACAAGGGTTGACGATCATACGATGGAGAAATTGCAGAAGACTCTTCGGGAGAAATTGAGCGGAAAGAAATACTTTCTCGTGCTTGACGATGTTTGGAACGAAAACCATCAGACGTGGGGGGATTTGATGGATATACTGTCAAATTGTGGGGAAGCTGGAAGTAGGATCATTGTTACGACACGCAGCGAAATTGTTGCGAAGCTCACGGGCAACGTATCGCAGCCATGTCGTTTGGGGATTCTGAGCGACAACGAGTCTTAGAGTTTGTTCAAGAAGATAGCCTTCAATCTGGGAAGAGTGCCAACAGAGTCTGATGGTGTAGAAATCGGAAAGGAGATTGTGAAGAAATGCAGAGGAAGTCCTTTGGCAATTAGGATGATCGCGAGCATGCTTTCCATCAAAGATCCAAAAACAAAATGGCATTCCTTCCTCAAAAAGGAGCTCTCAAGTCTACCTCAATGACAAAATGACATTTTGCCAACATTGAAGTTGAGTTATGATTCTCTTCCGTCACATTTGAAACATTGTTTTGCTTATTGTAGATTGTTTCCAAAAGATTTTGAGTTGGATGTCGAAACCCTCATTAATATTTGGATGGCACAAGGATTTATAAGTGCGGAAGATATAGGTTATGATCACTTTTCGGAGTTACTTGAGAGATGTTTCTTTCAAGAAGCCAAAATAGATAAAGTCATGAACAGGGTAGTAACATGTAAAATGCATGATCTTGTTGAATCCGAGCTACGAGAGAAAACCAGAGGATTTGGGGTTGGATCGAGAAGATGAAGAAAAGAAAGAATGAATTTCATTAATTGAAAAGAAAGTACAACTGGAAATTAAATAGTAGCGCACAACTACTTTACCGACTCAAAAGAACGAACAAATGAAAACATAACACGTGTCCACTTACACGTGAAACTAAAAGAAAACTGAATAAGTAAAACGACACCGTATTAACCTAACCAGCTCGCTCAACTCCTCAGCTCGCAGCTCGCTCAACTCCTCAGCTCGCCCTAACCTATAAATCCTGAGTACTCCCCCTCAAGCGAATACATCCTTGAGATGAAGCTTGGACAAAGTAAGACGTAGTTGTGGATATGACAGCGGCTTCGTAAACATGTCAGCTAACTGATGCTGAGTCCTGACCGGCAAGAGCTTAAAAGTCCCTTCATTGACATGATCTCTGACAAAGTGCAAATCTATCTCCAAATGTTTTGTCCGCTCATGAAATGAAGGATTCTCAGCAATATGAATTGCCAACTTGTTGTCACAATAAAAAACAGACTTAGATGAAGCTTCAATCTTGAAATCTCTAAGCAGTTGATGCAACCAAACAATCTCGCTTGTAGCTGAAGCCATCGCCCTATACTCAGCCTCCGCAGACGAGCGAGCCACCGTTGACTGTTTCTTAGCTTTCCAGGAGATCAAAGAATCTCCAATAAACATACAAAAGCCTGTAACCGATCTCCGAGTGTCCTTGCACGTTCCCCAATCAGCATCCACAAAACCTCTCAATTGTGTCGAAGACTGAGAGGAGTAGAACAGACCAAGCCATGGATTGGACTTGATGTATCTGAGCAAATGATGTGCAGCTCGAAGATGTTCATCAGTTGGAGCGTGAAGGAACTGACTCAAGGCATGTACTGCAAAAGTAATATCCGGCCTTGTAATGGTCAAGTACAAGAGTCGTCCAACCGGACTTCTATAGTGCTTTGAATCTGGCAAAGCAATTCCAGTCTCAGCAGTTAAAACTTGTCTTGGATCCATCGGAGTGTGTAGTGGCTTTGACTCTGTGAACCCATAATCTTCAAGTAACTGGAGAGCATAATGTCTCTGACTTAACACCAATCCTTGGGATGACCGTGCAATCTCTAGCCCCAAAAAAAATCTCAACTAGCCCAGATCCTTTAACTTGAAAGTGGAACTCAAATATCCCTTTACTTCACCAATGGCTTCCAAGGATGGTCCTGCCAGTATGATGTCATCAACATAGAGTAACATAGCCACAAAGGTGTCTCCACTCCCTCTTGTAAACAAGGAGTAATCTGCTTTTGATTGCGTGAACCCGACTGAGATCACCGAGCTTGTGAACTTGACATTCCATTGTCTACAGGCTTGTTTAAGCCCATAGATTGACTTATGCAGTCGACAGACAAGTTTTGATGCTGAATCCTCTTTTTGCTCCCCCTGAATCTGAAGTCCAAGAGGCAGATCCATATAGACTTCTTCCACCAAATCTCCGTTGAGAAAGGCATTGTTAATGTCCAACTGCGTGAGATGCCATTTCTGTGATGCTGCAAGAGCTATCAGCAGTTTCACTGTCACCAGTTTGGCTACTGGAGAAAAAGTGTTGATGAAGTCTATGCCTTCTTTCTGGTTGTACCCCTTGGCAACAAGCCTTGCTTTGTGTCTGGCAAGTGAACCATCAGCATGGAACTTGTTGGTGTAAATCCAACGGCAGCCAATGGCTTTCTTGTGTGCAGGCAAAGGAACTATGGTCCAGGTTTTGTTGTCCTCCATCGCTTGAAGTTCCTCATTCATGGCATTCCTCCAATGAGCATGTGGAGCTGCTTGATGATAGAATTTTGGTTCCGGACATGTCGAGACTGCCAAACAAAAGGCCAAATATGAAGGAGATAACTGATTATATGTTATAACCTTAGATATGTGATGAGGTGATGTTATTTTATCACCTGATTCAGTGATGGTGACACCACAATGACAATCTTGCAAATATGTAGGTGGTTGTTTAACCCTTTGTGGTCTCATAGGAGCCAATTGGGTTTGAATAGATGGACTGCAATGGGATTGATCAGTGGTTGTATCATCATTTTCCAGTCCTCCACCATTATCCTCCAGTCCTCCATCATTATCATCAAGATCATCATCTCCATCTGTGTGACTAATGTCAGGTTCACTGTGATCATCTGCATTTTCACACTCAACAGAAGGAATATAGACAGGACTAATGGAAGGTAAAACAAGATCAGGAAAGGGATCAAAATTCTGGTCTTGTTCAGAAAGATTATGAAAGGGAAAAACATTTTCATGAAAGATAACATCTCGAGAAATGAAAACATTTCTGGTTTTGATATCAAGCAAACGATAACCTTTGTAATCCAGAGGATAACCAATGAACACACACTGCCTTGCTCTAGGGGCAAACTTAGTTCTATGGTTTTTCAAAGTGGAAGCAAAGGCTAAGCAATCAAACACACGCATGAAAGCATAGTCAACAAGGTGATTATATAGCAACTCATAAGGTGTTTTATTATCTAACAAGGGAGTAGGAGTCCTATTTATGAGGAAGACAGAAGTCAAAACACAATCAGACCAAAAATCAGCCGGTAACTTGGATTGAAAGTAAAGAGCACGAGAGACATTTAACAAATGTTGGTGTGTCCTTTCTACCACAGAATTTTGCTGAGGTGTCTCAGTACATGAATATTGGTGAAAAATTCCTTGTTTTGCAAAGTATTGTTCAAAGACCAATTCCTTTGCATTGTCAGACCTGAAAAGTTTAATGTTGGCAGAAAACTGGTTATCAATCAAGGCACAAAAACGAGGTAAAATTGTGTGAACATCTGATTTATTCCTCAACAAGAAAATCCAACAGAACCTTGTACAATCATCAACAAGAGTAAGAAAAAATATGTGGCCATTTCTAGAGATAACAGAGTAGGGCCTCCAGATATCACAATGAACTAAATCAAAAGGCTTATCACAACGTTTATTTTGCGAAATAAAAGGAAGCCTCTTCTGTTTAGCTTCAGGACAAACATAGCAAGGCTCATTTCTGTCAGATGAAGAAAAAAGAAGTTTGTTTTTTATAGTATCAAGACATTTTTAGGAGAGATGACCAAGACGTCTATGCCACACTTGATCAGACACTTTGTTGATGAAAGCAATGGTATGGCTTTGATCAGTGAGAACATAGAGGTCTTGGTGATTTTCACCCCTGCCAATCGTCTTCTTGTGATACATATCCTGTATAGTGAAACCATGATCAGTAAAAAAACAAACAGACAAATGAGTTTTGCTAGTCAGAGCACTGATAGATATAAGGTTGAATTTGAAACTAGGAACAAGAAGAACATCTCTTAGAATGAGATTATTGTTGATGCGGATATCACCATAAAAATGCACCGGGATAGAAGTATGGTTTGGTAGAGTGACATTGGAATTCTGTAAAGGCTTAAGGCTCATAAAAACTGAATGATCAAAACAGATATGTTTAGTAGCACCAGTATCAAGAATCCACATCTTGTGGTATTTGTCAGAAGAAATTTGAGAACAACCATAACAAAGATAACCTGGTGTGTAAGATGTCATGTTGATTTCTCCAGATTTTGTCTGAGGCATAGCTGATGAAGTGAGCTTGGTTGAGAGAAGGTTGATGAGTTGATGGCATTGGTCACTTAAAAATCCTTCCATTGCCTTTACTGCTTCATTCACGTTGTCAGGCACTTGAACACCTTCAACAGAATTGGCTTGGCCTCTGACCCGTGGTTTGTACCCTGGTGGATAACCGTGAAGCTTGTAACACTTGTCAGCGGTGTGTCTAATCATCTTACAATGAGTACAGGTAGGTTTATCCTTTTTGTTGTTAAACTTCTTCTGGTCTTGAGCAACATTCATCGCCATGGTGCTTGATTGTTCAAGATTTCCAACCATATCTGTTTGGATCGATCTTTGCTTCTCCTCCTGAGTGATAAGTGCAAAGACTTTGTTGATTGGTGGAACAGGATCCATCAGAAGAACTTGACCTCTCGCTTGAGCGTAATTCTCATTCAGTCCCATGAGAAATTGCATGACATATTCTGAGTGCAAGAAAGCCGCCAATTCTTTTGCTCCTCCACATTTGCATTCGCACTTGCAACATGGTCTGAAATTACTCAGTTATTCCCAAATAGACTTCAGTTTCGTGTAGTACAAGCCAACCGACTTCTGATCCTGAAGGCAATGCACAAATTCCCTTCGTAATCAAAGATTCTCGACACATTGCTCTGAGAAAACCTTTCTTCCAGATCTTTCCATACTTCCATCGCTGTATCTGCAAACAGCAAACTCGATGAAATTTCTTTCGATACACAATTGAGAATCCATGAGAGGACAATTTTGTTGTTGCGATTCCACTGTCGATGAGCCTTCACTTCTTCTGGCGGTGGTCTGACGAGCGATCCGTCTATAAATCCGATCTTGTTCTTCACATCCAACACTATCTTCATCGATCTACTCCAAGAGATGTAATTGTCTCCGGTGAGAGCTTGCGATACGAGAACCGAGCTGGTAGTGTCAGAATGGTGGAGATAGTACGGATCTAAAAGATCGTCATCCATAGACCTATGAGGTATGACTTTCTTGGAATCTTCTCCAATCGGCGTTGTTCTTTCAGAATCCATAAGAGCAGATCTTCAAAGAAAACTTGTGACCGATAATGGAGACAAACGTAGCTTGGATTGTCTGACTAAAACGCGGATAGCTTTGATACCATTTTGAATCCGAGCTACGAGAGAAAACCAGAGGATTTGGGGTTGGATCGAGAAGATGAAGAAAAGAAAGAATGAATTTCATTAATTGAAAAGAAAGTACAACTGGTAATTAAATAGTAGCGCACAACTACTTTACCGACTCAAAAGAACGAACAAATGAAAACATAACACGTGTCCACTTACACGTGAAACTAAAAGAAAACTGAATAAGTAAAACGACACCGTATTAACCTAACCAGCTCGCTCAACTCCTCAGCTCGCAGCTCGCTCAACTCCTCAGCTCGCAGCTCGCTCAACTCCTCAGCTCGCCCTAACCTATAAATCCTCAGTAGATCTAGCAATACAAGTAGCTGGAAAAGAGTATGTCCTTTTAATAGATCCTTGTCACGGGAAAGATATAAATGAAAAATTCCGTCATTTTTCAACGGGTTTTGGGGAAATTCTAAGTCCATTGCTGCGGGCAAAAAGACTTCGCTCTCTTTTGTGTCTAAACGACACTTCAAAGAGAAATTTAAAACTATCTCCTGAGGAAGTGGTTTCAAATTTCAGATTCTTACGCATGTTAGATATGCATGGTTTGGATATTAAAACGGTGTCGATTTCTATTGGAAATTTGAAGCACTAGCGATATCTTGATTTCTCTTGCAATCCTCTTGAAACCTTGCCTGCATCAATTACCAAGCTAGTCAATTTGCAAACCTTGAAGCTGAACAATTGTCCCAATCTTCATGAATTGCCAAGGGATATTACAAAGCTAGTTAGTCTCAAGAATCTTGAATTCAACCTGCCATACGATCATCGTCTAACTCTACCAAGAGGAGTGAGCCATTTGACAAATCTTCAAAAAATTTCATATTTATTGCTGAGTGAAGACCCAGCGTCGCAAAGTAGTAATTTGGATGAGATAACGGAGCTTAATAACTTGAGCGGAAATTTAGAAATCCTTGGGTTAAGGGCCACGATTTAAACAACATGTGCAAATCTGAATGGAAAAGCACATCTACGGTCTTTACGCCTGATGTGATCATATTCCTACAATGATGATACGTCAACTAGTAGTGATGAAGAGCAAGAGAAGATGCTAGAAGGTCTCAAGCCTCACCCGAATCTCAGAAAGCTGACCGTAGAAGGGTACAGTGGTATGATATTTTCAAGCTGGCGTATGTCACTTACAAACTTGGTTGAGCTTCGACTGGAGAACTGTGTGAGGTTAAAGAGATTGCCGTCCTTGGGAGAACTTAGTTTTCTCACAAAGATTTCTATATCATATTGCTCTGAGCTAGAGTATATCATCACAGGTGTCGTTCGCAGTGGACACTCTCCGGTGTTATTATCCTTACAACAGTTGGAAATGAAAAATTTGCCCAACTTCAGAGGATGGCAGAGCCAAAACAGCGAAGAGAATGCTCGTCCAAGAATTTCGACCTCATATTTTCCTTGCCTTACCAATTTATGGATCTTGGAGTGCCCAAAACTAACTTCATTGCCGCTTTATCCAAACGTTGAGGAATTAATACTGGAAAAGAACAGTAGAGAGCCATTTGAGCAAACAGTGTTGATGAGAATTGCGCAACCACAAATCTCTGCAGCAACAAAAACCACCCCTAGATCCTCGTTGCCGAAGTCTCCTTCAAGATTTTATCCTATCTCTCAAGTGAAGGTTCTACATCTGCACTGTCCCAACGAAACAGACGCCCGATGTTTACCAAATTGGATGAAAAGCTTTTCTTCTCTCGAGACACTCATGTTGTTGGGGTTTCCTATGCAGAGCCGGCCCTGGGCTAAGGCGGGCTAGGCCCAGGCCTAGGGCCCCATATGTGGATGGGTCCAAAATATTTACACTTTTTGCCTATTTTTAAAAAAATTTACATTTTTTACCCTAAAAATTTACAATTTTGGCCCATTTTTTAAAAAATTTACATTTTTTACCCTGAAAATTTAAATTTTATTAGTATTTTAGGGCCCTAAAATATTGAATCGCCTAGGGCCCCCGGTGAGTTTGGGCCGGCCCTGTTCCTATGTCACAGTGCGTCACAATTCCTATACGGAAATATGCCATGGGAGATAAGTGAAATTTCAGTAAAAGGAAATCGAGTTACATGGGAGATCATTTCAAGCATACGAAAATTGTGGTTAAGGGGAGTACATGCAACCAAGTATCTTTGTGGGCCCATCCAATACCTCACCTCACTTGAGGAATTACACATCGACTGCTGTGAAGAGCTTGAACTCGCTGCCGAAGGAGTCGATTCAATTAAATTTGAAACCCTTACAAGCCTAAAGGAAGTGGTATTTTATAATCTTCACGGTCATGTGACTCTCCCTGAGTGGCTTCAACAAATTACCACTCTGCGAAATCTCAATGTTTTTGCCTGTCGTAATTTGAAGACTATTCCAGATTGGATTTGCGGTTTTTCTTCACTTCGAGAGCTTATAATCCGTGACTGCCCCGAGATTGAATCACTGCCCAGATCAATAAGCAGTCTTACTTCTTCACAGCATCTGCACATTGTTGGCTCTCCAATCTTACTTAAAGATATCGGAAAGAAACAGGAAAAGACTGACCTGAGATCAAACACATCCCAACTGTCTTTTTGTGGTAGTGCGGCTCCCAAAATTTAGGTAACCATGATATTTATACATACGCTTTTGCTAACATGTCACATTTTAAATATTCTGCAATTAGAATGACGTACTAAAACACAATACTGACTAGCAATGATGTATATATATATTTGTCTATGACAATGTTCATCATTATTCTCTGTTAATGATGGCTTCAATTCATTTTGATTACAGTATTGTAGCAGCAACAAATGAATCTTCTGAATTAAACTAAAGAGGGGCTTGTGGGAGTGAATATCTCTCCCTTCCAGCAGGCGAATTGGACCAACCGGGCCCACAACGAGTTCGGCCCAAAGGAGAGGATAATCGTTAGTTCGGCCCAAAGCCCAGTTCGGCCTAATAAACCTAGGCGCAGGTGAGATCGGCCCAAGACAATATTTCGAAGAATCCCAACTCGACCCGGGCCCACAAGCGTTCCTAGACGGTCCCGCCAAGAAATTTGAACGATGAATCATCTAAGAAACGGTCAAATCGCCTAAGAGTCGGGATGTACGCGAGAATAAAGGGTGAAAGACCGGTTTTGCTCATACACGTGTGCCGATCTGAAGAAACAGGAGAATCGGCAAGCTGGCTATAAAAGCTCAATCCATTTTCATTTTACGCGACGGATTTTTCTGGGGAGATTGTGATATATTCTTCTTTTCTCGAGTTTTCCTGCTTACTCTCAAATAATTTCCTAATCTTGTAAGGTTTGCGTTCGTTAATCAATAAAAGGAATTTCCTTTCGTTCTTTCTGTATTCTTAATTCGTATTATCTATTAATTTCTTTCGAATTTCGGTTCAATCTTCATAATCGGATTCTGAGACCCTTAACTTATATAAATAAATATACGAGACAATTCGAAATAATCTGGTATAGGTTGTTGGGACGAGAAATCGGCTCAACAATTTGACGCCGTCTGTGGGAAACTTATCAGAAACCTAACGCCGAAGAACACAGATCGGATATGAAAGAATGTCTTCTAACAGCTAGCACGAAATCCCGGTTTCTGGAGCCGATCCGGAAACACGGGCTCTTCTGCTGAAACTCGTTGAAACCACTGCCGAATTCCAGAGATCAACCCGATCCCAGCTCGATAGCTTGACAGCTGCGCAATCTTCACTTCAAGAGCAGCTCGACGCTGAGCGAGCTATTCTGCTGAGCTCGACCGGTCCGCCTACCGCAAACGGACGAAGGTTCGCCCCACCCGGGAGGCGGCTAAGCTTCTCCGGGATCCACATGTCACCCGACACGGCCGGCCCTAGCAATACGGCCGGAATAGGCCAGTTTGATGGACAGGTCGAGGCCAGCGCTTGGCGAGCTCGATCGACTCAGGGCGACCTGCCGCCCCCGCCTCCGGGAGGCCATCCTCCTGGATATGTTCCTCAAGTGATCAACCTCCCCCGCGAGGAAGGAGTTCCTGAGGAACCGAACTATTTCGAGCCGTTAGTTCGCCTAGATGAAAGAAACCCTCAAAGAGGAGAAATCCGAACTGAGGGGGAACAGTTCGCCGTAGAAATCCCGAGGGATGATCACCCCGCGTTCAATGCCTTCCGTCAGATGGTGGAGGAGAAGTTCCGGGCTGTAGACTCCCGAATGCATTATGCCACGAGCTCGGCTCCCGAGATCGATCGGCTGGTGGCAGATACTAGTCGAACCCCTTTTGCTCCATGTATCACCCAAGCCAGAGTTGGGGACACCGGAAAGATAAGGCTCCCCAAGTACTCCGGTACCTCCAACCCGAAAACATATGTAACGGCCTTTCGCATCACGATGGGGCGAGCATGTCTGCGTTATAACGAGCGAGAAGCAGGGTTTTGCCAGTTATTCGCCGAAAACCTGTCAGGAAACGCCTTAGATTGGTTTTCGCGTCTCGAAGAAGGGTCGATAAGTTATTTTATGTTGTCAATAGTGCCCACAAGAAGAGTTGTAGTCTTTATTTTGTACATTTGATGTAATAAAGTCTCACGAAGACTCTTGCTTGTAATTAATAAAAAGTTGAAACGTTCATTCATTCATCCTTGTCTGTTTGAAGCTTTATGATAAAACATTAGTCTTTAGTCCATAAACAAACCTAACAACTTGCGAAGAGACAAATGTAGATTTGCATGAACAAACTCTTCGTAGTTTGCTTAAAACGATATATTCGCAATCTAAGGGTCAAAGGACTATTGACCCCAGTACGATTGTTAGGAGAATCTATGATGTCTGGTTACGGGGCATTGAGAGTTGGAGACTCTATAGTTCTTCTAGGTATCTTCCGAAGGTACTGAATTGACCAGTGCACTTCTAGAGACAAAATAAGAAAAACCATTTAACCTCTTATGTCTCGAAGTCACTATGTATGAATTGCATCGTGCTTACCTTAATCCTGAAATGAGACATGCCATTTCACAGCTTACGTATTCTCATTTGAGAAAGTCGGAGTTCGGACTCACTATGTGATATGGAAGTTCTCATAGATATGGAATTCATGTACAAGATTGTTGAAATGCAATGTATGTCACCTCATGCTTTGTTCCTTGGAGTGTGAATAAATGAACTGGCCAGTGTCCAAATTGAGTCCTGACTCTTTTGGATGAAACAATGTGACTTGTTAGCTCCTCGTCAATACATTGTTTCTAACTTATTCACAAGCGACAAAGGAGTTGAGGAAATAACAGCTAGAAGGGTAAAATGGTAATTTTTGTAAATCCCGACTAGCTGATGATATTCATGAAGGGTAAACATAGATAATATTCAATGCTCATCATAATTTGGTTGAATTCTTGAGTAGAAAATAAATTCATTTGAACCGAGAGATTTTCAGTGTCAACGCTTTAGTGGAGTCAGTTGGCATTAAGCTAAACTTGGAAAAGGTTTGTGAACTTTTGAGTCCAAGTGTTTAGCTCAAGCTTTGTTCATTTGGATCCATGAGGTCACTGTCACAAATCATATCGAGTAGGAATAGTTAAACTAGAAGCTAAGTCAAAACAAGAACAAGACAAGTTTTACGAAAATTGTCAAAAGGGTAAATTTGTCTTTTTGGACATAGCATGAAATGAATGTCAATAAATTTTTTGACATGGTCATATGATGGCCTAGATCACTTGGCCATGATGTGTTCATTGGGCCTTGTGGATTAATTTCATTTCATAGAATTTTACTTGAAAATTCTCAATGGGTTTTTCTTATGTTGTCGTGAACAAGTAAAGAAAAATCTAGAAAGGCTTTCTAGAAGGCTTTTGGCCGTCCAACCCAAGTGAATGGGAGACCAAATTTCGTGCAGCAATTAGTGTGAAAGAGAGATTATTTTGTGCATTAATGTATGAAGATACTTGCCAAAAGAAAAAAAAGAGGAAACAAATTTCCTTTAGAAGGAAAGTGCAATTTCGGCCAACTAAGAGAGAAAGCAAATGAGGAAACAAATCCAAAGGCTTCTAGAAGCTCATTTGGATGTGCAAGGGGTATGAGGAAACTACCTTTTGAAGGTAATCATGCTCCTATAAATATTCCACCTCATTCCTCTCATTTGATTCATCCAACATAAGTTAGAGATTGAGAGACTCTCTCTCTAGACATTGTTGGCCGACTCATCTCTCTCTCTCTAGTCAATTTCGTTTTTGTTTTGGCACCTAGGTCCTCATTTGACCTAGTGTTTTAGCTCTTCGACTCTAAGACTTGTTCTTGAGTCGTCGTGTTTAAAAGTGCCCACACACTAATTCCTTTCTTTCTCGAGTGATTCTTGTGATAGAAACTTTCGTGGTTGCTCGAGTTTGCGAGGAAAGAGGAGAGACGTGCTGCGAGGGGAGACAAACGTTATCAACCTTCCGAAGGCTCATCAACGTTCAAGCGTCTAAAAAGGTTAGTAAACTTCTATGCTCATAATAGTTTTTATTTACATGTGCTTGCTCTTTGTCTAGGTTAGTAAAAACGTTTTACTTGTGAAAAGAAAATTTTTAAAATTCCACCGCTTACCGAAGCGTTAAACTTTTTCTTAAACCCTAGATCAATTCCAACATTTTCAACAGCTGTCGGCCGCGTTCATCAAACACTACTCAATGTTAGTAGAAGATGAGGCAACCATGGCGGACCTATGGAATACCCAACAAGCCCGAGACGAAACTCTGAAAAGCTTCATGACAAGGTTTAAGACTGTCATGTCAAAAATCCCTTCCGTGGAGGGAGAATCGGCTCTGAACGCTCTAAAAAATGGACTGTGGCACGAGTCCAGATTTCGAGAAGAAATGACCATAAACAGACCCCCCACCATCGAGGATGCAATTCATCGCGCCTCGAACTACGCGAAAGCCGAGGAAGAAAGGGCCCTCCTGTCAAAGAAACATAATCCAAGGAAGGCCCCTTCCATGACACCTGTTCCGGCCATGGCCAGGACACCTGGAATGAGACCTTACCGAAACAATGAATGGAGAAGCCTTCAAATATCCTGGAACACGCCTTTAACGTAAACGACGAGGGAGTTCCCAAAGGAAGCACCCCGAAATGGCCGCGTGAAAAGAAAAAATACTGCGACTTCCACAAGAATTACAGACACGACACTCTGGATTGCGTCGTGGCCTGAAAGGTACTTATCGAGAAGTATAAAAATGGAGAGCTGAAGAATGTTGACCTGGGACCACCACCCCAGAAGAAGGAATTTAACAATAACAGAACCCGAGGAAATCCCTCCCCGAAGAGGGGAAGAGCAAAGGAGGACGATAACGACGTCTCCCAAGCAAAACCCCGGATCGACTATATCATGGGAGGTTCAAAATTTTGCAGGGATAGCGTAAATTCCATTAAAGCACACCAGCGTCAACTTAAAGGCACACCGAGGTCGACTGGGTGCCGAAAGGCAGAAGATACCACGATCTCATTCAATGAGGACGATACCAAAAGGCTATACGAGCCCCATGACGATGCTTTGATCATCGAACTCGAAGTGGGTAACTGCGTGGTAGCCAGAATCTTGGTTGATGGAGGAAGCTCCGTAGATGTTATATTCAAGATACAATCAAATCCTGATGCATAAAATCCTGATACACACATAGAGCGCTTGGTGGAAGCCACCGCCGGTCATAAAATCCTGTCATTCATGGATGCATTCTCAGGATACAATCAAATCCTGATGCATCCCAATGATCAGGAAAAAACCGCTTTCACATCCGACAAGGGTATCTATTGCTATAAGGTGATGCCCTTCGGGCTCAAAAACGCAGGAGCCACGTATCAATGCCTAGTGAACAAAATGTTCACCGACAAGATAGGAACAACGATGTTTACATCGATGACATGTTAGTAAAATCACTACGAGAAACAGACCATGTCTCGCATTTAGAGGAATGTTTCAAGGTCCTAAACAGTTACCAAATGAAGCTAAACCCGTCTAAATGTACCTTCGGGGTATCTTCTGGAAAATTCCTCGGGTACATGGTAACTCAGAGGGGGATTGAAGCCAACCCAGACCAAATACAAGCGCTCCGAAATCTACCCTCCCCCAGAAATAAAAGAGAAATCCAGAGACTAACAGGACGCGTGGCTGCCCTTAGCCGATTCATCTCCCGATCAACCGATAAGTGCTTACCCTTTTATAAGCTCCTGAGAGGAAATAAGAAGTTCGAATGGACAGAAAAGTGCGAAGAAGCATTCGAGCAACTGAAACAATACCTGGCCGAACCTCCGATCCTAGCCAAGCCCGAAGTAGGAGAACCGCTCTACCTGTATGTAGCCGTATCGCACACCGCGATCAGTGGAGTCCTCGTAAGAGAAGAACGAGGAGACCAAAAACCAGTGTTTTACATAAGTAGATCACTCGTTGATGCAGAGACGAGATATCCAGCAATGGAAAAATTAGCTCTGGCCATCATCACAGCGGCCCGAAAGCTACGACCATATTTCCAGTCACACTCAATAGTAGTAATGACCACTCAACCTTTACGCTCATTCCTCCACAGCCCCAACCAATCGGGGAGATTATAACCAAATGGTCCATCGAGCTAAGCGAATATGATATCGAATATCGTATTAGAACATGCGCGAAGTCACAAGTTCTAACCGATTTCCTTATCGAGCTCCCCACAAATGAAAGCGAGACCACGACAAGCGCTAGAAATTAGACCCTTAAAGTCGATGGTTCATCCACAAAACAAGGGGCTGAGATTGGGATACATCTGGTATCACCACATGGAGAAGTGATTGAACAATCCTTCCGCCTGGATTTCACCAGCTCAAACAACGAAGCCGAGTACGAGGCACTAATCGCAGCATTACGCCTGGCAAAAGCAGTGGGAGCAAAATCCATATCCGCCTTTTATGACTCGCAGCTCGTTGCGAATCAAATCAGCGGAGAATTCGAAACAAGAGACGATCGTATGGAGGCGTACGCACAATTAGTAAAAGAAATGACATATCAATTCGAAAAATTCGAATTAACCTGCATCCCTAGAGGAGAAAACACCACCGCTGACGCCCTCGCCGCCTTAGCTTCAACGTCAGACCCTACGATAAGCCGAATCATACCGGTCGAGGCAATAAAACAATCTTCTATCACTACCAAAAGCGCAAGCATAATGGTAATAATAGAAGAGGGGGACTGGAGAAGGGATATAATCAGATATATCTCCGAAGGCCATACCCCGACAGATAAGCAATTGCGCCGAAAGCTAATTAGCCAAAGCGCAAGATTCTCCATAATAGACGGAGTGCTTTTCAAGAGAAGTTTCTCCGGAGTATACCTACGATGTATAGGAAAAGAAGAATCCAAACGCATCCTTTCCGTAATACACGAAGGAGAATATGGGAACCACGCGGCCGGAAGAGCCCTAGTTGTTAAAATAAAAAATCAAGGGTACTTTTGGCCAACCATGGTCGCCGACTGTGAACAACACTCACGGAAATGCGACCAATGCCAAAAACATGCCCCGAATATCAAACAACCAGCCGAGGAACTATCCTCCATATCCGCTCCATACCCTTTTCTGAAATGGTCCATGGATATCGTCGGCCACCTAGCCAAAGCACCTGGAGGGCTGAAATGCCTCCTTATCACAACAGATTATTTTTCCAAATGGGTTGAAGCCGAAGCATTCGTCTCAATAAGGGACGTGGACGTAAAAAATTTCATTTGGAAAAATATAATCTGTCAACATGGAGCGCCACAAGAGATAATCACTGATAACGGCGCACAATTCATATCAAAAGAGTTCCGACGATTCTGTGCCGCAGAAGGAATCACTTTACAATTCTCGACGCCCCGATACCCACAAGGGAACGGACACGCTGAGGCTACCAACAAAATAATCGTTAGTAACCTGAAAAAGAAACTTCTAGCCAAAAAAGGGCGATGGGCCGACGAACTCCCTGAAGTACTGTGGGCCTACCGCTCGAGTCCGCGAAGGCCTACCGGGGAAACCCCATATTCTCTGGTCTACAGGGTCGAAGCAATATTGCCCATTGAACACGAAATTCAAACAATCAAGCTATGCGACTCCCTCGACATGACAGACGAAAGAAGAAACCAAGCTTTGACGTGCATGAATTTATACCAACAATCAATCGCCCGATACTACAATAAAGGAGTCAACTTCCGAGAATTTAACACTGGAGATCTCGTGTTGAGAAAAGTGTATCAGAACAGGGCCGAAGAAAACGCCGGAAAATTGGGAGCAAATTGGGAAGGACCATACCGAGTCTCAGGAATCCCACGAACAGGCGTCTACAAGCTTGAAACGCTCGACGGTATCCCAGTACTCAGATATTGGAATATCATGAACCTAAAGAAATATTACTGTTAAAAGTAATGTCATAACAATCGAACTACGTAACGGCTTGATCCCAAACATGGGTACGTAGGCAGCCTTGAGACAAGGTCCAGCCCCCACCTCAATAAACAAGAGAAACTTGGAATGAACAAGTTCGATTCAGATCAATTTGCCACGCACGGCGGATTCGACCTACACACGGAATGAACACGCCCAAGGCTTGGTTCATACGTTGTGTACGATAAACCACTATAAACCTAAGAGCGAAATAAGACTTAGAGTTTTGGTGCAAAAAAAATATATCATGTATAAGGCATAGCCCGATGGCACGCCGCATACATAATCCCAACACGACTAGGGATTCGACTGACGATGGCCGACACACATCATGCAAATAAGCAATCGACGAATAAATGCCATAGTGGATCACTGCGTCCGATTCAAACACACGAACTTTAAGGTATCGATGAAAGATAATCATGCATGGTCTATCAAAGCCGCTATTAGAATAAAAACGAGCAAAGTTTGAACTGAACATCAATAACATTCAACGAAATCACAAAATATGTTTGAAGCAAATAAAAAGAGAATTAACAATAATAACTGAAAGAAGTTCGACGAGTTTGCCCAAATGTCGGGCCCAAAATAAGAACGCCCACGCAGGGGCCCCAAAAACACATTTATTTTAAACTTAAAAACTTAAAAAAAAAAAAAATTCGACGAGGCGAGGCGGATCTAGGCCGACTTGTCCTTAGCGAGCTCGGCCTCCTTCGAGTTCTCCCCAGCCTCATCGATCGACGCAAGCACAGCCTCCGAGCTGTCAAGCATCGAGCCGAACTGATTCGCGACCTCGGAAGTCTCAGGCCCAGGCGCATCGGGGGGCGAGCGATCGTCGTAAGGAGTGAACTCAAGATCTTCGGCCCCAGCAAGAGAAGGCAAGGGCACGCTGTCGAGCTCAGCCTGAAGCTTTGCCAGCTCGTCCTTGGCCTCTTGCAGCTCGGTAGGAGCGTCAGCGATCTCCTTGTTGACGACCTCCTGAAAGATCGACGACGCCCCTTGGCCTGATCGAGATTCCGGAGGATGGTCGTCCTCTTCCTCCCGGCCGTGACGAACTGGCGGTAGGCCACCAGCGCCCCCTTGTATTTTGCCCCAGCGGCCTTCCTGCCCGAGCGAATGCCGTCGTCCTTAGCCGAACGGTAAGCACGGTACAAGGAGCGGTTCCCCGCCTTCTCCTTCGCCATCTCGGCCTTCACCCGGTCCAATTCGGATCCACGGTTGCGATGGGAAGCCTCGGCCAGGTCGAGCTCCTTCTTCAGGTCGACCCGCGTCCTCTCGGAGTCCTGAAGGCGATCTTTAAGATCCTTCACGCGACGAGCATACGTCTCCGCCTCGGCAATCAGGTGGTCCATTTGACCGAGGGAACCCTGGCACTTCACGAGTTCGTCCTCGGAGGCCTTCAGCTTAGTCCGCAGCTCTTGGTTCGCGAGGGAGAGGCGGTCGTACATCACCTCGTAGCCGAGGAAGCCCTTGTTCAGCTCGGCCATGAACTGCAAAAGGGAGAGTTAGCCTTGAGAAAGTAAAATGGAAGCCAAAAAAGAATCAAAACTTAGCCGAGAGCCCGCCGCGCTGACGGAGCGATAGTAGCTCGCCCCGTGCATCCTCGAGACCATCGGGAGCCGGTACTCGGGGAAGTTGAATTGGCGCATGAGACACGCCGCCGCCGCCGGGTCATCACAGACCGGCTTGTCGAGATTCCAGTTGAACGCCAGCTTGCAGGAGCCTGGTGGAGACCCCTGCGGCTGACCGGAACCCTTCACGGCCTTCCCGCGATCGTCAGCCCGTCCCTTCTTCGGGTCGTTCTGCTGAACGCCTTCTACCTCCTTCCTCTTGGCCTGAGAGGACGGAACCGATGTGGACTTGACCGCAGCTGCCGAAGCCTTCACGACCTCGGCAGACGTAGCTTTGACGACCCCGACAGAAGGGGTCTCGGCGGCTTTGGTGGCCTTGGCGGTCTTGGCGACCTCAGGCTCGCCGTCGAGCTCGATGAGCAGCGTGGCCGGGGGAACCACCACTGAGAGCTCCTGAAAGCCGTAAGTAGGAGCCGGCGCTGTCGGAGCGGACTGGTTGGCCTTCTCGGCCGATCCGGATGAGGTTCCGGCATCGCTGGCCGCCCTAAGGGCCTTCTTCTTGGCCCGCCAGTCCACGTCCTCGTTATTCATCTCGGACGAGGAGGAGAGATCGTCCGAAGAGTCGCATAAGGAAAAATAAAATAAGTGATAAATAATACTAAAAATTGCGAAACAAGGTAAAATTCGGAAATAAAGATCGATCTTAAGGAGCAGCGGGCCAAAGATCGGCTGCTACGAACCGAGCTTCGGAGAAGGACTTCCAGGAAACTTCACAAGCGCGCAGCTTCTGGACTTTAAGATCAAACGTGTCCGACGGGAACACAACAATCTTCTCTGCAAAAACAAAAACAACAAAACATTAGGTCGCTTTAGACATGTACTAACCAGTTCGCAGATCGCCAAAAACCCTCCCTGATTACCATAGTCCGTCTTCCACGGGACGGACAAGCAGTTCTTCTCCACCTCGACCGTCTTTTCACTGACTTCGAAATAGAGAAGTATTTCGAACCCCAGTTCTTGTCCTTGCCGGGAAGGTCGGTAACTATACCTTGACGAGGTCGGTTCGCCAAGTAGATGTACACTGGATGGTGCTTTGAGTTGCGCTTCGCGACCAATAGACGACCGAGGTCGTTAACGTCTAGAGAGACCCCAGCCTCTTTAGACAGCAGCAACAGCGCCATCACTTGGCGAACAAAGTTTGGACACATCTGGGCGAACTGAAGTCCCAGACGGTCGCAAAACTCGATGAGCAGTCGGGGATAGGAAAGCGCAGTCCGCACTCTTTGTAAAATACCTGGTACGCACAAACGTATCCAGGGATGATTCGATCGGCGGACTGGCCTCCTACCTTCACCCTGAGCCCATCGAGAAAGTTGTATCGCTCCCCCATATCGGCGAGGTCGCGCTTCGTCAACGACGACGGCGACGACAACTCACTGTGGGGATCATCGCTCTTCTTGTCGGGATTCGACATTTCACTTTGCAGAAATGAAAGTAATCTCGAGAGTTTTCACAGCCAGAAACGGCGAAAGCAAAGAAATTTCAAGAAACGCAGAAGAAAATGAAGAAGAAAAAGAAGAAGAGAGTTGCGATATTTACCGCTGGGATATGAATGAATTGATATTAATGAAAGAAATCGAAAGGTCACAGCTTTATTTAAGCGTCAAATCGACGGTTGAGAATCCCGAGAAAATCGCTATAATTAAAAAAATCTTTTGAGGTATCGAGGCTCGGACGTGGCGACACGTGTCCTCGGCGCCTGCTCAAAAGTAACCAAGAGGTAGAAATACCCGAATATTTTGTCGAATTTTAACCAGACTCGGAAAAAATCTCGGTTTGACAAAGTATATTCTATATTATCTCATAATATAGAAGATACTGGGGGACTGATTGTGGGAGTGAATATCTCTCCCTTCCAGCAGGCGAATTGGACCAACCGGGCCCACAATGAGTTCGGCCCAAAGGAGAGGATAATCGTTAGTTCGGCCCAAAGCCCAGTTCGGCCTAATAAACCTAGGCGCAGGTGAGATCGGCCCAAGACAATATTTCGAAGAATCCCAACTCGACCCGGGCCCACAAGCGTTCCTAGACGGTCCCGCCAAGAAATTTGAACGATGAATCATCTAAGAAACGGTCAAATCGCCTAAGAGTGGGGATGTACGCGAGAATAAAGGGTGAAAGACCGGTTCTGCTCATACACGTGTGCCGATCTGAAGAAACAGGAGAATCGGCAAGCTGGCTATAAAAGCTCAATCCATTTTCATTTTACGCGACGGATTTTTCTGGGGAGATTGTGATATATTCTTCTTTTCTCGAGTTTTCCTGCTTACTCTCAAATAATTTCCTAATCTTGTAAGGTTTGCGTTCGTTAATCAATAAAAGGAATTTCCTTTCGTTCTTTCTGTATTCTTAATTCGTATTATCTATTAATTTCTTTCGGATTTCGGTTCAATCTTCATGATCGGATTCTGAGACCCTTAACTTATATAAATAAATATACGAGACAATTCGAAATAATCTGGTATAGGTTGTTGGGACGAGAAATCGGCTCAACAGGGCTCTCCCTCAGTGGCTTCAATGTGAATTCTCAAAATGTCCAACTTCGATTGTTTGACAAACTATTCCAGGTTAGATTTTCAAATTGACTTGTTATCAATGGCTTCTATAATTGGATTTTCTATTGTATAATGCTAAGCTTCAGCTCATACTTGTCCAAAATGAAGTTTAATATTGAGGAGGTTTGTTAATTCTCACCATTTCATCAGGGACGGCTCAGACTCAGCCCCAGACCACCCACGTTCACCTCGTCTTCATCAAAGGAGGGTTTATAGATGATGCAGTCCAATGTTAGAAGATGGAAGATGTGATTCTTCAAAGGTGCGACTATGACTTTTCTAATTGGTATCCTATAGATTTTTCATGCCATGCCAATTGACTTTATGTTTCTTTTTCTTAATGAAAATATCTTCCCAAAAAAAATCCCGTTCTGTTGAAACAACATTTCCCAACTCGTTTGAAGGATTCAATGACCAGATCAAGTGCGAAACCCTTATGAGCCTGCTCACCTTGAAACTTTGTAATCTGTCACAGCTGGTCACTCTTCCTGAGATCGAGTTGATTGAATCATTCCCAGGAGAGATGAGCAGTCGATTCTTTAGAATGTCTTCAGATTACTAATTGTCTGACCTTACTAAGAATATATGGAGAAGAAAAAGGAAAGGATCGGAATATCCGGTAGAGCTTGTTCCTTTCTATACATAATATACTATCTTCCTTTAAAGTTCTTTCAGTCAAAAGGATATCCATCTTATAGTGTTGATCGATGGTTACAGGTATGTCCCCGGGAACGCCAAGGATGCCCTTATGAAGGCAGTCCCAAAACAACCTGTTCTGTCGAAACAAAATTTCCCAACTCGTTTACGTCGTTTGAAGGATTCAATGACCTGATTGAGTGTTAAGCCCTGGGCACCCTGAAATTATGTAATCTGTCACGGCTGGTCACTCGTCCGAAGATTTAATTGAATCATTGCCAGGATCAGGATCGATGAGCAGTCTCACTTTTTACTAAAAATAACTGACCAGAGATTATATGCACATCCCATCTGCCGAGCTGTTGTTTGGCTGCTCAACTTCCGGTAGAGCTTGCTCTTTTCTATGTATTATATAAGATCTTGCTTAAATGTTCTTTCTATAAATATTTCAATATTTTAACTCCCTTTTTAACTCTATTAGGTCGCTGAGGAATTAGGAGAGAAATTAGCTCCAGTTCATGAAAAACAATCGGGTTTCTTCACCGATGAGACAAACACTGGTACAAAAATAATCAATTAACATCCAATTCAATTAATCTTGATACAAGATATATCTTTAAAGCTCTTTATTCTTCTCTGTAGCAGGAACGATTCGTACGTGCAATATCATCAATTATGTCTCTTAAAGAATTTAGTGCCCAACATGTAATCGGAAACCAACTCTGCAGATACGGCTATACAAGTGAATTAGAAAGTATTTTTTCTAGTGTTATGGAATCTCTAAAAAGATGACATATCCTGAAGGCTGCTCTCTGAGGGGCCATCGAGAGCGTCCCTCCCATGGTCGTCTGGAGAAATAAAGATGCCATCAATACTTTCAAGATCAGGGAAATTGCGGTAAGTTGATTAATTGAAGACAAAAAAGTAGTTACTTGGGAGTCAAGTTACTGACCTCTACTTACTGTATTAGTTACTTGGGTATCAATTTATTTCCCTCCTAATTCAGTTACACGAAGTAAACTTTCTAGCTATGGATGGAGTGGAAGAGAACGTTATGTTTCTTAAGGAACAAGTAAACAATAGTTTTTCTCCCTTGTGGTTATATTTTCATTCCATGCCAATTGATTTTATTTTTTCTTTTTTACCTTTTGCTAAAAAGGAAAACTCGATCCTCAGCGACGACTGGTCATGGCTATCCCCGAGAACAACGGTCAACACTACTACAATAGTTGATATAGACGAAGACGGTTCTGATTTCCAGCTCTACAGCGAGGTAATAAAAAGTTATATAAAACAAGAATTATAAAAAATAAATCATTTTTAGGGATAAAAATTGATCAGTCAAATTTGTTGGGACAAAACAAGATTTCGGGGAGTGTTGGACACAATATGCGGGACAGAGCTGAAGCACGGAGTCATGGACGGGACCAAGTACCGGTCGTATCAGTGCTCCCTCGCGACCGATTCATCTTCTTCAAAATTGAAATTGATAAAATATGATGAATACAATGGTGAACTTGATAAACAGAACAACGAAGAATGTAATGTTTTTAAAGCATTAGATTTCGAGCAACCATCTGTCAATATGGTAGTAGAAGTTAGAAGACAGAAATCCAAAATAGTTTTGTTTCCTCACTTATTATGAAAAAAACTTTCAAAGTTTGTATATTGGATAACCAAAATAACATGGTGTTTAAAACCCAAAATAAGTGTGGTTAAAACACCTAGAAATTGAATAAATAAATGGGACAATTAGATCAGTAGTCTAATAACCCACATTCATTTTAAAAAATAGCCAAAGTTTCATTTTTTTTTAAGAAAATAGCCAACCAAATCGAAGTAAATTAATTAATTGGTTATGTTAATTTAATTTACTTTGAAAAATAGTTTTTCATATTAAAGTAAATTAATTAACTTGATTAAGTTAATTAATTTACTTCGGCCTGGTGATCTATTTTCCTAATAAAATGAAATTTAAGCTAACTTTTTAAAAGGAGGTAGAGAATTGGTTAGTTGCAAAAAATAATGAAAATGAAAATGAAAAAAAGACACAAAATTGAAAACTTTAAAAGTATTTAAATTAGGTTTAGAAAACAAGGTTAACAAAAAATAAAGTAAAAAGAAAAAAAGTGTCAAAACTCGAGTAAATTTGTAAAAGTAAATGAATTCAGTTATCATTGGACGAACTCTTGATATTTATTCAAAAATCAATAAATTTGGATTAGTCTGATTCTTAACCCCATGTTAAAGCTAACACTCACAACTTTTATAAATTAAATAAATGTATATCCTATCTCCTCATAAAGTCTAAAAAAAATGTATACCTCGTTATCTAGACACCTGTTCTTAATAAATTTGGTACCAACCGAATATCTGGACGAGACGATTATTTTGCACAGATAAAGACCTATTTCTAATATGTAATATATTTGATATTAACTGTGGTTATTAAAAAAAAAAATCAAGTACATAGTAATCTTTCTAAAAATAATTGTTCGCGTTTATTTGGGGTTGCTATTTTCGTTCATGTTTTTTAAATTAATCTCCACTTTTTTTTTTTTATTCATTTTTATTGTTTTTGTCTTGTTATTTCGAATAATATTCATTTGTGTGTATATTCTGTTAACACTGAATTTTTGTGTCCACATTTTTTGTTGTTTGTTGTGTTGTTTTTATCTTGTTGAAAACAAATTCCGTTTGTTCTTGAGTTATACTTGTTAAATGTATGTCTATATATATTAGTTATATGTATAGTGTTAATTGGTGCTTATTATGTTAACATGTATAGCATTATATTAATATCTGTAAATTTGTAAATCTAAAGGTCTGAATTGTGGACAAATTCCCAACAAACTTCTGATGTATACCAACGATCTAGAACGTCATACAAGAGACTTACTTCAGCAACAAAGAAGATCCAAGACGGAAAACTTGCTATCCATGGTGAAATACTCTTCTTCTTTCTTTAATAAAAAAAGCATTTAATTTTTTGTCGATTCCTGCAAAAAGAGCTTGATGGCAATGACTCAATCGAATTCGAGTGCCTAACAAGCCTGCGATCCATGGTCTTCGACGGCCTCAAAGACGTTGTGGCTCACCCCCAGTGGCTTCAGCGTATCACCATCCTGCAAAGCCTTAAACTCTACTACTGTCAAAACTTGAAGACTATTTGCAAATTGCCTTCGCTTCATAAGCTCCACATCCGACTGTCCTCATCTGTTTGAAGGGCTCGATAGCCCGAACAAGTGGGAATCGCTTACTAGCCTCGACACTCTGATACTAACTAGGCTCCCAGAGCTGATAACTCTTCCGGAGGGGCTTCGGTGCGTCACAACTCTGCAGACGCTCGAACTCGATAGGTGTACCAATTTGACGGCTCTTCCGGAGTGGATTTGCCACAAGACTGAGTCATTTCCAGGATCAACAAACAGTCTCACTTCTTTACAAAATCTCAGGATATTTATGACTGCCCACTCTTATTAGAAAGATATGGAAAAGAAACAGAAGAGGACTGGCCTAAGATCAAACACATCCAAAATGTCGTCATTCAGGCACGTTATGTAGACATTGAGGTAGAGCTTTTCCTTTCTATATATTTATTTATATGCTCGTCTTTAACTTCTTTCATAAAGATAGTTGCAGCACAGAATGATTACAGGGGTGAAACACAAACTGACCTTATCTAACTTTTGTTTTATTGTTAATCTCTGTCAGGTCATATAAGAAGAGGAAAAATTGCATCAGTGTTTCTTTAGTAATGAGACAAAGCTGGTAAGAGAAGAATAGCTGTGATGTTTTTTTTTTTTTTTTGCTGGAACAATAACTGTGATGTTAATTGTTCTTATTTGCCAATGATACCAAGTCTGTAGCAGGAATGATACTTTTGCGTAGTCTTGTGAATTCTCTCTGGGAAAAAAAGTCGGGAGTCATTGTCTTATCGAAAAGGATGATAATTGGGATTCAGACTCATTTGAATTTGCTGAAATGTATGGTAAAGTGACCAAGAGATGCTCTTTTTTTTTTTCATGATCATAAATTCAAATATGGGATTAATTAATTGTTATATGCATATGCACTATAGATTAAAATTATTGAGTGACATCTAACTTTAGAGTTCTCCTCATTGTAGCTTGAAGTTCTTTGTGATGACTGCCATTCTCTTATGCACTGCAGAGCTCTCTACAAGTGTATCAAGTATGTGTATATGTTTTTTTTACTCTTTTAATTGTGGAATCTCTTGATCTCATATAGATTTCTGGAAATCGAATGCATGCTTTTTAGGTATTGATCGTCTGTTGAAGTTTGAGGCTTTGCATTTCCTCGTGAAGTTTACACTTTTTTGACACTAGAGGCATCAGATTATCACATGAAAGCCCTCATCGCAAGTTATTGGAAATATGATTCACTTTGGGGATCGCCGGATCGCTCAAGCTATCTAATTTTGATAGAAGAAGAGCAAGTCATATTGGTTTAAAACTAAAATGGTATACTAGTCATTTATAAACTTTCGTAACTGCTATCATCAGCGTTGGCTAAAACTTCATCGTAAAAGAATAACTTCGGCTAAACCTTTTTGTCATGGAGGCTGTGAAAAACACAGAGGGTTTCCTTTGAAAATTTATCAATATTGAAGTTTGAGTTATGATTCTCTTCCCTCTTGTTGAAAGTTGAAACACTGTTTTGTTTTGCCTGTTGTAGGTTATTCACAAAAGTTCATAGCATAGATGTCCAAGAGCTCATAAATCTCTGGGTTGGGCAAGGGTTCATTGGTCAATTTTTTGAATTACATGCGGTGATTGTTTCAAGATGTCAAAAATATATGAAATTGTTATCGGCCCGGCGCGAACCGATGACGCTATCGGCCCCGTCGGGTGGACGGACATTCTCACTCGGCCGTTGGACGGTCCGGGCCGTTCACCCGGCCATTGGCCGACCGAGTCTCACTCGGCCAATGGCCGGTCCAATTCCTCACTCGGCCAATGGCCGGCCCAATTCCTCACCTGGCCAATGGCCGGCCCAGGTCCTTCATTCGGCCATTGGCCGATCAAGCTTCACTCGGCCAATGGCCGGCCCAACCTTCACTCGGCCAAAGGGTTCTTCCAACGCCCTTTGGACGCTTATAAATACGAGGCTCGACCCCTCGAGACAGGTTATCCGAAATTGAGTACTGAAACGCTGCTGAACTCGTACCTCACTCGTTTCTCTCAAGCTTCGACCCTCTAAACACCTAACCCCTCTTATCCACCTCAGTCCTACTAATGTTGAGCGTCGGAGAGGTAAACAGAGGAACCCTCTCTGTTTCCCCTTTGTAGTTCACACATTCTTTCACACATCTCAGGTGTTTGGACGAGGCAAGCATCACCAACAGCTAGGGGACGACTTGGGATACCAAGTCCAACACGCTCGAGCTGAAGCGAGACCACTTGGTCCGGCCTTGGGTCTAACTGCTTTAGGCTCCTAAATAGTTGTCCAAAAACGAGCGACAACAGAAATCATGAACTATCTGCTACAACATGTTTCACTCTGCAGCCGAAAAGCAGTACAACCGCACTATAAATTTTTGTCCGAGGTTGTTCGCGAGCTAGCTATATCTGCTTCTTTTTTTTAAACCCTAGGCTTTGAAAAATGTTATGTTTGCATAATGGTTTAACCTTCCCTAAGCTTTCTGTTTCTCTGTAATTTTTATTCAGTTTCTTCCATAAAAAAAAAAAAAAAAATGCCAGGACAGGGTTTTACTGATCATTTTAGTTGGGATTTTACTAACTGACGTGTGTATGCCAAACTAGGTGCTTTCATTCAACTGTTTTATTCTGCTATGTACTAAAGTCATTTACAATCGGGTTCTATTAATTTAGTCTCAGTTAACCAGCTAAAGACATTTTATGGCTTTTCTCGTGATGTACATAGCATTAATTTCTTACTGAGCATAGAAAAAAAATTCTGAACCATACAAGAGGATCAAAAATATGACCCAACTGAAACTGGTGAAGCATATTCTTTTTAACCTGATTCAATCAAAGTGCAAATATAAATGTCAAAATATGTCTATTAGGTTACACATCAAACCTTTCTTTCTCAGACGTTCATGTTCCTGTATTCTAAGACCGAGTATTCTAGTAAATCTTCTATGGGGCATCAAATTAGTCTTCACCAAAACCTATCAGCGATTTACCCAATGGTCTATATCTGTACAGTCGCTCGCTCTCTTGTTATATTCAAATTGCAAACTCAAACCATGTTGGGCCTCTGAGGCAACAAAAGATTGTAGAACTTATCATGCAAGAAGAAATGTTTTCCTTTGCCATCGACCGCCTTTTTCCATCCACACCATCCTCCATTCACGATCTTCTTGTGCTCATCGTTGCCCGTGTAGTGAGGATCAAGTATGAGAAATGCACAATCTCCGGTTGCATCGTTGTAATCAACGCCCAGAAGTGTATATGCAAGAACTCCACCACCTGGATCAATATTATATTAGTTATGTTAGCAATTTTCTTTATTTTTCGTTTAAGTAAACTCGTATGAGCATTTTTTTTTTTAATTTCTAAAAAAAAGAAAAACAAGTGCAGATGAACTCATTTACCAATCATTATCGGAGTTCCTTGATTCTCAAAGTGCAAGGCCAGCTCTCGGCATTTTTCAGGAAGCTCTGATCCAGATCTTACATTCAGGACTTTGCAACTCACCTGTTTCAAGACAACTAATCCTTTTCAAGTTTTTTCTATATAAAAAAAAGGCATTGATGGACCTAATAGAAAGCAAGAAAAAAAGTACTTTCAACTATAAAATAGATTGCTTACACCCAAAAGTTTGTCCAAAACAAAGCCCAACTCAATGGCACCAATCCATTCACGGGATCCAACAAAAGAAGGATCTTTATCGCCAATTTCAACAAGAGCCTGTTGGACTTCCCTGCAGAATTTTGCACATGTTTGTTGACTGATAAAATCGAAGTAGCTTAAAGGAAACTAAACTCTGTGGTTATTTAGAAGAAATTAGAAAACTGGAAAGATATGTCGAGCCTCTAACAAGGGATCTCCAAATGAACAGTATGCCATCAAGTAAGGCGAGAAAGGAATTTGAAGTTTGATCATTTTTTTCTGGGTGGAATCCAATACCTGTGCGAAGGTACTTCCATGGATGTGTAGTGTTGGAGCCTGAACCAGGAAATGATGGTTTGTAGGGAACGATAAGCACAACCCCAGCCCTGGAACATAAAAGCTGAATCACTTTGCAGGAAATAACAGCAAGGACAAAAAAAGCTAAATCAACGAGATTCTATAAATAACAGTAAAACACCAAGCCCCACCGAATCATTAAATGAATTGTGCATGTAATGGTAATATTCATAAGAACCCTGAACAATAGACGCTGTGCCTCCTGAAACTGTGCATAGAAATCACAAATTGCTGAGAATGTCAATCATGGGGATATAAAGGAAATGAATAATGTACGAAGTGATATTTGTCACTTACCACCACTACTCTGTATTCCAATGTGTACATCCTTCAGAAAAGTAGAGCCTGATATTTTATGGGGGAAAATGTCAGAGAAAGTAGGATAAGGAAAGGGAAACTTCAATGCCTCGTACAATGAGGACTATATAATAGCATACTATTACCCTTCTGTGTACTCCTTCCGCCATCAGTTGTAAGAAAATTCAGAGCATTAGCTATCCTTAAGAGTGGACGATCAAGAGGTAAACCCAGCCTCGAATGCAGGGATTTCCTAACTTCAACTGTAGAAAAGAAAAATCAATATCAGTTTGACATAAAGAGTCTCGAGTACTTTTATCTCTGATAAAATATCCGATACAAATAAATATGTTATCTTATCCCTCCAATCCTATAAACTTAAACAATCGTATATGGACACTCACTCGGGATTATGGTACTATGTCAGGACTAAGGTAAGGTTAAAATGTATCTAGCGTGAGCGCAAATTCGGCTCTTCTCTGCTTACCTTGCTTCAGTTCTGTCTCCCCATAGTCAAGTTCATAGATGACATTGATTGGATGAAGAAATCCCGGCGGAGTAAAGTGATATGACTGCAGCTGTAACTGCAACATAACTCTACAGTTAGCAGGAAAATGCTAAACGCAGCTTAAGACTCTGATTTTCACATTATTCCATAGGGACACACCCATATAGACAGAAACTCGAATAAATATCAGGATATTGAAATATGACTGAGGTAGAGAAAATTAACATTTGATTTCCTACCTCCGAACGTTTTGCTAAGAGAGTTGGCAATATGGCCTTCTTCATGACATTAAGCTGATCAACTAACCCTGGAACAATTAGTTTCGGAACCGCTAGTCTCACAGGAAAATCCTTGGCTGCATAACCAAGCACTTCTAGTTTTAACTCCACGACCAAACGACGGGTTTCTTCAAGAACTGTAAAAAAAAAATTGAACATTATAACAAGTGACAACAGAATTAAATCCAACTAGAGGCTTTGACTATTGTGTTATAACCCCAACATAGCAAAGTCTAACATTTACCTGGAAAGTATTCTGCAACAGGTGAAGCTGGTTTTGAAGAATTTACTGAAGTATTCAGGTGGACGCTGACATGGATTTTACCTGCACTCTGAGAAGAATAGGCTCCAAATGAGATTTAAATAATTATCATCATCACAGCATAAGAAGTTGTGTCACGAGTAACTTTGAAGAGAATTCAAAAGATTTGAGTCCCTTACCTCAAGAGAATATACTGGTGATCCAGAACTTTCATTCGAACAATATTGCTTGCATAAGAGATTTGTGTCATTGATATCTTGAGAAATTTCTTTGGCCTGCATTGTATTTGAAAGTCCGGTACTGAAGTCCAAGTCTACAGCGCGTAGCATAACAGGCGGTAACATTTCATCAGACATTTCCCCTAATGTCTTTACAACGTACACAGTTTTTGGATCCTCTAATTTGTCAATAAAAGCTTCAATTGCACGCTCAAACTTCTTCTCTGCATCTGAAAGATTTGGAAGCAAACAATTCAATTTACTGTATGAATCTTTACCATTCTAAGAAATCACTGGCAAGACATAACCTAAATTTAGAACAGGAATCTAAACTAAAAAACTGATTAGAACATAAAACGTATCATTTACTGATCTTTACTACGAACAGGAAGCTAAACTGGTTTGTTTCGATTCCATTTCCATATATTCCAGTAGTTCTATCTATAGGAGTTATTGATAAACTTTCTTTATGCGCTCTCAAATCTCAGACTCTAACTACCTCGATTTACACAAATCCTTACAAATCATCCAGATTTAGAGATAAAAATTGCAACATTTACGAGATATGATATATATCACGCTTATTCAAGCTCAATCAAATTAATACATCACTTTAAAATAGAAATTACAAATAAAAAAAAATTAATCTAAATAATATAAAAATACCTGACGGTTTGTCCACCGGATAATGGATTGGCATATTGATCGGAACTTCACATCGCAACAAGCAACCTCTCTCCCAGACCAACTTCTCTGGAAAATCTTCAAAAACAACCGAAGAAATCCGATCAAGACTCGCCGAACTCGCTGACTTCGAAGCAAAGAACAGAACATCATCGAAGCCTGAATTCGCCACAGCGCCGATGACTTCACAGCCGCAGAACTCGTCACCTCCGTAAAGAATCTTTCTCAGACCACGCGCCTCCTCGATCGCCTTCGTGGCGGATTCCTCCGCATCAGAGCTCGCGACGATCAGAGCTCCAACGACTCCGAAACCTCTAGTAATTAGCGAACGGAGCGCTTCTACTCAACCAAGGAACGGAATTAGTATCCGTATTAAGTTTGTTCCTCGAGAAAAGAGAAATCGCACCTGATTCTTCACGGCGGTCGGAGTGGACGGCATTGACGGTCGAAACAACGGTGAATCGCGGGAGAAATGGAGATCCGATCAGCCATTGGACAGAATTTTGGTTCAGGGAAGAGAGGACAAGCTTAGGGCACAAAATTCGGACAATGTTGTGCTCGTTCTCGTTCTGGTTCGCCATTGGAATGACTCTAAGGCAGAACTCTCGAGTTTGTATGAAATTAATGAAGAAGAAAATTGACAGGTATTTTGTTTGTCGTGGCGGGTTATAGTCTTTTTGTTGAAGTGACAACTTCAGCCATTTCTTGTCACTTATTTGCTAAAATTGCATCCGTATCACTTATTTGTATTTTTGTCACACCTATAGAAAGTCTAAATTACCCTCACCTACAAAAGAAGCTGGTTCCGGCGGAGATTCGATGAGATTCAGCGCGATTCGAACGTAAAATTCGCTCAACTCACGAGGATGGTGGAGCGGGTTCTGCATACCGCGCAGACCAGCCCGCCGGAGAAGGAGGCTGGCGGGCGAGTCGCGCCGGAGCGTTCAGGGGTGCGAGCGAAGGCGGCGGCGGCCGGAGATGGAGTGGATCTGCAGAACCGTGCGACCTCGTCGAGCGTGAACCCGAAATCCGGCGCGATTCTTAGATCTAGATCTAAGAATCGCGAGGAGGAGGCGGCGACGAAGCCGTGCTCGGCCGTGAAGGCGTCCCTGAGGGACGTCGGAGTGGCGGCGGCGGCGGCGAGCGTGATGCTGGCCGGGAACGCGATGGCGATGGACGTCCTGCTCGGAAGCAGCGATGGCGGTTTCGTGTTCGAAAGGAGTCTACTTTTTTTTTTTTTGAAATATTTGACTGCGAGTCTACTTTTTGTAATTTGTTCTGTGAGTCTATTTTTTTTCCGAAATATTTGACTGCGAGTCTACTTTTTGTAATTTCTTCTGTGAGTCTACTTTTTTTTTCGAAATATTTGACTGCGAGTCTACTTTGAAATCTGCGTAAGGGTATTTTGGTCCTATTTTTTTTTATCAAAGTGACATCTATGCAACACCTTTTTTCGTCGTGACTCATATGCAATTTGGAGCCGAATTTGTGACTTTGATGCAAATCTCTCAGTCTTTTTTGAGTTTATGGGCCTAGATTTAGGCTCAAACTTTCGCCAAAATCTCTGTGACGGGATTATGGTTGCCAGAGGTGATCAATTTTATAGAGGAATAATAACTTATGGAAGTTAAGTCCACCACAAGCGCGTCGCTGTCCGGTCGTGTTGTGCCCAGACTGGATCGGGTTTATTTGTGATAATCTTTATCATTTTATTATAAATTTCACTTTTGAAAGTTTTAATTCCTTGAATAACTCTTTGTTATGTTGAGACTTAATTCATAGAGGTATATAACCGTACATTTATGACAGCGATTTTGTGCATTGTGTAATAAAATGTTCCTGAATGGTTTTTCATGGTTAATACTAGCGCCATTTAACGAGCATTAATATGATTAAAGGTCATAAAAGTTGACGTTTTGGAGGTTCAAGTTCTTGTAACCTCTCGGACCTGATGAACTATAAATAGATGTCTTCATCTCTCATTCGAACACACTTCCAGAAAAAATTTTCTCTCTACTTTCCTCTCTAAAATTGTCTTATGTTTTTTCTTGTAGTCGATGGTTGGTTCTGCTGCTGTTTTGGTTCGCCGGAGAAATTTTGTTGGTGTATAGTTTTTCTCGTTCCGATGTTGTATCCTGAGAAGTAAATTGCTCGTCGATTTTTCAACGTTCGTGAGAGAACAATATTACTTTAAGAAAACCGTCGAACGATCCTTGATGTTCTTTTTTTTTTTCATTTCTTTACGTAAATATTATTTTTTTTGTTGTTGTTGTTCATATTTTTTTTAGCCTTCATGAACTTGTTTTTATTTATTTCTTTTGCTAAGCTTGTCTAAGTATTATTTTCGTAATATTTTGTAACATTTTCCATTATAATACGTATCAAAACTTACCAAGCAAAAGAAGGCTGATTTAGAGATTATTTTAGTAGCTACATCTTTGTTTTTGTTTGATAGAGTTACTCTTTTCGGATTTAAAAGTCTATGCTGTAGCTAAATGCTTGGCCTTCTTATATCAATCCAAATGACAAATGGATTTGGAAAATCTGGCAAGTATAAATCCATTATCAACTAGATAGAGGCTTATTCTCTTTCGATCTCATTAATTAACGACGTGACAAATTTTAGATAGAGATTAGATCTTTTATCTTTACTTCTTCACTTTATCCATCTATTCCCGCCATGTCTTCCTTCGCTTCTATATCTTTTCTTTCTCTCTTTTTGTATGTTTCTAATTATATTTTAATCTATTAAAGAAAAAGAAAAAAAATCACACCTATCAATTTCTTTTACTATACTTTTCAGCTATATTAACATTAATAACCACGTCACTTAAATCCAAATCGAATATGAAAATAAAATCAATATACAGTCAAGAAATGCATATGAGAATCGATCTACTTTGCAGATTACTATTGAAAGGATAAAGAAAGAGAGAGAATCGGAGAAGAGAGGGAGTGTTCCGAGACTTTGAATATTTCCTTATATTTAATATGAATTTGTATCACCTATTTATACATATGGTGGATACAAGAGAGTGTAATAAATACATGTAATAATACTATCTAGGAAATAGAAAGTAATAAATGTTACACAGAAAATAAGACATAGAAAATAGATGACAAATAAATGTAATACATTTTCCCATGTGAAATGAGTTCCAATGAGTTAGGACTTCCGAGGTACGCTTGCCAGGAGGAAGGCACGCTTGTCAGGAGGAAGGGCGAACTAACGAACTGACGAGCTGCCGAAGTGACGAGCTGACGAGCTGCCGAAGTGACGAGCTAGCACGGGAGGCGAACTGACGAGCTCGATTTCAACACTCCCCCTCAAGCTTGACTGTATATGTTGAGGAGGTCAAGCTTGCTACATAGCTCGGAGAAGGTTGCTCGAGGAAGGGCTTTGGTGAGAATGTCGGCGAGCTGACGACCTGATGGAACGTATTCCATATCGATTATTTTTTCTTCAATCTTTTTTCTGATGAAGTATCGGTCGATCTCGATATGTTTTGTTCTGTCATGATGGACTGGATTTTTGGCTATGCTGAGAGCAGCTTGATTATTGCAAAAGAGCTTGATTGGACCTTCGATGATGATCTTGAGGTCGTCGAGAACTCTCTTTAGCCAGATGCCTTCACATACTCCGCTTGCTAATGACCTGAGCTCGGCTTCAGCACTACTTCTTGAGACAACGGACTGCTTCTTGCTTCGCCAGGTAACAAGATTTCCCCAGACGTATGTGCACATGCCTGATGTTGATCGTCTGTCTGGAACATATCCGGCCCAGTCCGCATCTGTGAACACTTCGACACCTCGACTTCGTCTTTTCTTGAAGGAGAGACCAGTCCCTGGGGCAGCTTTGAGGTATTGGAGAATCCTCATGACTGCGTCCATGTGAGTTTCCGAGGGATTACTCATGAATCGACTTACCATACTCACTGCGAATCCAATATCTGGACTCGTGTGAGTTAGGTAGATGAGTTTTCCTACGAGCTGCTGAAATCTTTCTTTGTCGGTGGCGGCCTCGGTGGTGCGAGCTAGAAGTTTCACATTGGAATCCATTGGAGTGTCAACTGGTTTACAGTCAAGCATGCCAGTTTCTTTGAGGAGATCCAACGTGTACTTGCGCTGGGAAACAGAGATGCCCTTTTCTGATCGAGCTACCTCCATGCCGAGAAAGTATCGTAGGCTGCTGAGGTCCTTGACTTCGAACTCAGATGACAAAGTTTGCTTCAGTTTCCTGATCTCTTCTAGGTCGTCTCCGGTGATGACTATGTCGTCCACATACTCACTCAGGATGGTGTGCTTGCCTTGTGTTGAGATCTTTGAGAAGAGTGTTGGATCGGCTTGACTCTGCTCGTAGTCGCAACGCTTGAGCACATTGGTAAATTTTCCGAACCATGCTCGAGGGGACTGTTTTAGACCGTATAGAGACTTCTTGAGTTTGCAGACTTTGTTGGTTCCTTGATCATTGTCAAATCCCGGTGGGAGTTGCATGTAGACTTCCTCTTCTAGTTCGCCATTTAGAAACGCATTCTTCACATCTAGCTGAATGAGAGGCCAATCTAAGTTGGCTGCTAGTGAAAGGAGGATTCTGATGGTATTGAACTTCGCAACTGGAGCGAACGTCTCTTGATAATCAATGCCATATGCTTGAGTGTACCCTTTCGCGACAAGGCGGGCTTTGTATCTCTCCACTGTCCCATCTGGATTGTGTTTGATGGTAAAGAGCCATCTACATCCAACAGTTCGCTTGCCTGGTGGTAGCTCGACTATATCCCACGTATCATTCTGTTCGAGGGCTTGGATCTCGGCATGACTCGCATCTCGCCACTCAGGACTTTGAAGGGCTTCCTCGATGGATTGTGGCACTTTACCTTCATCTAACTTCGCCACATAGGCTTGGTAGCCCGTAGATAGGTTCCCATAATACACGTAATCCTCTATTCTGTATTGACCACACGACCGAGCAGGTTTTCTCAATGCAATTGGTAAGTCTGGAGATGAGATGTTACCTTGTTCAATAGTGTCGTGGTTCAGGTTCGGAGAGACATTTTGTTCGCGAGCTTGTACCGGACTCTGGGTGATGTTCAGTTCGCTTGGAGAGGGTTCAGAGGCTTGCGAGCTGGGGATCAGAGTCGGACTGGGCGAGCTGGGATTTTCTTGAATAGGTGAGGTCGGACTGTGGGGCGAGCTGAGAATTTCTTGAACAGATGAGGTCGGATTTGGGAGCGAACTAGGTGGACTAAGTGGCGAGGTGAATTCTGGGTTTATGATGAGCCAATTTGGGAAGTCATCTCCATTATTCTCCCCCTGACGAGCTGAATTGGCGAAGTAAGGACTTAACTCATGAAATGATACATCCATGGAGACTATGAATTTACGGGACCGGGGTTCATAGCATTTGTAGCCTTTCTGAGTCGCTGAATAGCCAAGGAAAATGCACTTGAGAGATTTTGGATCAAGTTTACCTTGGTCATAAGAATGGGTGAAGACTGAACAGCCGAATACTTTCGCAGGTAGAGTTGAGATGATTCGAGAGTGAGGGTATGACTCTAGAAGGACTTGGGATGGGATTTTATAGCCAAGGACACGAGACGGCATTCTGTTTATGAGGTAGGTGGCTGTGAGGACTGCTTCTCCCCAAAAATGAGATGGGACGTTTGAGGAGAACATGATGGCTCGGGCAACCTCGAGTATATGTCGATTTTTCCTTTCGGCTACCCCATTTTGTTGCGGGGTGTAAACACATGAGCTGGAGTGAATTATGCCATGTGTTTTGAAGAAATTGCCGAGCTCGGAATTAAAGTAATCTCGAGCGTTGTCTGTGTGGACAATTTGGATGGAGGTGTCGAACTGTGTTTGGATCATTTTGTGAAAGATTTTGAAGAGGTTGGATGTTTCGGATTTTTGTTTCATCATGTATATCCAACTGAGTCTAGTGTGGTCGTCAACAAAGAGAAGAAACCATCGTACCCCAGTGATATTGGGAACTTTTGAGGGTCCCCATATATAACTGTGAATTGTGGCAAATGGGCGAGATGGTTTGTACGAGGTGGGGTGATACGAGCTTCGAGAATGTTTGGCGAACTCACACATGTCACACTGAATGGAATTGATATTTTTATTGATAAACAAAGAAGGAAACATTCTTTTGAGATACATGAAATTTGGATGCCCTAGTCTAAGGTGATTGAGCATGATCTCTTTGTACTGGGGTGAATGTTGGGCGAGCTGACACATGGCGGGCTGATCTGACTTGATGATATAGAGTCCGATACTCAGCTCGGCATTACCAATCTGTCTCCCCGTGACCTGTTCCTGAAACACACATGAAATTTCATCAAAAATAGTTCGGCACTTAGAATCTTGGTTGAACTTATGTACAGATAAGAGATTGCACTGTAGTTGAGGCACAAAGAACGCCGAGTCTAGCCTCATGGATTTTGTCAAGACCACGGTGCCAATACCAGTGACTTGAGTTTTGGCTCCGTTGGCGATGGTGACTGATATGCTTCTATTACAAGCAGAGTAAGTTGTGAATAGACTTCGATTACCGGTCATGTGATCAGTGGCACCGGAGTCGACAATCCATGCTGTGGGATTCTCTGAGCTTACATTGAGGGCTCTAGGAGAGTTACCTAGAGAACCAATGCCAGAGTGTTCTCCACTGAGGTGGACTTGTTGGACAAGCTTTTGGAGAATAGCGATCTGGTCGTTGCTGAAGGGAGAGTCCGAGGTCGAGGTCGAGGTCGAGGCAGCGGACGAAGTGGATACTAAGTTTCCGACTGAGTTCGGATCCTTAGTGTCTCGGGTTGACTTCGAGCTCGGTGGTTTCCCATGCAGCTTCTAGTAGTTTTCTCGGAGGTGTCCAGGTCGTCTGCAATGATCGCAGTAGGGGCGAGGTTTGCGAGGTCTCTCTGTTGAGACGCGGGCTGCAAGTACTTCGTCTCCATGCGTGGTGAGGGCGGACGAGTCTGAGGATGAGCCCGGAATTGAGCTCGATTGGATAACTCCCATCATGAGTTTCCTCATGCTTTCCTCGTGTCTGACCGTGGAGAAGGCTTCACGGAGAGATGGTAGTGGTTTTGTACTAAGTATCCGACCTCTGACCTCATCAAGGTCTTGGTTGAGACCGGATAGTAGTTTAAACACACGTTTAGTCTCCACTATCCTGCGGTAGAGTTTTGAGTCTTCGGGGCAGGTCCACTGGTGCTGTTCGTAGAGGTCGATCTTCTGCCATAGATGTGTGAGCGAGCTGAAGAACTGAGTAACAGACATCTCTCCTTGACGTAGGTCGTGGAGAGTGTTCTCAGTCTCAGACAGCTCGGACACATCTTCGGAGTTGGAGAAGATTTCTCTAGCTGCTTGCCAGATTTCTGCTGCCGTTGGGTAAAGGAGGAAGGTTTCTCCGATTTCGGGATGCATAGAATTTATGAGCCAGGACATCACCATGTTGTTATCTGCCTTCCAACTCTTGAACGCCGGATCTTCGATCTTTGGAGATTTTGCCGCGCCTGTGAGGTAGTCATCTTTACCTCTTCCCGATATGAACATGAGCACGGATTGTGACCACTGTAGGAAGTTGTGACCATTGAGTTTGTGGCTCGTGATATGTTGGGAGAAAGATTCAGATTGAGACTGAAAGGTGGTAGGAGTAGTGTTCATGGTGATTGATTTTCCCTGCTCTGATACCATGTTGAAAGGATAAAGAAAGAGAGAGAATCGGAGAAGAGAGAGAGAGAGTGTTCCGAGACTTTGAATATTTCCTGATATTTAATATGAATTTGTATCACCTATTTATACATATGGTGGATACAAGAGAGTGTAATAAATACATGTAATAATACTATCTAGGAAATAGAAAGTAATAAATGTTACACATAAAATAAGACATAGAAAATAGATGACAAATAAATGTAATACATTTTCCCATATGAAATGAGTTCCAAGGAGTTAGGACTTCCGAGGTACACTTGTCAGGAGGAAGGCACGCTTGTCAGGAGGAAGGGCGAACTGACGAAGTGACGAGCTGCCGAAGTGACGAGCTGACGAGCTGACGAAGTGACGAGCTAGCACGGGAGGCGAACTGACGAGCTCGATTTCAACAATTACAACTGTAAATGCTTTCGCGTTATATGTCAATCAATTGTATGTATAGATACCGTGTCATATTGTCACAAACGGTTATATTTTTTTTAAGATAATACTAGGTTTTTGTTAGACATCAGACTGAATATCATTAAAAACTCAAGGCTTAAAAGATTCAAAATTATAGTCGAATGATAGCGCATTGTGTGTGACCTTTCGACATACGAAAAGTGATATTAATACATTCTGAATTTAAAACAACTTCATGGCTCGTTCAAAATATGATCGAAAACTAGTGATGAAACCAAACCGCTGAGAATTAATCGCATTGAGAAAAGATATTCGAGTACCTCTACAACCAAAACTCTAATACAAAAACCCCTGAAAGATGAATATAACCAAACAACATAATTAACACTAAACAATAAGAAATATAAGAACATAAAAATTGTCAAAAACACAAACAAGACCGCCTTCCTTTATCCATATATCCCATCTCGTTCGTAGCCACTGCTCTTGTCTCTGGTGTCACCTTTTGTTGCCCTCTTCCATCCAAATCGGGCCCCATTAGGGAATAAAAAATCAGTTGACAATGAGCTCCGCTACTTCTGCTGCAAGAGACCCGACAAGCCGCATATCGATGCAAAATAAATCCATGTCATAGGGATGACTGTAGATATGTGAAACCCGAATACATCTTCAGCCCGGCCCATCATCAAGCGTTGTCGTTCTGTTCTAGTTGAGTGAAAAACAACCGCTCAAGTGAGTTGCTCGCGATGTCGTTTAATGTCGCTGGATCAGGGCATTGGATACTTGGTGATCGATGGTCAGGATTAAAAGGTGCGATGCTTGGAGACTTAAAATGTTGGAATAGATCTAGGATTAAGAAAAAATTTAACGCTTCTAGCAAGCGGCGAAAAATAAAAATTTTCTTTAAACAAGTAAAACGATTTTTACTAACCTAGACAAAGAGCAAGCACATGTTATTTTTAAATTAAAACTATCTAAGAGCGATTACACGTTTACTAACCTTTATGAAACTTGATCGTTGAGAAGCTTGTGGAGGTTGAATCGCTCGTCTTTCCGGGCCTTGCGAGAGGCTTTCCTTGCTCGATCCGCCACCCTCGTGGCGCAAAAGAAGTCGAAGACCCACCTCCTCTCCATCCGGCAAGGGAGAGACGAGACATTGAGACAATACCTCGCCCGCTTCACCGAGGAGTCTCACAAAGTCGAAGGGTTCGACGATAAGGACGCCATCACGGCGATCACCAAGGGAGTTCGCACGAGCGACTTCCTCAAGTCCATTGTTGGAAAAGTCCCGCGAGACATGGCGGAGCTAATGTCAAGAGCCCGCACCTACATGGGAATCGAGGACTACTTCGACGACCGAGACGGCTGAAGGTCGGGGGGGTAGGGTGGTCGCCGCCGCGACGATCAAGACGAAGATCGTCCCGACCCTCGAAAGAGGAGGAGCAAGGGAGGACGGACCCCTAACGGTCACTCCCTCCCTGGGCCTAGACCCCCGCATGTCGATAGCTTCCGAAAGTCTTCGGAATTATTTACCCCTCTGAACACTTCGCGAGAGCGGATCCTAGCCTTGCACCGTGACGAGCTAGGGAGCCCCGCTCCACTCACAAAGGATCCCGCGAAGCGGGATCGAAGTAAGTTCTGCGAGTACCACCAAGACCACGGGCACCTGACGTCCGAGTGTTACCAGCTCAAGCGCCAAATCGAAGCCCTCATTCAGGATGGGAAGCTGAAAGAGTGCGTCCTTAGAACAATCGGGACGGCCGCGGCACACGGAGGGCGCCCGCGGCAAGGAAAAAATGGTCCGACGACGGTGACCGTCGCGGACCGAGCGGCAATTGAAGAACCGGAGAGCTCGCAACAGCACATTGTGGGCTCGATCATGGGCGGTCCGGAGTTCGGAAACTCTGCCACGCAAAGGAAGAAGTACGTGCGTGAAGTTTCCCAAGGGAAAATAACGCACTACATCAACCACACATACGAGGCTCCTCCTCCGACTCCATTCGAGTCCATGTTCTTCACCAGCCAAGAGGCGGTGCGGGTCCTCCACCCGCACAACGACGTGATAGTCGTCTCGGCCCCGGTCGCCAGCAACCTCGTCCGGAGAATCCTCATCGACAACGGGAGCTCCGCCGACATAATTTTCAAGTCGACACTGGACAGGATGAAGCTATCCGGAATGAGACCGACCCCGATCTCGACCCCACTCTTCGGCTTCTCAGGGGAGAGGGTCATGACAGAGGGAACCATCGACCTCCCGGTCACCTTCGGAACGCCGGGGGGGCTCGAGGTCACTCGCATCGTATCCTTCCTAGTTGTGGACCAGCCCTCGGCGTACAACATCATCATCGGCCGCCCGACTCTCAACCGGTTGAAGGCCATAACGTCCACCTATCACCTGATGATGAAGTTCCCGACTGAGAAGGGGATTGCCATCATGTTGGGAGACCAGTCGATGGCGAGGATGTGCTACATCCAAGGCGTGGACGGGAAAGGGAAGGCAAAGATGGTGAGCACCATCCTCTAGCTCGATCAAGCTGCGGAACCTTGGTACTACAGTAGAAGCCCGCTCCCGTTCTAGTCATATCATTTTATTTTCGGTTTAAAGACAATTTCAAATTTCAATAAGGCCAATGGCCTGGGAATGTAATTTTTGACTATTTCGACATGGTAATTAGATTACATTTCGCCTCGAAGCCTTTATCTTGTGGCATTATAATTTCTAATCTCCTCTACGAGTACACAAGAAACTCGGGGGGCTAATGGGAAACAATGCTCAACGAAATAAAAAACAACTCAAAAATAAAATAATAATAATAAAAAAAAAGAGAAGAAGTCCCAAGGGGCCGATGGTCAGGCTGGAGGTCCCAGAGAGAGACTATCTTCACATAACTCCTCGAGATGAGTTCTTTCCTCGAGTCGAGTTCGAGTTCACGAGTCGACTGATACTCCTCGTGCCGACTCTTCGCGTAACTCCTCGTGCAGGCTCCACATGAGTCCTCGAGTCGAGTTCGAGTCCACGAGTCGACTGATATGTTGGAATCGATCTAGGGTTTAAGAAAATAATTAACGCTTCGGTAAGCGGCGGAATTTTAAAAATTTTCTTTTACAAGTAAAACCAGTTTTTACTAACCTAGACATTGGGAAATTTGTTTCCTCTTTTTCTTTTGGCAAGTATCATGATACATTTATGCACACAATATTCTCTCTTTCTTTGGGTATTATGGGCCCCTATTTCTCATCTAGAAGGAGCTTCTAGAAGCTTCTTCATTTGTTCAAGACAACATGAGAAAGGCCCATTAAGAATTTTCAATAAAATTCTTATGAAATGAAATTAATCCACAATGCCCAATTAATCTTATTATGGCCGAGTGACATTAAGTCATCAAATGAACTTGTCAAAAAAATTTATTGACATTCATTTCATCCTATGTCTCAAAAGACAAAAATACCCTTTTGACAATTTTCGTTCTTGTTTTGACTTAGCTTCCAGTTTAACTATACCTACTCGATGTGATTCGTGACAGTGACCTCATGGACCCAAATGAACAAAGCTTGAGCTAAACACTTGGACTCAAAAGTTCACAAACCTTTTCCAAGTTTAGCTTAATGCCAACTGACTCCACTAAAGAGTTGACACTGAAAATCTCTCGGTTCAAATGAATTTATTTTCTACTCAAGAATTCAACCTAATTATGATGAGCGGATCCACTGAATATTATCTATGTTTACCCTTCATGAATGTCATCAGCTAGTCGGGATTTACTAAATTACCATTTTACCCTTCTAGCTGTTATTTCCTCAACTCCTTTGTCGCTTGTGAATAAGTTAGAAACAATGTATTGACGAGGAGCTAACAAGTCACATTGTCTCATCCAAAAGAGTCAGGACTCAATTTGGACACTGGCCAGTTCATTTATTCACACTCCAAGGAACAAAGCATGAGGTGACATACATTGCATTTCAGCAATCTTGTACATGAATTCCATATCTATGAGAACTTCACAAAGTTACTCATGACATTCTCACAACTTAGTACTTCACCAATAGGCCCTGTTCGGAATCACATAGTGAGTCCGAACTCTGACTTTCTCAAATGAGAATACTAAGGTGTGAAATGACATGTCTCATTTCAGGATTAAGGTAAGCATGATGCAATTCATACATCGTGACTTCGAGACATAAGAGGTTAAATGGTTTGTTCTTATCTTGTCTCTAGAAGTGCACTGGTCAATTCAGTACCTTCGGAAGATACCTAGAAGAACTATAGAGTCTCCAACTCTCAATGCCTCATAACCAGACATCATAGATTCTTCTAACAATCATACTGATGTCAATAGTCCTTTGACCCTTAGATTGCGAATATATCGTTTTAAGCAAACTATGAAGAGTTTGTTCATGCAAATCTACATTTGTCTCTTCGTAAGTTGTTAGGTTTGTTTATGGACTAAAAGACTAAGGTTTTATCATAAAGCTTCAAACAAAGAAAGAATGAATGAACGTTTCAACTTTATTATTAAATGAATAGGCAATTACAAGCAAGAGTCTTCATGAGACTTTATTACATCAAATGTACAAAATAAAGACTACAACTCTTCTTGTGGGCACCATTGACAACAAACTCCCACTTGACTCAAAGAAGATGTGTGTAGTCCTTCATGCCTAATCCCTCACGATGTTGGTCGAAGACCTTGTTCGCTAGGGCCTTGGTGAATGGATCTGCGAGGTTGTCCACCGTTGAGATCTTCTTCACTTCCACGTCTCTGCGCTGCACGATCTCTCGAATCAAATGGTATTTCCTCTCAATATGCTTAGAGCGCTTATGGCTTCTAGGTTCCTTTGAGTTAGTGACAGCCCCACTATTATCACAATAAAGGGTCATGGGCTCGTCGACGTTTGGAACAACTTCCAAATACTTAAGGAATTTTCTAAGCCATACAGCCTCTTTGGATGCTTCACAAGCAGCCACATATTCTGCTTCCATTGTGGAGTCAGCAATGCAAGATTGCTTAATACTCCTCCACACAACAGCTCCACCATTAAGGATGAACACAGATCCCGAAGTGGATTTCCTGGAATCCTTATCCGCTTGAAAATCGGAGTCGGTATATCCTGTCATAGTCAGGTCAGTACCTGAGTATGTAAGCATCAAGTTCCTAGTTCTTCGAAGATACTTAAGAACATGCTTAACAGTAATCCAGTGCTCGGGTCCAGGGTTGGATTGGAAACGGCTAACTACGCCAACGGCGAAACAGATGTCAGGTCTAGTGCAAAGCATACATGAGGCTTCCTACGGCAGAGGCGTAAGGAATTTTCCTCATGTCTCCAATCTCTTGTGCAGTCTTGGGAGACTGGTCCTTAGAGAGTGAAACTCCATGCCTAAAGGGTGTTTGGCCCTTCTTGGAGTCTTGCATCCAGAAGCGATCCATTACCTTATCAATATAAGATGCTTGAGAGAGCGACATAGTCCGGTTTTTCCTATCTCGAAAGATTTGGATCCCCAGAATGTACGCGGCTTCTCCTAGATCCTTCATATCGAATTGCTTTGCCAGCCAGACCTTAACCTCAGATAACTTACCCACGTCATTACCAATGAGTAGTATATCATCGACATATAGTACCAGAAACACAACTTTACCTTCGTGTATTAACTTGTAAACACAAGGCTCATCTATTGATTGTTCAAAGCCAAAGCTCTTTACAGTTTCATCGAATCTAATATTCCATGACCTAGATGCTTGCTTTAATCCATAAATGGACTTAAGAAAATCACAAACCTTGGTCTCTTGACCTTCTTCCACGAAACCGTCTGGTTGAGCCATGTAAATGCGCTCGTCAAGATTCCCATTCAGAAAGGCTGTCTTGACATCCATTTGCCAGATCTCATAGTCGAGAGCTGCAACTATGGATAGGAGTATGCGGATGGATTTAAGCATCGCGACTGGCGAGAAGGTTTCTTCATAGTCAATCCCTTCTTGTTGGGTATAACCCTTCGCCACAAGTCATGCTTTGAACGTCTCGACGTTCCCATCACGACCCATTTTCTTCTTGTATATCCACTTACACCCTACGGGTTTAATCTCTTCAGGAAGGTCTACAAGTTTCCCGACATTGTTGACATACATCGAGTGCATTTCAACTTTCATGGCATCAAGCCAAAGGTTTGATTCAGAACAAGCCATCGCTTGGCTATAGGAAACAGGATCATCCATGTCAGAGACGGCTACAAGAGAGTCTCCATAAGACATGTACCTGTTAGGCTTTTGAGTAGCCCTCCCACTACGTCTAAGTACTACTTGACGAGATTCGGATGAGTTAGGTTGTGTTTCAGTTGGGGTAAGAACAGTTCTTACAGATGAGGTAGAAGCTTCCTCACCCAACTTTTCTTCAAGCACAATTTTGCTTCTAGGTTTTGCATCCTTCAAAAGTCCTCCTTAAGGAAACGAGCATTCGTGCTAACGAAAGTCTTATCGTCCTCGGGACTATAGAAGATGAAACCCTTGGTTTCCTTTGGATATCCCACAAACAAGCACAATTCTGACCTACTAGCCAACTTGCTAGTCTTTTGCCTTAGCACGTGTGCAGGGCAACCCCAAATTCTGATGCGGCCAAGATTCACTTTACGGCCAGTCCATCGTTCATAAGGAGTACCAGGAACCGTTTTAGACGGAACTTGGTTCAGAATGTAAGCGGCTGTTTCGAGGGCATATCCCCAAAAGGAAAGAAGGAGTGATGAGTAACTCATCATTGATCTAACCATCTCCATAAGAGTTCGGTTTCTTCTCTCTGACACTCCATTTTGTTGAGGTGTGCCAGGTGCGGTAAGCTGAGAAGCGATACCTTCTTCTTTAAGAAAGTCATCGAACTCTCCAGACATATACTCACCACCTCGATCTGATCGAAGGGTTTTGATCACTTTGCCAGTTTGCTTTTCCACTAAAGCCCTAAATACCTTAAATACGGTAAAGGTCTCGGATTTGTGTTTGAGCAAATAGACAAAACCATATCACGAGTAATCATCGGTGAATGTAACTAAGTATTCGTATCCTCCACGTGCCTGTTGGCTGAGTGGTCCACATACATCAGAATGTACTAGTTCCAGCAACTCAGTGGCTCTTCGACCCTTATCGGAGAAAGGTCGCTTAGTCATTTTTCCTTCTATGCAGGATTCACAAGTAGGTAGTGAACCTATTGCAGAGGCTTGGAGTGGACCGTCCCTCACAAGTCTCTTAATCCTATCTAGACTGATATGACCAAGTCTCAAGTGCCAGAGGTATGTTGATTTTGTTAGATCGGAGGATTAAGAAAGTTTGATCCTCTTTGGCTCCCTAATTAGATCGTTATCTATTTCGGTGTCTAAAAGAGAAGGTTGAGTGGGATAGATGTAAAAAAGACCATTCTTCATACATGCATCAGTGACAAAAGAATTAGAAAAAGAAATACGAATTCCATTCTTTATAAACTTTAAATAATATTCTTGCTCGAAAAGTTGAGTAACAGATATTAGGTTTTTCCCAAAGGAAGGAACATAATAAACATTATTCAAATTTAAAGTTCGATCTTCAAAAGATAGCGTCACGGATCCCACAGCCTTCGCAGACACCACGCTTCCATCACCCCACTTGAAGCAGAAGTCGCCATCCTCTAAGCTTTTGCTTTTCCTAAAACCAGTCAAGGAGCAGCAAATATGGTTAGTAGCAGCGGAGTCAATAATCCACGATGATACATTATCAGCTACTAAACAAGCTTCAGTAACAAGTACAATACCTTTTACTTTGGTTTTGAGGTAGGCAGGACAGTTCCTACGCCAGTGACCAGGCTCATTGCAGTGGTGGCACTTGTCTTTAGACTTGTCCACCTTCGGAGCCTTTGGCGCCTTCTTCTTCGTTTGAACCTTAGGTTGGTTCTTCTACTCGGCATTGCGAGGTCTCTTCTTAGATCCAGAGGTGGAGGCAGTAGCATGTACTTCTCCTTGAGCCCTCTTTTTCTTAGTGAGTGCCTCAGCGGTTTGAAGTTCCTTCATGAGCTCGGTAACAATGTACTCTAGCTTGTTCATGGAATAATTCAACTTGAAGGTATCAAAGGTTTCGGGGAGAGTTTCCAATATCATATCTATTTTAGTCTCCCCATCAATCTCGGATCCAAGGATCTCCATTTCGTTTAGATAGCTAATGATCAGCATCATATGATCTCTAACGGGAGTTCCAGCATTCATACGGCAGTTCATGAATTGTCGAACCGCTTGTTGCCTAGCTTGACGTCCTTGCCCTCCAAACATCTCATGGAGATTGTAGAGCATATCGGTGGCAATTTCGTAATCACGATGTTGTTGTTGCAACACATTGTTCATCGATACCAGAATGTAGCACCTCGCAATATCATCGGATCGAAGCCAGGCCGCCAGGGTGTCTTTCTCCTCTTGCGTCGAATCTTCATTCGTTTGAGGACAGGGGGTGGTGAGAACCCATTTGTGCTTGTCGACAGTAAGGACTATGTCGAGGTTACGTTTCCAGTCGACGTAATTGTCGCCTTCGAGTTTATTCGAGGAAAGAATGGTTGAGAGAGGGTTGAGAGACATATTGCCTATAAAAGTTGAAACAAGATTATGATTAGTCTTTGGTTTAGGATTTAAGTTTTACTAAGACTTTTATAAAATCCAAAGGTGTTATAAACCAAACGATAATTTACTCCCTCAAGAGAAGGCCGCAAAAAATCTCCATTTATAAGTAAATGACACATCATTAATGCTTAGCCAAGATGTCAATACATCTATTTTGACTAGCCACCTTTTAAATTAGTTTGATCACTCACATCCTTTCGCAGAGCCTCAAGGGAGGATTACTAGGGATTGAGCCTAAGTGTGCAACCAACCACTTAGTCCAAAAGATCAACTTTGAAAAACAATCCCCCAAGGGGAGGCCTTGCCATCATCGTCTCACTCTCGGACGTAGCTCATTGAGCAATGATCGAAGCAATAACGCCTTGGAGTACTCCCATTTAAGTGAGGGTCGCAAGAGCGGCTCTTAGTCCCACGTTAATTGATTCTTTCATTAGTGTTGGGGATCGTGGGTTACAAACAACAAGTAGAACCCTCCCACTTAGTTTTTGGAGTTGGTTCATCGACTCTTATAAGTTCGGAAACAGATTTCCTAGATAAAGAGCGACATAGCGGATAACTAGAAGAGAATCCTAGATCGACATGTTCAGAGCAGTATTAGTGCATAAAGGCACAAGGTACATACTCGATCTTTTCCTATTTTCTATTTCGGGAAAGTGCGTGAGGGAAGTGTGAACTTCAACTCACTCGAACACTTGAAAGTTTGAGATTACACATCTTTTTATTTTTCGGCTTGTCTACAAGGAGACCTCCAACTCAAATTTTCAAGAGCATATAGATTTTGAACATATGTGATATAGATATAGTTTTGAAAACATTTTGAAAATTTATTTGATTTGGATGACAAAATATTTTTCAAGTTTGAAAGTGAAAACGGTTTTTCAAAATTCAAACTAGTTTTGTAAAAACTCAATTTCAATTAATCTTTCAAAAATCAAAACTTTTTAATCTTACACATCATGTTTATAATCTTTATAAAAAACAATTTTGCTCAAGAAAATTTTCTCATTAGAGTTCTATAACTCATGGTAGTGGAGTTTGAAAATCCGGATTTCTAAAAAACTGGAGTTTCAGCACAGCCGCGCACCTCGGAGTAAAATCGCCATATCTGGCGGTTCCGATGTGCTTTTGAGCCGAAACTGGTAGCATTGGACAGAGGACAGACAGAGCTTTAATTTGATTCAAGAATCATTAAATTTCAATTTCTGAGCAGAGAGTTATTCCACTTTTAATGCGGGTTTACTCCAGCTCGAAGAAAAAGAAATAATTAAAGCTTGGTCCTTTTAGGTGCGGAAAAGAATCGAGTGTAACGGAACGTTTTATGAAGGTTGTTAAAGCTTTTATTTGTGTTTTATTAGCAACGTAATAACAAGGCATAAAAGAAATAACAGCAAGAATAAAACGATTCAAGTAAAAATAAGAAACTAGCAAGATAACAAAACTAGTCACAAAATTTTACTCGAAATTTCTCAAACCTTTAAAACACGTTTTTCAATATAAAAAATTAAAAACTTTTAGAACTGATTCTAATGTGTTTTAATATCATCCCAAACTCAAAGAAAATCAACATGATTTTTAATTTAAAGGCAAGAGCAATAAATTAAAAAAAATCTAAGATAACAATTCTAACTTGTCACAAAATTAGTAAACTTTCGAAAACGATTTTCAAGCTCATAATTTTAAAAACATGTACATGCTAATCTTTGACCATAGCTCTGATACCATTTGTTGGAATCGATCTAGGGTTTAAGAAAATAATTAACGCTTCGGTAAGCGGCGGAATTTTAAAAATTTTCTTTTACAAGTAAACCAGTTTTTACTAACCTAGACAAAAGAGCAAGTACACGTAATTAAAAACAATTATGAGCTACGAAGTTTACTAACCTTTCTTGAAGCTTGATCTTTGAGAAGCTCTTAGAAAGTTGCAACGCTCTTCTCCCTTCGAAGCACGTCCCTCTTTCTTTCCTCGGCACCTCGAGCAACCACGAAAGTTTCTATCACTAAATCACTCGAGAGAAAAGGAATTAGTGAGTGGACACTTTTAAACACTACGACTTAAGAACGAGTCTTGAAGTCGTAGAGCTAAACTCTAGGTCAAATGAGGACCTAGGTGCCAAAACAATAAAACGAAATTGACTAGAGAGAGAGAGAGGAGAGGGGCGGCCACAAGTTCTAGAGAGAGAGAGAGACTCTCAATCTCTAACTTATGTGGAATGAGAAAACAATGAGAATGAGGGCCCTATTTATAGGAGAAGTGTTAGCCTTAGAAATGGGAGTTTCCTCTTTTTTCCAAGCATTCATGAGCAATCTCTTATTGCCCATTCTCTCCATATGCGCCCAACATTGCCATTCCCTTAAGGGATTTGTTTCCTCTTCTTTGCTTGTCTTGGCCGCCCATATACTTTCCCACATTGGGAAATTTGTTTCCTCTTTTTCTTTTGGCAAGTATCATGATACATTTATGCACACAATATTCTCTCTTTCTTTGGGTATTATGGGCGCCTATTTCTAATCTAGAAGGAGTTTCTAGAAGCTTCTTCATTTGTTCAAGACAACATGAGAAAGGCCCATTAAGAATTTTCAATAAAATTCTTATGAAATGAAATTAATCCACAAGGCCCAATTAATCTTATTATGGCCGAGTGACATTAAGTCATCAAATGAACTTGTCAAAAAAAAATTATTGACATTCATTTCATCCTATGTCTCAAAAGACAAAAATACCCTTTTGACAATTTTCGTTCTTGTTTTGACTTAGCTTCCAGTTTAACTATTCCTACTCGATGTGATTCGTGACAGTGACCTCATGGACCCAAATGAACAAAGCTTGAGCTAAACACTTGGACTCAAAAGTTCACAAACCTTTTCCAATTTTAGCTTAATGCCAACTGACTCCACTAAAGAGTTGACACTGAAAATCTCTCGGTTCAAATGAATTTATTTTCTACTCAAGAATTCAACCTAATTATGATGAGCGGATCCACTGAATATTATCTATGTTTACCCTTCATGAATGTCATCAGCTAGTCGGGATTTACTAAATTACCATTTTACCCTTCTAGCTGTTATTTCCTCAACTCCTTTGTCGCTTGTGAATAAGTTAGAAACAATGTATTGACGAGGAGCTAACAAGTCACATTGTTTCATCCAAAAGAGTCAGGACTCAATTTGGACACTGGCCAGTTCATTTATTCACACTCCAAGGAACAAAGCATGAGGTGACATACATTGCATTTCAACAATCTTGTACATGAATTCCATATCTATGAGAACTTCCATATCACATAGTGAGTCCGAACTCCGACTTTCTCAAATGAGAATACGTAAGCTGTGAAATGGCATGTCTCATTTCAGGATTAAGGTAAGCACGATGCAATTCATACATAGTGACTTCGAGACATAAGAGGTTAAATGGTTTTTCTTATTTTGTCTCTAGAAGTGCACTGGTCAATTCAGTACCTTCGAAAGATACCTAGAAGAACTATAGAGTCTCCAACTCTCAATGCCCCGTAACCAGACATCATAGATTCTCCTAAAAATCATACTGAGGTCAATAGTCCTTTGACCCTTAGATTGCGAATATATCGTTTTAAGCAAACTACGAAGAGTTTGTTCATGCAAATCTACATTTGTCTCTTCGTAAGTTGTTAAGTTTGTTTATGGACTAAAAGACTAAGGTTTTATCATAAAGCTTCAAACAAAGAAAGAATGAATGAACGTTTCAACTTTATTATTAAATGAATAGGCAATTACAAGCAAGAGTCTTCATGAGACTTTATTACATCAAATGTACAAAATAAAGACTACAACTCTTCTTGTGGGCACCATTGACAACATGATACTCCTCGTGCCGACTCTTCACGTAACTCCTCGTGCAGGCTCCACATGAGTACTCGAGTCAAGTTCGAGTCCACGAGTCGACTGATACTCCTCGTGCCGACTCTTCGCGTAACTCCTCGTGCAGGCTCCACATGAGTCCTCGAGTCGAGTTCGAGTCCACGAGTCGACTGATACTCCTCGTGCCGACTCTTCACGTAACTCCTCGTGCAGGCTCTACATGAGTCCTCGAGTTGAGTCCCGAGTCCACGAGTCGACTGATACTCCTCGTGTCGACTCTTCACGTAACTCATCGTGCAGGCTCTACATGAGTCCTCGAGTTGAGTCCCGAGTCCACGAGTCGACTGATACTCCTCGTGCCAACTTTACATGTCTCCTCGGGATGAGTTCATTCCTCGAGTTGAGTTCGAGTCCACGAGTCGACTGATACTCCTCGTGCCGACTCTTCACGTAACTCCTCGTGCAGGCTCTACATGAGTCCTCGAGTTGAGTCCCGAGTCCGCGCTCGCCGCCCAGCTCGTGAGCCGAAAGGCAGGGAGTTTCAAATGGGTTTCAAAGGCTTGCGTCCGCCGGACGTATCTGGTCTAGCCAGCGTCCACGGGAAACCTCGCCACGCAAATGTGGCTCCACGCTCGCTGCCCAGCTCGTGAGCCGAAAGGCAGCGAGTTTCAAATGGGTTTCAAAGGCTTGCGTTCGCCGTGCGTATCTGGTCTAGCCAGCGTCCACGGGAAACCTCGCCACGCAAATGTGGCATCGCGCGCTGCCCAGCTCGTGAGCCGAAAGGCAGCGAGTTTCAAATGGGTTTCAAAGGCTTGCGTCCGTCGGACGTATCTGGTCTAGCCAGCGTCCACGGGAAACCTCGCCACGCAAATGTGGCATCGCGCTCGCCGCCCAGCTAGTGAGCCGAAAGGCAGCGAGTTTCAAATGGGTTTCAAAGGCTTGCGTCCGCCGGGCGTATCTGGTCTAGCCAGCGTCCACGGGAAACCTCGCCACGCAAATGTGGCATCGCGCTCGCCGCCCAGCTCGTGAGCCGTAAGGCAAGGAGTTTTAAATGGGTTTCAAAGGCTTGCGTCCGCCGGACGTATCTGGTCTAGCCAGCGTCCACGGGAGACCTCGCCACGCAAATGTGGCATCGCGCTCGCCGCCCAGCTCGTGAGCCGAAAGGCAGCGAGTTTCAAACGGGTTTCAAAGGCTTGCGTCCGCCGGGCGTATCTGGTCTAGCCAGCGTCTGCGGGAAACATGTCCACACAAATGTGGCACCGCGCTCGCCACCCAGCTCGTGCGCCGACAGGCAGCGAGTTACAAATGGGTTTCAAAGGCTTGCGTCCGCCGGACGTACCTGGTCTAGCCAGCGTCCGCGGAAAACCCAGTCACACAAACGCGACACCAAGGCCCCCCGATGCCCAAGCCGTGCAAATCGATCACGCCTTCACTGGTAGGTCGAGAAAATAAGCCACGCACAATAAAGTCGTGCTAATCGATCACGCCTTCATTGGTAGGTCGAGAAAATAAGCCACGCACAATAAAGTCGTGCTAATCGATCACGCCTTCACTGGTAGGTCGAGAAAATAAGCCACGCACAATAAAGTCGTGCTAATCGATCACGCCTTCACTGGTAGGTCGAGAAAATAAGCCACACACAATAAAGTCGTGCTAATCGATCACGCCTTCATTGGTAGGTCGAGAAAATAGGCCACGCATAGTAAAGCCGTGCAAATTGATCACGCCTTCATTGGTAGGTCGAGAAAATAAGCCACGCACGATCGACCCGGAACAAAAGCCGTCCCTCGCGACGCACAAAAGCCGTCCCCCGTGACGCACAAAGGCTGTCCCTCGTGACGCACCAGAGGCCGCCCCCCGCGATGCGTTGAAAGCCCTTCTACGGCATGCTCGCAAACCCGAGAGCGTTCATCCCGCACCCGCATGAAAGCGTAGATTTTGAGTTTCCACTCGACCTACGCTCGACCGGAAACTTAGGGGGCTAATGTTACCGGTCCATCTCGGCCCGGTAGAGCAGCGACGGCCGCGATAGCGACCGCCCCGGGACTCCCCAGCTCCATGGCCGACCTCCGGCGTCATGAGCTCGGCCTCCGGCAGCCATGGCCGACCTCCGACCTCATGAGCTCGGCCTCAGCTCGACCTCGGCCTGATGAGCTCGACCTCGGCCCTAGCTCGACCTCGGCCTCAGCTCGACCTCGGCCTCGCCTCCTTAGCTCGGCCTCGCCTCCTTAGCTCGGCCTCCTTAGCTCGGCCTCAGCTCGGCCTCCTTAGCTCGGCCTCAGCTCGGCCTCCTCAGCTCGGCCTCCTTAGCTCGGCCTCAGCTCGGCCTCCTCAGCTCGGCCTCCTTAGCTCGGCCTCCTCAGCTCGGCCTCCTTAGCTCGGCCTCCTTAGCTCGGCCTCAGCTCGGCCTCCTGAGCTCGGCCTCCAGCTCCATGGCCGACCTCCGGCTGTTGGAATCGATCTAGGGTTTGAGAAAAAGTTTAACGCTTCGTTAAGCGGCGGAATTTTAAAAATTTTCTTTTTAAGTAAAACTAGTTTTTACTAACCTAGACAAGAGCATGTGCATGTAAATAAAAACTAATATGAGCTATTAAAGTTACTAACCTTTCTTGAAGCTTGAACCTTGTAGAAGCTTTTGGAAAGTTGCAACGCTCGTCTCCCCTCGCAGCACGTCTCTCTTCCTTTCCTCGGCACCTCGAGCAACCACGAAAGTTTCTATCACTAAATCACTCGAAAAGAAGGAATCAGTGAGTGGGCACTTTTAAACACTACGACTTAAGAACAAGTCTCGAAGTCGTAAAGCTAAACACTAGGTCGAGTGAGGACCTAGGTGCCAAGACAAGAAAAATCGAAAATATAAACTAGAGAGAGAGAGAGGAAGGGGCGGCCAAGTCTAGAGAGAGAAGCTCTCAATCTCTAAAACTTTGGATGAATCAATTGTGAGAAAAAGGGGCTCCTATTTATAGGAGAGGTCTCACCTTCTATAAGGTAGTTTCCTCTTCTATAGAATATCACATATTCATGAGCCAATTACCTCTTTTCCCACTTGAGATGCTCGGCCAAGGATGCCTTCTAGAAGGCTTGGATTTGTTTCCATTTTTGTTCCTTGCCTTGCCTTGTTCTCTCTTGGCCGATTACCCTAAAGCATCCTCATGCAAATTTGTTTCCTCTTTTTCTTTTGGCAAGTATCTTGATACATTTATGCACAAAATATTCTCTCTTGGTTGGGTATGTTGGGCGCCTATGTCCTTCTAGAATGGGCTTCTAGAAGCTTTTCCATTTGTTCATGACAACATGAAAAAGGCCCAATAAGAATTTTCAATAAAATTCTTATGAAATGAAATTAATTCACAAGGCCCAATGATCAAGTCATGGCCGAGTGAAACATGTCATAAAATGACCTTGTCAAAAATTTATTGACATTCATTTCATCGTTTGTCTCAAAAGACAAAAATACCCTTTTCACTATTTTCGTTCTTGTTTTGACTTAGCTTCCAGTTTAACTATTCCTATCGATGTGATTCGTGACAGTGACCTCATGGACCCAAATGAACAAAGCTTTAGCTAAACACTTGGACTCAAAAGTTCACAAACCTTTTCCAAGTTTAGCTTAATGCCAACTGACTCCACTAAAGAGCTGACACTGAAAATCTCTCGGTTCAAATGAATTTATTTTCTACTCAAGAATTCGACCTAATTATGATGAGCGGATCCACTGAATATTATCTATGTTTACCCTTCATGAATGTCATCAGCTAGTCGGGATTTACTAAATTACCATTTTACCCTTCTAGCTGTTATTTCCTCAACTCCTTTGTCGCTTGTGAATAAGTTAGAAACAATGTATTGACGAGGAGCTAACAAGTCACATTGTTTCATCCAAAAGAGTCAGGACTCAATTTGGACACTGGCCAGTTCATTTATTCACACTCCAAGGAACAAAGCATGAGGTGACATACATTGCATTTAAGCAATCTTGTACATGAATTCCATATCTATGAGAACTTCACAAAGTTACTCATGACAGACTCACAACTTAGTACTTCACCAATAGGCCTTGTTCGGAATCACATAGTGAGTCCGAACTTTGACTTTCTCAAATGAGAATACTAAGGTGTGAAATGGCATGTCTCATTTCAGGATTAAGGTAAGCATGATGCAATTCATACATAGTGACTTCGAGACATAAGAAGTTAAATGGTTTGTTCTTATATTGTCTCTAGAAGTGCACTGGTCAATTCAGTATCTTCGGAAGATACCTAGAAGAACTATAGAGTCCCAAAACTCTCAATGCCTCATAACCAGACATCATAGATTCTTCTAACAATCATACTGAGGTCAATAGTCCTTTGACCCTAAGATTGCGAATATATCGTTTTAAGCAAACTACGAAGAGTTTGTTCATGCAAATCTACATTTGTCTCTTCGTAAGTTGTTAAGTTTGTTTATGGACTAAAAGACTATGGTTTTATCATAAAGCTTCAGACAAGGAAGATTGAATGAACGTTTCAACTTTATTAATGAATGAATAGGCAATTACAAGCAAGAGTCTTCATGAGACTTTATTACATCAAATGTTCAAAATAAAGACTACAACTCTTCTTGTGGGCACCATTGACAACACCGGCGTCATGAGCTCGGCCTCCAGCTCCAATGGCCGAGTGAACCTTTCAGCCGGCCATGCAGTTCGCTCGGCCATTGGCCGAGTGAACCTTCCAGCAATTCACTCGGCCAATGGCCGAGTGAACCTTTCAGCCGGCCATGCAGTTCGCTCGGCCATTGGCCGAGTGAACCTTCCAGCAGTTCACTCGGCCAATGGCCGAGTGAACCTTTCAACCGGCCATGCAGTTCGCTCGGCCATATGCCGAGTGAACCTTCCAGCAGTTCACTCGACCAATGGCCGAGTGAACCCCAGCCGGCCCCAAGCTTTTCACTCGGCCAATGGCCGAGTGAACCTCACCACGATGTTCACTCGGCCATTGGCCGACCCAACCATTCAGTGGGTCAGTGGCCGACTCAAGCATGCTCACTCGGCCAAGGGGTCTTCAAACCACCTCTTGGCCGCCTATAAATACAAGGGTCCCTCCCTTGACCCAGGTAATCCATTTTTGAGTCCCGAAACGCTGTCGAGTTCATAACTCACTCGTTTCACTCATCTTTGGCCTCTCACCACCTCTAAAACCTCTATACGCCACCTCAATCCTACTAATGTTGAGCGTCGGAGAGGTAAACAGAGGCACCCCCTCGGTTTTCCCTTCATAGTTCACCTGTTCTTTACTCCTTTTCAGGTACTCTTACGAACTCAAGGGACATTCACAGCTAAGGGACGACTTGGGATACCAAGTCCGACACGCTCGAGCCGAAGTGAGACCACTTGGTCTGGCCTTGGGTCTAACCACTTTGGGCTCCTAAATCGCTGTCCGAAAATCAGCGACAACACAAATATTTGCCCTCCCTTCCTCATGTCACACGGCCAAGTAAACTTCTAGAAGGCCTTGGATTTGTTTCCTCTTTTGCTTCCTCTATTGCCTTGGCCACCCCCTTTGATTTCCTTCTAGAGGAAATTTGTTTCCTCTTTTTCTTTTGGCAAGTGTTGATGTCGATTTCAACAATCTCAAATTATACTATGATATATATTTGATTTATTTAAATATGGGTTTCGGATGACGTCGTATAAGTGGCAAGAGAAATTCGAAAAGAAATGAACGGAAAATGAATGTAAATATTTGATACTTTTATTAATAATCGGTGGTATTACAATCAGGGGTGAAGTGAGCGAACTCAAATGGGCGAACTCAGAGAACAAGAAAATAGAAGAAAGAATATCGAGAGTCAATATGTATGCTTGTGTGTGCGAAAATCGACATATCGGCTTCTATTTATAGCAGGGGAGGATTCGTTGAAGTAGACACGTGTTCATCAGTTCAGCTCTGTCACGTTGCTGGTCAAAGTTATCTCAGATCCGATCTTCGCGGCGAGGTCTTCTGTCTGACCGAGACAAATTCTCCTGACTGGGTCCACACAGGTAATTTGTCCTTCCTTTGGCGAACTGGGCTTCTCAATGGGCTTGGGCCGACCTCCAGGAGTCGAGCTGGGCCTAGATAATTCTTTGAAAACTGGACTGCGTTTGCTGTTGGGCTTTCGTCGAACCGAAGCCCAACTTGAATGATTTTAATTTTGGGAAATTGATTTTTAACCCCCACAATTAGCCCCCGAGTATTTTGAAAATATTTCGAATATTTTGAAAATACTTGAGCGAAACTTTTGAAATCCCGAAATAAAAGGGGGGAAAAATTTCGAATTTTCCTTTTGGCGCGTGGCGCGCATATCTGGAGCCCTCTTCGACACGTGGCGCAACGTCAGCCGTGCTCCATCAGCCGAAATTGAAGAGTCGGATATCGGTTATTATTTATATTATTTTAACCGATCGAATATTTGATTTTGATTTGCAATCATTAGATATTATCGGGATTTGGTTTAAAATAAATGGTTATAAATAAGAGTAATTCGAAAAGACTTCTCATTTCATTTATATTCCGAGCGGCTTTGACGAAAAGGTAACTTCTCACTTTTTTACTTTCTTCGAAATACTTTCTTCTTTTCTCTCTTAGACTTTCAGCTTTTTCGTGATTTCGGCTTTGAACTTCCTTCAGTTCGTCCAGTGAACTCAAACAGATTCATATTTTTAAGCACTTCGCCTTTAGTTCGGCTAGCGAACTCAAATGAACTTCAATCCTTTAAACACAAAATTAAATGTCTGGATTCGGGGTTCCTCAGTCCGGGCCCAATCCCTTGGGTAATGAGGACATCCTCATGCCTTCGGCTGTCAGGAGCTCGGACCTTCCAAGCATTCGACGCAAATACCAGATAGCCCCCGAGATTTTGATTCTCCTCCCTCCTCCTTTCGCTACTGCTGATACCCTAGTCGAGGGGTACTGCTGTATCTATGAGATTTGGTTGGAGTCGTGTGGACTTCGGTTCTCGATCCACCCTCTTCTCTTTGGCTTTGTCGAAGCTTTGGGGCTAACTCTACCCCAGATGTGCCCCAACTTCGTTCGGATGGTCTTGGACCTCTTAGTTGTGGCCCACGAACAAAAGGTCGACCTCGCCTTGATGGATTTAGTCCGTCTTTGCGTGGTCAAGGCGAACTCGAAACATGACCCCAAGTGTTTCTATCTTTCGAAGGCTGCATGTCGGGGAGTGATCTCTGGCCTCCCTTCGAAAGACAAGAATTGGGGGCGGCGTTACTTTTTCTTTGCCGTTAACGAGCAATCCCTAGGGAGCCGAGCTCGTAATTTTTTGGCGAAGTTGGCGAGCTCCCCAAGTATGTGAACTTTCTAAATATCTTATACTATTTTTGTTTCCACATTATTACGATTGTTATTATCATAAACGTTTTTCCCTCTTATATATGTTTTTTTTATTTGCAGGAAAAATCAAGGCTCCTACGCCCACAGAGTTCGCTGCTAAACTCGACCAACTTCAGGAAGGCCTCGGTGAGTGGTCGAGCTTCACTCCGGAGCATTTTATTTCGGCCGGACTTTGGCCATGTTCTCCAGGCGTTGTTCTCGAAGAAGGTTAGTTCGACCAATAATTTCTTTTTACCCTTTCTTCACAATTTTTGACTGAAAATTTTCGCTTTCTCTTATCTTTTTCTCCTTTTTTGTAGTAACTGAGGACAGCATGAACGTGCCCATCAGCGCTCGTGACGCGAGGCGTAGTAAGAAGGCCACCGTGGCTTCTTCTTCGGCCGCCGCGCCCTCGGGTCCTCCTAATGACCCCGAAGTCGAGGTCGTAGGAGAGCGCCCTCGGGCCGACATCCCCGTCGTGGATGTCGAGAAAGAGGCGGCCCCTACTAGGGCCGACGATGTTCAGGGCAATCAATCCCCCGAGTCTGTTCCTGCCGCGTCGGCTGGACAGGCTGGCAATTCGGCCGAGGCCTCGGCGTATCTTAAAAAGAGGAAATCGCCGGCAGGCCGGAGTGAAGGCCGAAGTGAAGAGGAGGATGCTCCTCTCGAGGGCGAGCTGAGCAAGAAGAAGAAGAAAAAGAATAGGGGTAACGGGGGTAGGGACCCGGAGCCCGTGGTGGCCGCGAGTGGACCAGGGAGCGCCCCTGAGGCCGGAGTGGCCCAGGGGGACAAATGGGAGAGCACCCCAGCCGGTGGAAGCGGACCGGCGGGGACCCGGGGTGGTCTGGCGAGGACCCGTGGAGGTGACCCAGGTGCCTCTTCTTTGAAACTGAAGAAGGCGCAATATATTTACTTCCACTTCAACCAAGACCACCTACTGTGCGACGATTTCTATTCGTCCGCAGGGTTGCTCAGGCAGCTGACCATAGATGGTCATGAGTTGCCCAAGGTCCCCGAGCTGACAAAGTCGGATAGGTACCGATGCATGGTGTCGATCATTACCGGGGTAATTCCTATCAATTTTGCTAGTATTTTATTACCATGGCGAACTAAGATACTTAGCGATTTTTCTCCTCTTTTTTTTGGTTTGCAGCTGTCAACTCAGTTCAACCGGGGAGTGTACCGGTACAAGAGGCGCGTCCGGAAGGCAAACGCTGCTATGGCCGAATTGGCTTTGGTGAAGAAGGGGACGGAGTCCCTTCAGGCCGAACTCCAGGAGGTGAGCGGCAAAGTAGCTTCCCTCGAGGAGGAAGTCGCTGCCAAGGACGCACTCTTGGGGAAGTACAAGGCCGCTCATGCCGATCTGGTGGTGAAGACCAAGGTTTTGGAGGCCGAGGTCGAAAAGAAGGAGGCCACGATCGAGAGGTGGGGCGTTCACTTGGCCGAGCTGAAGAAGAAGCTCGATGTGTCTGAGGCCAGGGTGAGGAACCGGGATCGGGATCTGGCGGCCGCTCTAAGCGATGTGGCGAAGCTCAAGAGGTCGACCAAGGTTGAGAGAGATATGGCGGTCTTAGCGGCGAGGAATGCGACCTCGCTGCGATATCGGGAGCAGATACTGAAGTATCGTGCTCAAAAGGAGAAGATAGATGAGGCCGTACTCATCTTAAAAAAGCTCGAGCAGTGCCGGGGCAACAAAGAATTGATCTCAGAAGTAATGAAGGGGGATATTTCCGACTGGGCCGGCGAACTTAAAGATACTGAGGATGACATTGCTCAGTACGAGGCGGAGTATGCCGCCATTGCCGTTCCCGAGGTCGAGGACATCCCGTTCACTCCTTACGCCGACCGTTCCCCTCCCGAGGTCCCAGCCGATTCCGCCCCCGAGGCCCATGTCGAGGTTCCGGAGCAAGGAGTTCCTCCCTTCAACGAGCATGGGTCGATGATGGGCGTGACGGACGAGGCCCTGAACCCGATTCCAGAGGTCGACGAGGGCGCGCAGCTGTTCACCCCGTCTCCGGAGCGTCTCGACGCCTGAGTTCGAAGCCTTGCTATCCTCAATCCCTGCCTCTCTCGTTTTTGTTTTTGTTTTTCAGTAATATTTTTTTTGGGGCCGTTTGTTTTGGGCGCAGTTTTTATTTATTTTGAAACAATTATAGGGGGCTTCGGTACCCCTATTTATTTTGGATTGCTTGTTTTTATTTATTATTTAATGCAATTTTCATTTCTTAAATATTTTCCAAGTCTTTTTGCTTGCCAAATTCTTTTAAGCATGCATGAATGGTTATTTAGTCGAAGTCTCTATTAACTCGGGTTTTCTAGAATCTGTTAAGTCTTTTAGATCGCCGTGATCCAAAATGTTTCCCTTAAGATTTTAGGCCGTATGTCTTTTATATTCGCCAAGTCTTTTAGATCGCCGAGTATCTAAAAAGTTTCCCTTGGGCCGTGTTCTCATAGACATGTCCTTTATATTTTCCAAGTCTTTTAGATCGTCGAGTATCTAAAATATTTTCCTCGGGCCGTGGTCTCATGGACATGTCCTTTATATTTGCCAAGTCTTTTAGATCGCTGAGTATCTAAAATATTTCCCTTGGGCCGTGGTCTCATGGGCATGTCCTTTATATTTGATAAGTCTTTTAGATCGCCGAGTATCTAAAATGTTTCCCTTAGGCTGAAGTAATCAAATGAATTTTACCCAGGCGTTGGCAAGTCTTCTAGATCGTCGAGATCCAAAAGGTTTCATTATGTATTTCCTGGGTGAGGCACACTCTCCCGAGGTGCGTCCTCTGATTCAGATGTTACGTTAGATGACGATGTGAGACTTCGGATCTCGCCTAGGTCATGAGGTATTTACACCGTGGTCCTAGTTCGGGACCTGGACCCCTAGGACGAGGTGTGGGCTGTTGGAATCGATCTAGGGTTTAAGAAAATAATTAACGCTTCGGTAAGCGGCGGAATTTTAAAAATTTTCTGTTACAAGTAAAACCAGTTTTTACTAACCTAGACAAAATAGCAAGTACACGTAATTAAAAACTATTATGAGCTAAGAAGTTTACTAACCTTTCTTGAAGCTTGATCTTTGACAAGCTCTTAGAAAGTTGCAACGCTCGTCTCCCCTCGCAGCACGTCCCTCTTTCTTTCCTCGGCACCTCGAGCAACCACGAAAGTTTCTATCACTAAATCACTCGAGAGAAAAGGAATTAGTGAATGGGCACTTTTAAACACTACGACTTAAGAACGAGTCTTGAAGTCGCAGAGCTAAACTCTAGGTCAAATGAGGACCTAGGTGCCAAAACAATAAAACGAAATTGACTAGAGAGAGAGAGGAGAGGGGCGGCCACAAGTTCTAAAGAGAGAGACTCTCAATCTCTAACTTATGTGGAATGAGAAAACAATGAGAATGAGGGACCTATTTATAGGAGAAGGGTTAGCCTTAGAAATGGGAGTTTCCTCTTTTTTCCAAGCATTCATGAGCAATCTCTTATTGCCCATTCTCTCCATATGCGCCCAACATTGCCATTCCCTTAAGGGATTTGTTTCCTAATTTGTTTCCTCTTCTTTGCTTGTCTTGGCCGCCCATATACTTTCCCACATTGGGAAATTTGTTTCCTCTTTTTCTTTTGGCAAGTATCATGATACATTTATGCACAAAATATTCTCTCTTTCTTTGGGTATTATGGGCCCCTATTTCTCATCTAGAAGGAGCTTCTAGAAGCTTCTTCATTTGTTCAAGACAACATGAGAAAGGCCCATTAAGAATTTTCAATAAAATTCTTATGAAATGAAATTAATTCACAAGGCCCAATTAATCTTATTATGGCCGAGTGACATTAAGTCATCAAATGAACTTGTCAAAAAAATTTATTGACATTCATTTCATCCTATGTCTCAAAAGACAAAAAATACCCTTTTGACAATTTTCGTTCTTGTTTTGACTTAGCTTCCAGTTTAACTATACCTACTCGATGTGATTCGTGACACTGACCTCATGGACCCAAATGAACAAAGCTTGAGCTAAACACTTGGACTCAAAAGTTCACAAACCTTTTTCAAGTTTAGCTTAATGCCAACTGACTCCACTAAAGAGTTGACACTGAAAATCTCTCGGTTCAAATGAATTTATTTTCTACTCAAGAATTCAACCTAATTATGATGAGCGGATCCACTGAATATTATCTATGTTTACCCTTCATGAATGTCATCAGCTAGTCGGGATTTACTAAATTACCATTTTACCCTTCTAGCTGTTATTTCCTCAACTCCTTTGTCGCTTGTGAATAAGTTAGAAACAATGTATTGACGAGGAGCTAACAAGTCACATTGTTTCATCCAAAAGAGTCAGGACTCAATTTGGACACTGGCCAGTTCATTTATTCACACTCCAAGGAACAAAGCATGAGGTGACATACATTGCATTTAAGCAATCTTGTACATGAATTCCATATCTATGAGAACTTCACAAAGTTACTCATGACATTCTCACAACTTAGTACTTCACCAATAGGCCCTGTTCGGAATCACATAGTGAGTCCGAACTCTGACTTTCTCAAATGAGAATACTAAGGTGTGAAATGACATGTCTCATTTCAGGATTAAGGTAAGCATGATGCAATTCGTACATAGTGACTTCGAGACATAAGAGGTTAAATGGTTTGTTCTTATCTCGTCTCTAGAAGTGCACTGGTCAATTCAGTACCTTCGGAAGATACCTAGAAGAACTATAGAGTCTCCAACTCTCAATGCCTCATAACCAGACATCATAGATTCTTCTAACAATCATACTGAGGTCAATAGTCCTTTGACCCTTAGATTGCGAATATATCGTTTTAAGCTAACTACGAAGAGTTTGTTCATGCAAATCTACATTTGTCTCTTCGTAAGTTGTTAAGTTTGTTTATGGACTAAAAGACCAAGGTTTTATCATAAAGCTTCAAACAAAGAAAGAATGAATGAACGTTTCAACTTTATTATTAAATGAATAGGCAATTACAAGCAAGAGTCTTCATGAGACTTTATTACATCAAATGTACAAAATAAAGACTACAACTCTTCTTGTGGGCACCATTGACAACAAACTCCCACTTGACTCAAAGAAGATGTGTGTAGTCCTTCATGCCTAATCCCTCACGATGTTGGTCGAAGACCTTGTTCGCTAGGGCCTTGGTGACTGGATCTGCGAGGTTGTCCACCGTTGAGATCTTCTTCACTTTCACGTCTCCGCGCTGCACGATCTCTCGAATCAAATGGTATTTCCTCTCAATATGTTTAGAGCGCTTATGGCTTCTAGGTTCCTTTGAGTTAGCGACAGCCCCACTATTATCACAATAAAGGGTCATGGGCTCGTCGACGTTTGGAACAACTTCCAAATACTTAAGGAATTTTCTAAGCCATACAGCCTCTTTGGATGCTTCACAAGCAGCCACATATTCTGCTTCCATTGTGGAGTCAGCAATGCAAGATTGCTTAATACTCCTCCACACAACAGCTCCACCATTAAGGATGAACACAGATCCCGAAGTGGATTTCCTGGAATCCTTATCCGCTTGAAAATCGGAGTCGGTATATCCCGTCATAGTCAGGTCAGTACCTGAGTATGTAAGCATCAAGTTCCTAGTTCTTCGAAGATACTTAAGAACATGCTTAACAGCAATCCAGTGCTCGGGTCCAGGGTTGGATTGGAAATGGCTAACTACGCCAACGGCGAAACAGATGTCAGGTCTAGTGCAAAGCATATCATACATGAGGCTTCCTACGGCAGAGGCGTAAGGAATTTTCGTCATGTCTTCAATCTCTTGTGCAGTCTTGGGAGACTGGTCCTTAGAGAGTGAAACTCCATGCCTAAAGGGTGTTTGGCCCTTCTTGTAGTCTTGCATCGAGAAGCGATCCATTACCTTATCAATATAAGATGCTTGAGAGAGCGACAGGGTCCGGTTTTTCCTATCTCGAAAGATTTGGATCCCCAGAATGTACGCGGCTTCTCCTAGATCCTTCATATCGAATTGTTTTGCCAGCCAGACCTTAACCTCAGATAACTTACCCACGTCATTACTAATGAGTAGTATATCATCGACATATAGTACCAGAAACACAACTTTACCTTCGTGTATTAACTTGTAAACACAAGGCTCATCTATTGACTGTTCAAAGCCAAAGCTCTTTACAGTTTCATCGAATCTAATATTTCATGACCTAGACGCTTGCTTTAATCCATAAATGGACTTAAGCAACTCACAAACCTTGGTCTCTTGACCTTCTTCCACGAAACCGTCTGGTTGAGCCATGTAAATGCGCTCGTCAAGATTCCCATTCAGAAAGGATGTCTTGACATCCATTTGCCAGATCTCATAGTCGAGAGCTGCAGCTATGGATAGGAGTATGCGGATGGATTTAAGCATCGCGACTGGCGAGAAGGTTTCTTCATAGTCAATCCCTTCTTGTTGGGTATAACCCTTCGCCACAAGTCGTGCTTTGAACGTCTCGACGTTCCCATCAGGACCCCTTTTCTTCTTGTATATCCACTTACACCCTACGGGTTTAATCCGTTCAGGAAGGTCTACAAGTTTCCAGACATTGTTGACATACATCGAGTGCATTTCAACTTTCATGGCGTCAAGCCAAAGGTTTGATTCAGAACAAGCCATCGCTTGGCTATAGGAAATAGGATCATCCATGTCAGAGACGGCTACAAGAGAGTCTCCATAAGACATGTACCTGTAAGGCTTTTGAGTAGCCCTCCCACTACGTCTAAGTACTACTTGACGAGATTCTGATGACTTAGGTTGTGTTTCAGTTGGGGTAAGAACAGTTCTTACAGATGAGGTAGAAGCTTCCTCACCCAACTTTTCTTCAAGCATAATTTTGCTTCTAGGTTTTGCATCCTTCATAAAGTCCTCCTCAAGGAAACGAGCATTCGTGCTAACGAAAGTCTTATCGTCCTCGGGACTATAGAAGATGAAACCCTTGGTTTCCTTTGGGTATCCCACAAACAAGCACAATTCTGATCTACTAGCCAACTTGCTAGTCTTTTGCCTTAGCACGTGTGCAGGGCAACCCCAAATTCTGATGCGGCCAAGATTCACTTTACGGCCAGTCCATCGTTCATAAGGAGTACCAGGAACCGTCTTGGACGGAACTTGGTTCACAATATAAGCGGCTGTTTCGAGGGCATATCCCCAAAAGGAAAGAGGGAGTGATGAGTAACTCATCATTGATCTAACCATCTCCATAAGAGTTCGGTTTCTTCTCTCTGACACTCCGTTTTGTTGAGGTGTGCCAGGTGCGGTAAGCTGAGAAGCGATACCTTCTTCTTTAAGAGAGTCATCGAACTCTCCAGACATATACTCACCACCTCGATCTGATCGAAGGGTTTTGATCACTTTGCCAGTTTGCTTTTCCACTAAAGCCCTGAAGACCTTAAATACGTTAAAGGTCTCGGATTTGTGTTTGAGAAAATAGACAAACCCATATCGTGAGTAATCATCGGTGAAGGTAATGAAGTATTCGTATCCTCCTCGTGCCTGTTGGTTGAGCGGACCACATACATCAGAATGTACTAGTTCTAGCAACTCAGTGGCTCTTCGACCCTTATCGGAGAAAGGTCGCTTAGTCATTTTTCCTTCTATGCAGGATTCACAAGTAGGTAGTGAACCTATTGCAGAGGCTTGGAGTGGACCGTCCCTAACAAGTCTCATAATCCTATCTAGACTGATATGACCAAGTCTCAAGTGCCAGAGGTATGTTGATTTTGTTAGATCGTAGGATTCAGAAAGTTTGATCCTCTTTGGCTCCCTAATTAGATCGTTATCTATTTCGGTGTCTAAAAGAGAAGGTTGAGTGGGATAGATGTAAAAAAGAGCATTCTTCATACATGCATCAGTGACAAAAGAATTATCAGGAAACGAAATACGAATTCCATTCTTGATGAACTTTAAACAATAATCTTGCTCAAGAAGACGAGCAACGGATATTAAGTTCTTCCCAAAGGTAGGAACAAAATAAACATTATTCAAGTTTAAAGTGCGGTCTTCAAAAGACAGCGTCACGGATCCCACAGCCTTCGCAGACACCAGGCTCCCAACTCCCCATTTGAAACAGAACTCGCCTTCCTCTAAGCTTTTGGTTTTCTTGAAACCATTCAAGGAACAACAAATATGGTTAGTAGTAGCGGAGTCAAGAATCCACGTTGATACATTATCAGCTACTAAGCATGCTTCGGTAACTAGCACAATACTATGTTCCTTTGTTTTGAGATAGGCAGGACAGTTCTTTTTATTGGCCTTGTGAGGTCTCTTCTTAGTTCCAGAGGCGGAGGCTTTTTGCTCAGTAGCATGTGCCTCTCCTTGATTCCTCTTTCTCTTAGTTAGACCTACAGCAGTGTGAAGTTCCTTCATAAGCTTGGTAACTGTGTACACTAGCTTGTTTATGGAGTAGTTCATCTTGGAGGTATCAAGAGATGTGGGGAGAGTTTCTAAGATCATATCTATGATATTCTTCCCATCTATCTCAGATCCTAGGATTTCCATTTTATTCAGAAAACTAATGATCAGTATCACAAAGTCTCCAACAGGAGTCCTAGCCTTCACATGACAGTTCATAAACTGTCGGACTGCTTGTTGCCTTGCTTGACGCCTTTGCCCTCCAAACATCTCATGGAGATTGTTGAGCATGTCGGCGGCAGTATCGATGTCACGATGTTGTTGTTGCAACACATTGTTCATTGATGCTAAGATATAGCACCTCACAATCTCATCGGAGCAGAGCCAGGCCGCCAAGGCATCTTTGTCCTCTTGTGTTGAATCATCATAAGTCAGAGGAGGACACGGGGTGGTGAGTACCCATTTGTGCTTGTTAACTGTAACTTTTATGTCGAGGTTGTGTTTCGAATCTACGTAGTTTTTTCGAGGAAAGAATGGTTGAGAGAGGGTTGAGAGACATGTTGCTTATTAAAGTTGAAACAAGTTTATGATTAGTCTTTGGTTTAGGATTTAAGTTTTATTAAGACTTTTATAAAATCCAAAGGTGTTATAAACCAAACGATAATTTACTCCCTCAAGTGAAGGCCGCAAAAAATCTCAATTTATAAGTAAATGACACATCATTAATGCTTATCCAAGATGTCAATACATCTATTTTGACTAGCCACCTTTTAAATTAGTTTGATCACTCACATCCTTTCGCAGAGCCTCAATGGAGGATTACTAGGGATTGAGCCTAAGTGTGCAACCAACCACTTAGTCCAAAAGATCAACTTTGAAAAACAATCCCCCAAGGGGAGGCCTTGTCATCATCGTCTCACTCTCGGACGTAGCTCATTGAGCAATGATCGAAGCAATAACGCCTTGGAGTACTCCCATTTAAGTGAGGGTCGCAAGAGCGGTTCTTAGTCCCACGTTAATTGCTTCTTTCATTAGTGTTGGGGATCGTGGATTACAAACAACAAGTATAACCCTCCCACTTAGTTCAGAGCAGTATTAGTGCATAAAGGCACAAGGTACATACTCGATCTTTTCCTATTTTCTATTTCGGGAAAGTGCGTGAGGGAAGTGTGAATTTCAACTCACTCGAACACTTGAAAGTTTGAGATTACACATCTTTTTATTTTTCGGCTTGTCTACAAGGAGACCTCCCACTCAAATTTTCAAGAGCATATAGATTTTGAACATATGTGATATAGATATAGTTTTGAAAACATTTTGAAAATTTATTTGATTTGGATAACAAAATATTTTTCAAGTTTGAAAGTGAAAACGGTTTTTCAAAATTCAATCTAGTTTTGTAAAAACTCAATTTCAATTAATCTTTCAAAAATCAAAACTTTTTAATCTTACACATCATGTTTATAATCTTTATAAAAAACAATTTTGCTCAAGAAAATTTTCTCATTAGAGTTCTATAACTCATGGTAGTGGGGTTTGAAAATCCGGATTTCTAAAAAAACTGGAGTTTCAGCACAGCCGCGCACCTCGGAGTAAAATCGCCATATCTGGCGGCTCCAAAGTCCTTTTGAGCCGAAACCGGTGGCATTGGACAGAAGACAGACAGAGCTTTAATTTGATTCAAGAATCATTAAATTTCGATTTCTGATCAGAGAGGTATGCCACTTTTAATGCGGGTTTACTCTAGCTCGAAGAAAAAGAAATAAATTAAAGCTTGGTCCTTTTAGGTGCGAAAAAGAATCGAGTGTAACGGAACGTTTTATGAAGGTTGTTTAAGCTTTTATTTGTGTTTTATTAGCAAAGTAATAAAAAGGCATAAAAGAAATAACAACAAGCATAAAACGATTCAAGTAAAAATAAGAAACTAGCAAGATAACAAAACTAGTCACAAATTTTTACTCGAAATTTCTCAAACCTTTAAAACACGTTTGTCAATATAAAAAATTAAAAACTTTTAGAAATGATTCTAATGTGTTTTAATATCATCCCAAACTCATAGAAAATCAACATGATTTTTAATTTAAAGGCAAGAGCAATAAATTAAAAAAAAATCTAAGATAACAATTCTAACTTGTCAAAAAATTAGTAAACTTTCGAAAACGATTTTCAAGCTCATAATTTTAAAAACATGTACATGCTAATCTTTGACCATAGCTCTGATACCATTTGTTTGAATCGATCTAGGGTTTAAGAAAATAATAAACGCTTCGGTAAGCGGCGGAATTTTAAAAATTTTCTTTTACAAGTAAAACCAGTTTTTTACTAACCTAGACAAAAGAGCAAGTACACGTAATTAAAAACTATTATGAGCTAAGAAGTTTACTAACCTTTCTTGAAGCTTGATCTTTGACAAGCTCTTAGAAAGTTGCAACGCTCGTCTCCCCTCGCAGCACGTCCCTCTTTCTTTCCTCGGCACCTCGAGCAACCACGAAAGTTTCTATCACTAAATCACTCGAGAGAAAAGGAATTAGTGAGTGGGCACTTTTAAACACTACGACTTAAGAACGAGTCTTGAAGTCGCAGAGCTAAACTCTAGGGAAAATGAGGACCTAGGTGCCAAAACAATAAAATGAAATTGACTAGAGAGAGAGAGGAGAGGGGCGGCCACAAGTTCTAAAGAGAGAGACTCTCAATCTCTAACTTATGTGGAATGAGAAAACAATGAGAATGAGGGCCCTATTTATAGGAGAAGGGTTAGCCTTAGAAATGGGAGTTTCCTCTTTTTTCCAAGCATTCATGAGCAATCTCTTATTGCCCATTCTCTCCATAATCGCCCAACATTGCCATTCCCTTAAGGGATTTGTTTCCTAATTTGTTTCCTCTTCTTTGCTTGTCTTGGCCGCCCATATACTTTCCCACATTGGGAAATTTGTTTCCTCTTTTTCTTTTGGCAAGTATCATGATACATTTGTTGGAATTGATCTAGGGTTTAAGAAAAAGATTAAACGCTTCGGGAAGCGGCGGAATTTTAAAAAATTTCTTTTCAAGTAAAAACAGTTTTTACTAACCTAGACAAAGAAGCAAGTACATGTAATTAAAAACAATATGAGCTAAGAGTTTTCTAACCTTTCTTGAAGCTTGAACTTTGAAGAAGCTTTTGGAAAGTTCGCAACGCTCGTCTCCCCTCGCAGCACGTCTCTCTTTCTTTTTTCGGCACCTCGAGCAACCACGAAGGTTTCTATCACTAAATCACTCGAAAAGAAGGAATCAGTGAGTGGGCACTTTTAAACACTACGACTTAAGAACGAGTCTCGAAGTCGCAGAGCTAAACACTAGGTCGAGTGAGGACCTAGGTGCGAAGACAAGAAAAAATCGAAAATAAACTAGAGAGAGAGAGAGAGAGGATTTTCGGCCACAAGTTCTAGAGAGAGAGTCTCTCAAATCTCTTAAACTTGGATGAATGAAATGTGAGGAAATGAGGCTCCTATTTATAGGAGAGGTCTCACCTTCAATAAGGTAGTTTCCTCTTCTATAGAATATCACATATTCATGAGCTAATTTCCCTATTTCCTTTATTGAGTCACACGGCCAAACTAGGCTTCAATAAGCCTTGGATTTGTTTCCTATTTTGTTCCATGCCTTTGACTCTCTCTTGCTTGGCCGATTACCCTAGTGCATCTACATGCAAATTTGTTTCCTCTTTTTCTTTTGGCAAGTATCTAAATACATTTATGCACAAAATAAACTCTCTTTCCTTGGGTATTATGGGCGCCTATTCTCATCTAGAAGGAGCTTCTAGAAGCTTCTTCATTTGTTCATGACAACATGAGAAAAGCCCATTAAGAATTTTCAATAAAATTCTTATGAAATGAAATTAATTCACAAGGCCCAATAATCAAGTTATGGCCGAGTGACATTAAGTCATCAAATGAACTTGTCAAAAAATTTATTGACATTCATTTCATCATATGTCTCAAAAGACAAAAATACCCTTTTAACTATTTTCGTTCTTGTTTTGACTTAGCTTCCAGTTTAACTATTCCTATCGATGTCATTCGTGACAGTGACCTCATGGACCCAAATGAACAAAGCTTGAGCTAAAAACTTGGACTCAAAAGTTCACAAACCTTTTCCAAATTTAGCTTAATGCCAACTGACTCCACTAAAGAGCTGACACTGAAAATCTCTCGGTTCAAATGAATTTGTTTTCTACTCAAGAATTCGACCTAATTATGATGAGCGGATCCACTGAATATTATCTATGTTTACCCTTCATGAATGTCATCAGCTAGTCGGGATTTACTAAATTACCATTTTACCCTTCTAGCTGTTACTTCCTCAACTCCTTTGTCGCTTGTGAATAAGTTAGAAACAATGTATTGACGAGGAGCTAACAAGTCACATTGTTTCATCCAAAAGAGTCAGGACTCAATTTGGACACTGGCCAGTTCATTTATTCACACTCCAAGGAACAAAGCATGAGGTGACATACATTGCATTTCAGCAATCTTGTACATGAATTCCATATCTATGAGAACTTCACAAAGTTACTCATGACAGACTCACAACTTAGTACTTCACCAATAGGCCTTGTTCGGAATCACATAGTGAGTCCGAACTTTGACTTTCTCAAATGAGAATACTAAGGTGTGAAATGGCATGTCTCATTTCAGGATTAAGGTAAGCATGATGCAATTCATACATAGTGACTTCGAGACATAAGAGGTTAAATGGTTTGTTCTTATATTGTCTCTAGAAGTTCACTGGTCAATTCAGTACCTTCGGAAGATACCTAGAAGAACTATAGAGTCCCCAACTCTCAATGCCTCATAACCAGACATCATAGATTCTTCTAACAATCATACTGAGGTCAATAGTCCTTTGACCCTAAGATTGCGAATATATCGTTTTAAGCAAACGACGAAGAGTTTGTTCATGCAAATCTACATTTGTCTCTTCGTAAGTTGTTAGGTTTGTTTATTGACTAAAAGACTAGGGTTTTATCATAAAGCTTCAGACAAGGAAGATTGAATGAACGTTTCAACTTTTTATTAATGAATAAGCAATTACAAGCAAGAGTCTTCGTAAGACTATATGACATCAAATGTACATAAATAGACACTACTACTCTTCTTGTGGGCACCATTGACAACAAACTCCCACTTGACTCAAAGAAGATGTGAGTAGTCCTACATGCGTAATCCCTCTCGAAGTTGGTCGAAGACCATGTTCGCTAGGGCCTTGGTGAATAGATCTGCCAGAGATCTACTTCACCTCCACGTCTCCGCGTTGCGCGATCTCTCGAATCAAATGGTATTTCCTCTCAATATGTGTAGAGCGCTTATGGCTTCGAGGTTCCTTTGAGTCAGCGACAGCCCCACTATTATCACAATAAAGGGTCATGGGGTCGTCGACTTTTGGAACAATTTCCAAATACTTGAGGAATTTTCTAAGCCATACAGCCTCTTTGGATGCTTCACAAGCAGCCACATATTTTGCTTTCATTGTGGAGTTAGCAATGCAAGATTGCTTAATAATCCTCCACACAACAGCTCCACCATTAAGGATGAACACAGATCCCAAAGTGGATTTCCTGGAATCCTTATCCGCTTGAAAATCGGAGTCGGTATATCCCGTCATAGTCAGGTCAGTACCTGAGTATGTAAGCATCAAGTTCCTAGTTCTTCGAAGATACTTAAGAACATGCTTAACAGCAATCCAGTGCTCGGGTCCAGGGTTGGATTGGAAACGGCTAACCACGCCAACGGCGAAACAAATGTCAGGTCTAGTGCAAAGCATAGCATACATGAGGCTTCCTACGGCAGAGGCGTAAGGAATTTTCCTCATGTCTTCAATCTCTTGTGCAGTCTTGGGAGACTGGTCCTTAGAGAGTGAAACTCCATGCCTAAAGGGTGTTTGACCCTTCTTGGAGTCTTGCATCGAGAAGCGATCCATCACCTTATCAATATAAGATGCTTGAGAGAGCGACAGGATCCGGTTTTTCCTATCTCGAAAGATTTGGATCCCCAGAATGTACGCGGCTTCTCCTAGATCCTTCATATCGAATTGCTTTGCTAGCCAGACCTTAACCTCAGATAACTTACCCACGTCATTACCAATGAGTAGTATATCATCGACATATAGTACAAGAAACACAACTTTGCCTTCGTGTATTAACTTGTAAACACAAGGCTCATCTATTGACTGTTCAAAGCCGAAGCTCTTTACAGTTTCATCGAATCTAATATTCCATGACCTAGATGCTTGCTTTAGTCCATAAATGGATTTAAGCAACTCACAAACCTTGGTCTCTTGACCTTTATCCACGAAACCGTCAGGTTGAGCCATGTAAATGCGCTCGTCAAGATTGCCATTCAGAAAGGCTGTCTTGACATCCATTTGCCAGATCTCATAGTCGAGAGCTGCAGCTATGGATAGGAGTATGCGGCTGGATTTAAGCATCGCGACTGGCGAGAAGGTTTGTTCATAGTCAATCCCTTCTTGTTGGGTATAACCCTTCGCCACAAGTCGTGCTTTGAACGTCTCAACGTTCCCATCAGGACCCCTTTTCTTCTTGTATATCCACTTACACCCTACGGGTTTAATCCCTTCAGGAAGGTCTACAAGTTTCCAGACTTTGTTGACATACATCGAGTGCATTTCAACTTTCATGGCGTCAAGCCAAAGGTTTGATTCAGAACAAGCCATCGCTTGGCTATAGGAAACAGGGTCATCCATGTCGGAGACGGCTACGAGAGAGTCTCCATAAGACATGTACCTGTCAGGCTTTTGAGTAGCCCTCCCACTACGTCGAAGTACTACTTGACGAGATTCTGATGAGTTAGGTTGTGTTTCAGTTGGGGTAAGAACAGTTCTTACAGATGAGGTAGAAGCTTCCTCACCCAACTTTTCTTCAAGCACAATTTTGCTTCTAGGTTTCGCATCCTTCATAAAGTCCTCCTCAAGGAAATGAGCATTCGTGCTAATGAAAGTCTTGTCGTCCTCGGGACTATAGAAAGTAAAACCTTTGGTTTCCTTCGGATATCCTACAAACAGGCACAATTCTGACCTACTAGCCAACTTGCTAGTCTTTTGCCTCAGCACGTGTGCAGGGCAACCCCAAATTCGGATGCGGCCAAGATTCACTTTACGGCCAGTCCATCGTTCATAAGGAGTACCAAGAACCGTTTTGGACGGAACGTGGTTCAGAATATAGGCGGCTGTTTCAAGGGCATATCCCCAAAAGGAAAGCGGGAGTGATGAGTAACTCATCATTGATCTAACCATCTCCATAAGAGTTCGGTTTCTTCTCTCTGACACTCCGTTTTGTTGAGGTGTGCCAGGTGCGGTAAGCTGAGAAGCGATACTTTCTTCTTTAAGAAAGTCATCGAACTCTCCAGACATATACTCACCACCTCGATCAGATCAAAGGGTTTTGATCACTTTGCCAGTTTGCTTTTCCACTAAAGCCCTAAAGACCTTAAATACGTTAAAGGTCTCGGATTTGTGTTTAAGCAAATAGACAAACCCATATCTTGAGTAATCATCAGTGAAGGTAACGAAGTATTCGTATCCTCCACGTGCCTGTTGGTTGAGCAGACCACATACATCAGAATGTATTAGTTCCAGCAACTCAGTGGCTCTTCGACCCTTATCGGAGAAAGGTCGCTTAGTCATTTTTCCTTCTATACAAGATTCACAAGTAGGTAGTGAACCTATTGCAGAGGCTTGGAGTGGACCATCCCTCACAAGTCTCTTAATCCTATCTAGACTGATATGACCAAGTCTTAAGTGCCAGAGGTATGTTGATTTTGTTAGATCGGAGGATTCAGAAAGTTTGATCCTCTTTGGCTCCCTAATTAGATCGTTATCTATTTCGGTGTCTAAAAGAGAAGGTTGAGTGGGATAGATGTAGAAAAAAGAATTCTTCATACATGCATTAGTGACAAAAGAATTATCAGGAAACGAAATACGAATTCCATTCTTTATGAACTTTAAAAAATAATCTTGCTCGAGAAGACGAGCAACGGATATTAAGTTCTTCCCAAAGGTAGGAACAAAATAAACATTATTCAAGTTTAAAGTGCGGTCTTCAAAAGACAGCGTCACGGATCCCACAGCCTTCGCAGACACCAGGCTCCCATCACCCCATTTGAAACAGAACTCGCCTTCCTCTAAGCTTTTGGTTTTCTTGAAACCATTCAAGGAACAACAAATATGGTTAGTAGCAGCGGAGTCAAGAGTCCACGTTGATACATTATCAGCTACTAAGCATGCTTTAGTAACTAGTACAATATTATGTTCCTTTGCTTTGAGATAGGCAGGACAGTTCGTTTTATCGGCCTTGTGAGGTCTCTTCTTAGTTCCAGAGGCGGAGGCTTTTTGCTCAGTAGCATGTGCCTCTCCTTGATTCCTCTTTCTCTTATTGAGACCTATAGCAGTGTGAAGCTCCTTCATAAGCTCGGTAACAGTGTACTTTAGCTTTGTAATGGAGTAGTTCAGCATGAAGGTATCAAGAGACTCGGGGAGAGTTTCTAAGATCATATCTATGATATTCTTCCCATCAATCTCAGATCCTAGGATTTCCACTTCATTTAGGTAACTAATGATCAGCATCATATGGTCCCTAACAGGAGTCCTAGCCTTCATGCGACAGTTCATAAACTGTCGGACTGCTTGTAGCCTTGTTTGACGCCTTTGCCCTCCAAACATCTCAAGTAGATTGTAGATCATGTCAGCGGCAGTCTCGATGTCACAATGTTGCTCTTTCAGCATATTGTTCATAGATGCCAAGATATAGCACCTCACAATCTCATCGGATCGAAGCCAGGCCGCTAAGGCGTCATTGTCCTCTTGAGTTTGAATCATCATTCGTCAGAGGAGGACACGGGGTGGTGAGTACCCATTTGTGCTTGTTAACGGAAGGTATTATGTCGAGGTTACGTTTCGAATCTACGTAGTTTTCGTTTTCGAGTTTGATCGAGGAAAGAAAGATTGAGAGAAGGTTGAGACATGTTGCTTATATAAGTTGAAACAAGTTTATGATTAGTCTTTGGTTTAGGATTTAAGTTTTATTAAGACTTTTATAAAATCCAAAGGTGTTATAAACCAAACGATAATTTACTCCCTCAAGAGAAGGCCGCAAAAAATCTCCTTTTATAAGTAAATGACACGTCATTAATGCTTAGCCAAGATGTCAATACATCAGCTTTGACTAGCCACCTTGTAAATTGGTTTGATCACTCACATCCTTTCGCAGAGCCTCAAGGGAGGATTACTAGGGATTGAGCCTAAGTGTGTAACCAACCACTTAGTCCAAAAGATCAGCTTTGAAAAACAATCCCCCAAGGGGAGGCCTTGTCATCATTGCATCACTCTCGGACGTAGCTCATTGAGCAATGATCGAAGCAATAACGCCTTGGAGTACTCACATTTAAGTGAGGGTCGCAAGAGCGGCTCTTAGTCCTACGTTATTGCATCTTTCATTAGTGTTGGGGATCGTGGGTTACAAACAACGAATATAACCCTCCCACTTAGTTTTTGGAGATGGTTCATCGACTCTTATAAGTTCGGAAACAAATTTCCTAGTTAGAGAGCGACAGAGCGGACAAGTAGAAGAGAATCCTAGATCGACATGTTCAGAGCAGTATTAGTGCATAAAGGCACAAGGTACATACTCGATCTTTTCCTATTTTCTATTTCGGGAAAGTGCGTGAGGGAAGTGTGAACTTCAACTCACTCGAACACTTGAAAGTTTGAGATTACACATCTTTTTATTTTTCGGCTTGTCTACAAGGAGACCTCCCACTCAAATTTTCAAGAGCATATAGATTTTGAACATATGTGATATAGATATAGTTTTGAAAACATTTTGAAAATTTATTTGATTTGGATGACAAAATATTTTTCAAGTTTGAAAGTGAAAACGGTTTTTCAAAATTCAAACTAGTTTTGTAAAAATTCAATTTCAATTAAACTTTCAAAAATCAAAACATTTTAATCTTACACATCATGTTTATAATCATATGAAAAACATTTTTGCTCAAGAAAATTTTCTCATTAGAGTTCTATAACTCATGGTAGTGGGGTTTGAAAATCCGGATTTCTAAAAAAAACTGGAGTTTCAGACAGCCGCGCACCTCGGAGTAAAATCGCTATATCTGGCGGCTCTGATGTCCTTTTGAACCGAAACCGGTGGCATTGGACAGAGGACAGACAGAGATTTAATTTGATTCAAGAATCATTAAATTTCGATTTCTGAGCAGAGAGTTATGCCACTTTTAATGCGGGTTTACTCCAGCTCGAAGAAAAAGAAATAAATTAAAGCTTGGTCCTTTTTAGGTGCGAAAAAGAATCAAGTGTAACGGAACGTTTTAAGATGTTGTTTAAAGCTTTTATTTGTGTTTTATTAGCAGGGTAATAACATAGAATAAAAGAAATAACAACAAGCATAAAACGATTCAAGTAAAAATAAGAAACTAGCAAGATATCAAAACTAGTCACAAAATTTTACTCGAAATTTCTCAAACCTTTAAAACACGTTTTTCAATATAAAAAATTAAAAACTTTTAGAACTGATTCTAATGTGTTTTAAAAACATCCCAAACTCATAGAAAATCAACATGCTTTTTAATTTAAAGACAAGAGCAATAAATTAAAAAAAATCTAAGATTACAATTCTAACTTGTCACAAAATTAGTAAACTTTCGAAAACGATTTTCAAGCTCATAATTTTAAAAACATGTACATGCTAATCTTTGACCATAGCTCTGATACCATTTTTTGGAATTGATCTAGGGTTTAAGAAAAAGATTAAACGCTTCGGGAAGCGGCGGAATTTTAAAAAATTTCTTTTCAAGTAAAAACAGTTTTTACTAACCTAGACAAAGAAGCAAGTACATGTAATTAAAAACAATATGAGCTAAGAGTTTTCTAACCTTTCTTGAAGCTTGAACTTTGAAGAAGCTTTTGGAAAGTTCGCAACGCTCGTCTCCCCTCGCAGCACGTCTCTCTTTCTTTTTTCGGCACCTCGAGCAACCACGAAAGTTTCTATCACTAAATCACTCGAAAAGAAGGAATCAGTGAGTGGGCACTTTTAAACACTACGACTTAAGAACGAGTCTCGAAGTCGCAGAGCTAAACACTAGGTCGAGTGAGGACCTAGGTGCGAAGACAAGAAAAAATCGAAAATAAACTAGAGAGAGAGAGAGAGAGGATTTTCGGCCACAAGTTCTAGAGAGAGAGTCTCTCAAATCTCTTAAACTTGGATGAATGAAATGTGAGGAAATGAGGCTCCTATTTATAGGAGAGGTCTCACCTTCAATAAGGTAGTTTCCTCTTCCATAGAATATCACATATTCATGAGCTAATTTCCCTATTTCCTTTATTGAGTCACACGGCCAAACTAGGCTTCAATAAGCCTTGGATTTGTTTCCTATTTTGTTCCATGCCTTTGACTCTCTCTTGCTTGGCCGATTACCCTAGTGCATCTACATGCAAATTTGTTTCCTCTTTTTCTTTTGGCACATATCTAAATACATTTATGCACAAAATAAACTCTCTTTCCTTGGGTATTATGGGCGCCTATTCTCATCTAGAAGGAGCTTCTAGAAGCTTCTTCATTTGTTCATAACAACATGAGAAAAGCCCATTAAATATTTTCAATAAAATTCTTATGAAATGAAATTAATTCGCAAGGCCCAATAATCAAGTTATGGCCGAGTGACATTAAGTCATCAAATGAACTTGTCAAAAAATTTATTGACATTCATTTCATCATATGTCTCAAAAGACAAAAATACCCTTTTGACTATTTTCGTTCTTGTTTTGACTTAGCTTCCAGTTTAACTATTCCTATCGATGTGATTCGTGACAGTGACCTCATGGACCCAAATGAACAAAGCTTGAGCTAAAAACTTGGACTCAAAAGTTCACAAACCTTTTCCAAATTTAGCTTAATGCCAACTGACTCCACTAAAGAGCTGACACTGAAAATCTCTCGGTTCAAATGAATTTGTTTTCTACTCAAGAATTCGACCTAATTATGATGAACGGATCCACTGAATATTATCTATGTTTACCCTTCATGAATGTCATAAGCTAGTCGGGATTTACTAAATTACCATTTTACCCTTCTAGCTGTTATTTCCTCAACTCCTTTGTCGCTTGTGAATAAGTTAGAAACAATGTATTGACGAGGAGCTAACAAGTCACATTGTTTCATCCAAAAGAGTCAGGACTCAATTTGGACACTGGCCAGTTCATTTATTCACACTCCAAGGAACAAAGCATGAGGTGACATACATTGCATTTCAGCAATCTTGTACATGAATTCCATATCTATGAGAACTTCACAAAGTTACTCATGACAGACTCACAACTTAGTACTTCACCAATAGGCCTTGTTCGGAATCACATAGTGAGTCCGAACTTTGACTTTCTCAAATGAGAATACTAAGGTGTGAAATGGCATGTCTCATTTCAGGATTAAGGTAAGCATGATGCAATTCATACATAGTGACTTCGAGACATAAGAGGTTAAATGGTTTGTTCTTATATTGTCTCTAGAAGTGCACTGGTCAATTCAGTACCTTCGGAAGATACCTAGAAGAACTATAGAGTCCCCAACTCTCAATGCCTCATAACCAGACATCATAGATTCTTCTAACAATCATACTGAGGTCAATAGTCCTTTGACCCTAAGATTGCGAATATATCGTTTTAAGCAAACTACGAAGAGTTTGTTCATGCAAATCTACATTTGTCTCTTCGTAAGTTGTTAGGTTTGTTTATGGACTAAAAGACTAGGGTTTTATCATAAAGCTTCAGACAAGGAAGATTGAATGAACGTTTCAACTTTTTATTAAGGAATAAGCAATTACAAGCAAGAGTCTTCGTAAGACTATATGACATCAAATGTACATAAATAGACACTACTACTCTTCTTGTGGGCACCATTGACAACAACATTTATGCACAAAATATTCTCTCTTTCTTTGGGTATTATGGGCGCCTATTTCTCATCTAGAAGGAGCTTCTAGAAGCTTCTTCATTTGTTCAAGACAACATGAGAAAGGCCCATTAAGAATTTTCAATAAAATTCTTATGAAATGAAATTAATCCACAAGGCCCAATTAATCTTATTATGGCCGAGTGACATTAAGTCATCAAATGAACTTGTCAAAAAAATTTATTGACATTCATTTCATCCTATGTCTCAAAAGACAAAAATACCCTTTTGACAATTTTCGTTCTTGTTTTGACTTAGCTTCCAGTTTAACTATTCCTACTCGATGTGATTCGTGACAGTGACCTCATGGACCTAAATGAACAAAGCTTGAGCTAAACACTTGGACTCAAAAGTTCACAAACCTTTTCCAAGTTTAGCTTAATGCCAACTCTCAATGCCTCATAACCAGACATCGTAGATTCTTCTAACAATCATACTGAGGTCAATAGTCCTTTGACCCTTAGATTGCGAATATATCGTTTTAAGCAAACTACGAAGAGTTTGTTCATGCAAATCTACATTTGTCTCTTCGTAAGTTGTTAAGTTTGTTTATGGACTAAAAGACTAAGGTTTTATCATAAAGGTTCAAACAAAGAAAGAATGAATGAACGTTTCAACTTTATTATTAAATGAATAGGCAATTACAAGCAAGAGTCTTCATGAGACTTTATTACATCAAATGTACAAAATAAAGACTACAACTCTTCTTGTGGGCACCATTGACAACATGGGCTTCAGAGCCTTGTTGTCATGCTTTTGCAATTGTCTCGAAATGAGCGATTTAGGTTATTTTATTTTTAGGACTGTGCCTTTGCAAAGAAAGGTTGTGTTGTCGCTCATTTTCGGACAACGATTTAGGAATCGGAAGCGGTCAGACCCAAGCCCGGACCAAGTGATCTCGCTTCGGTTCGAGCGTGTCGTACTTGGTATCCCAAGTCTTCCCTTAGCTGTCGGTGATGTCTATCTCGTCCAAACACCTGAAAAAGTGAGAAAAGAGGTATGAACTACGAAGGGAAAATAGAGGGGGTGCCTCTGTTTACCTCTCCGACGCTCAACATTAGTAGGATTGAGGTGGAATATAGAGGGTTCAAGTGTTTAGAGGCCAAAGATGAGCGAAACGAGCGAGTTATGAGTTTGACAGCATTTCGGGACTCAAAATTGGATTACCTGTCTCGAGGGGTCGAGCCTCGTATTTATAGACGACCAAGGGACATTTTGAAGGCCCCTTGGCTGAGTGAGATTGAGTTGGCCATAGGCCGGGTGAGACTCAGTCGGCCGATGGCCGAGTGAGATATGGACGCAGGACCGGGTTCACTCGGCCATTGGCCGAGTGAAATGCTGGGCGCCGGATGAGATTCACTCGGTCATTGGCCGAGTGAAAAGACTGGGCCGAGAGAGGATTCACTCGGCCATTGGCCGAGTGAACTGTTGGGCCGGCAGGAGGTTTCACTTAGCCCTTGGCCGAGTGAACTTGTTGGGCCGGTAGGGGATTCACTCGGCCATTGGCCGAGTGAACCTGATGGGCCGGCTGAGGGTTCACTCGGCCATTGGCCGAGTGAATCTTGAAGAGCCGGCTGAGGATTCACTCGGGCATTGGCCGATTGAACTTGATGGGCCGGCTGAGGGTTCACTCGGCCATTGGCCGAGTGAATCTTGATGGGCCGGCTGAGGATTTACTCGGCCATTGGCCGAGTGAACTTGATGGGCCGGCTGAGGGTTCACTCGGCCATTGGCCGAGTGAACTTGATGGGCCGGATGAGATTCACTTGGCCATTGGCCGAGTGAACTGCTTGTGCCGGCCAATGGCCGAGTGAACTGGACAGGCCATCGGCCGGGTGAGCTCTTCCGGCCGCCCGAAAAGTCGATCACGTCGTTGGACCTCGTCGGGCCGATAACATTAGCCCCCCGAGTTGATAAACTCAAGTGAGCTTCGCCCCTCGCCGTCTCGTCGGACCGCCTCGTCTTGAATTGGTAAGCCTCCTTCTTTTAACCATTATTTTATTATTTTTTCGACGCCAGCCCTTGTTTACACGTGCTCATGGATCCCACCAACCACCTATCGGGGTGTGGGACCATTGAGGATGACCTTTTCCCCTTCTTGGGAATCAAAACGTGGACTTGGACAACTTTTGGGCACAATTCTCGTCCCCTTCGGCCACCTACAACGCACCGCCTTTGTTCTCCTCGAGCAACAGTGTGGTAGAGATGGCAGGGGGTGATTTTTCCTCGATAGAGGTGTGGTTGGCTGACGGAGATGAGGACACGCGCGCCGGAGATGGCCCAAGCCGTCAGGGGGACGTCGGCCCAGCAGCGCTGGGCACTGGGGAGAGCCGGGCCGACCGGCGCGGGACCGACCCGGTCGAGGGATGTGCTAGGGGCGTCGCGCGCGTAGGGCCGGTCGCCCAGGGGGCCGCTAGCGAGCCATCCAGCACCGGGGAAGCCGTTCCCGGCGAGGCTGGAGCCGGGGGAGGCGAGTAGGCCGTGGGCGGCGCCACGCAGGCCGCTGCCGGTGTCGGGGGAGACCCCTCCCAGCCGGGGAGGGGCGATCGGCCGCGCCCAGGCGTTGCAGGTGGCGCGTACGTCCCGGGAAGAGCAAGCGACCGTCGTCGTCAATCTCCCTCGGCTTACCCTTCGGTCATAACCGTGCTCATACGTCGGCAGCGTCAGATGGCATGGACTCAATGCTGCTAGCGGAGGCCGCGGAGTTACGAGGCCAATGTTCCCAGGGGATCCTCGAGACCCCTTTGCGAGACTTCAAGGGTCTACTGACGACGAGCGATCTCGAGTGCTTCCAAAACGGAATCAGCAACGCTCGAAAGGTATGGCCCAATTGTCTGACCTATATGCGACCATTGTACTTGTTTTGATTATATGTGCACCACCATTTTTCGCAAATGCTCGCGTGTCAAGAACGAGGTGACCGCATCCTCCGGGACATGCTGCGGAGAATGCCGATCATGAGGAGGGACATGGAGAGCGCGGCGGCTGACCACGCTGCCGCTCTAGTGGGGGTTTGGGCTGCCCAAGAGTTTCAATCGCTCGAGGAGGAGTCGAGGCGAACCCGCGAGGAACTGGTGGCCGAGAGTCGCTGCGTATGACGGCGCAGATGTCTCGGGAGAAGGCGGAGCAAGCCGCCGACACTTGCTTGGGGGAGACGAAGAAACTCCAAGCGGCGCTCTCGAGGCGAGACAAGTAGCTGAACATCGTCCATGCTCGACTATCGGCGAGCGAGATCTCTCGGGTCAAGGCCGAGAGGGAGAGGGATTCTCTGCTAATGGAGATGCAGACCCTCATCGAGGAGATGGACGATGCCGTGCGATCCAAGGCGGACCTAGAGGACGATTGGGACCTAGCGTTGGAAGAGGCTCGTTATGCGGCGGGCGTACGAGTTCGAGATGCGACCGCGAAGGAGAACGCGTCTCGTGGGACCACCTTTTCCTTCTTCGACGCCATGTTTCCTCCTTTGGACGATGCGCCACAGGCGAGCGACCCGCGTCCCCAGGTCCCCGCGGAGGCTGCGCAATCGACAAACCGCCTGCTTGACGGCGATGCTACTGACGGGTCGGGCGCCCCTATCCCCGAGGATAATGAGGAGTATATCGACTTCGGCTTAGACTAGCCAACTTTATTTTGATTTTCCGCGCACTTGTTTAGCGCTTGCATTGTGTTTCCTTTCGGATACTTGTTATGATTTCTTTCGTTTGACATTCGTCGTGTTTTCTTTTCCGTTGGGTTGTTTATGCAACATTGCTTGCTTTGGTTAAAGCTTTTTCCGATTTATCATGCATCTTATTTTCTCGATTTACTATGCTTAGCGTAACCGATTCGCGCAATCCGATTAGTGCGTTTTTTACGAACCCGGCTTACTATATCTAGCGTAACCGGTTTGCACGGCTTAGTGCCGCACCTGGCAGCGAGGTTTTCCGCGGACGCTGGCTAGACCAGTTTCGTCGGGCGGATTCGATTCTTTGCCGTTCATTAGTGACTCGCTGCCTATCGGCGTGTGCGAGCTGAGTGGCTATCGCGCCCACCTTCCGGCACCTACGCTACCTATCGGCGTGCGTATTGTGCGCCAGAATGGGCTTGAGGCGAGCGCAGTTCCCAGCGAGTGCGATACCTGTCGGTACACGTATCATGTTTTGGGCTTTGGCTGCCAGGATCAACGGTTCGGTGCGCGGACGTGATCGATCGACGCCCAGCTACCTATCGGTATGCGAGGCGTGGAACCGTGCGAGAGCGTCGCGCGAAAGATGTGCAGGGTCGGAGGTCCGGTGCGCGGATCCGACTTGTTGACATTTCGTTACCTCTTGGTATGCGAAGCGTCGAGTCGTGCGAGGGCGTCGCACGAGGGATGTGTAGGGTCGGAGGTCCGGTGCACGGATCCGACCTGTTGACGTTTCGCTACCTTTTGGCGCGCGAAACGTAGAGTCGTGCGAATGCGTCGCGCGAGAAATGTGTACCTGTTACCCTCATTAGCCCCCCGAGTTTCTTGTGTACTCGTAGAGGAGACTAGAAATTGTACTAAAGGATAGAGGTTTTCAAAGTGAAATGTAATCCAATTATCATGTCGAAATAGTTAAAAATTACATTCCCAGGCCATTGGCCTTATTTGAAACTTGAAATTGTCTTTTGCTAAAATTGAAAACAAGACGAAAACAATTAAACATAAAGAAGGCAGGAACGGGCTTCTATTGGTAATATTTTCGCAGGTGCTTCGCGTTCCATGGGTGTGTGAACGCGAGCCCCTCCAGGTTCTCGATCTCGTACGTGCCATTGTGAATGGCTCGGCGTACGCGGTACGGGCCTTCCCAGGTGGGGCCCAGAACTCCCGCCCCTTGCACTTTGGTGTTTTGGAACACCCTTCTAAGGACGAGGCTTCCGTCGGTGAACTTTCGCAGCTTGACCTTGGAATTGTAGTACCTCTCGACTTTCTTCTTCTGCGCATCGAGGCGGGAGAGTGCGTCCGCCCTCTTCTCGTCTATAAGGTCCAGCTCAACCCTGATTGCTTCGTCGTTGGCGGCTTCTTCATACTCTTCGATGCGAAAGGTTGGCAGCTTGGTCTCGACAGGTACCACGGCCTCGATTCCGAACGCAAGAGCGAAAGGGGTTTCGCCGGTCGCGTTTCGCGCGGTGGTTCGGTATGCCCAGAGGACCATGGGAAGCTCTTCGGCCCAAGCCCCCTTTCTCTCTTCAAGCTTCTTCTTCAGGTTCTCTTTGACTGTCTTGTTGACCGCCTCGACCTGACCGTTGGCTTGAGGATGGCGGGGAGAGGAGAAAGTCTTGCTGATGCCCAACTGTTCGCACATGTCCCGGAGGCGCGCATTGTCGAATTGCTTTCCGTTGTCGGTCACAATCGACGCGGGGATCCCGAAGCGGCAGACAATGTTCTTCCAGATGAAGCTCGTCGTGTTCGCCTCAGTGATCTTCGCTAACGGTTCGGCCTCTACCCATTTCGTGAAGTAATCGATAGCCATGATCGCGTGCTTGTACTGCCTCGGGGCCGCAGGCAGCTCACGGATGAGGTCGATTCCCCACTTCGCGAAGGGTCGAGGTACAATGATCGGGCACAGTGGGGCCGGTGCTTGGCGCAGGACGTGGGCAAATATTTGGCATTTGTCGCACCTTTTGGCCCATTCATGAGAATCCTTTTTCAAGGTAGGCCAAAAGTATCCGAGCCTTAGCAGCTTCAGGGCCAAAGATTGTCCGGCGGCATGGTTTCCGCACACCCATTCGTGCACCTCGCGGAGCGCTTTCTTTACCTCGACCTCGGTCAGGCATCGGAGAAGGGGCATGGAGTATCCTCTCTTGAACAAGTTGTCTTCCCTCATCGTATATTTTGGCGCCAAGCTTCTCAGCTTTCTAGCCTCTTCTTTGTCTTCAGGGACGACTCCTCGCCTGAGGTACTCCACGAGTGGTGTCATCCATGGGGGGGGGGCGGAGTTCCGTCAACCACCCTTACGTCGCCTCTCGAGACGTAAGGTCGAGTCAGTACTTCTATTGGGACGTTGCCTTCTCCCTCTTCGTCTATCCCGAACGCAAGGCGCAAGGGCATCGGTGTCAATGTTCGCCTCTCGGGGAACTTGGACTATCTCGAACCACGACAAGGCCTCTAGATTCTTTTGGGTCTTTGACAAATATGCGACCATGTTCGGCTCTTTGGCTGCGTAGTCGCCCTTAACCTGGATGACAATGAACTGCGAGTCACAGTGGATGCACACGTTTTGGACGCCTAGCTTGTTCGCCAATTCCAAGCCAACGATCAAAGCCTCGTACTCTGCCTCGTTGTTGGAAGCCTTGAACTTGAATCGCAGGGCGTATCTCAGTTTTTCCCTATGGGATTTGTGAGCACGACGCCGACGCCAGCCCCCCGAGTGTTTGACGCGCCATCTACGTGTAAGTCCCAGACCGGCCCTATCGGGTTATTGGTCCTCTTCTTCGACGACCCGTCGTGGTCGTTCTCCTTGTCTTCCTCGTTCTCGTTGTCTTTGTTGCCCTCGTATGTTGAGGGCGCATCGGTGAATTCGGCCACGAATTCGGCGAGGGCGTGGCCCTTGATGGAGGTTCTCGGATGAAACTCGACCCCGTATTCGCCCAGCTCTTGGGACCGTATTGTTGGAATTGATCTAGGGTTTAAGAAAAATTTTAACGCTTCGGTAAGCGGCAGAATTTTAAAAAATTTCTTTTAACTAGTAAAACGTTTTTACTAACCTAGACAAAGAGCAAGCACATGTAAATAAAATTAATATGAGCATTAAAGATTACTAACCTTCTTAGAAGCTTGAACGTTGAGAAGCTTTTGGAAAAGGTTGCAACGTTCGTCTCCCTCGCAGCACGTCTCTCTTCCTTTCCTCGTTAACTCGAGCAACCACGAAAGTTTCTATCACTAAATCACTCAAGATAAAAAGGAATTAGTGTGTGGGCACTTTTAAACACCACGACTTAAGAACGAGTCTTGAAGTCGAAGAGCTAAATACTAGGTCAAATGAGGACCTAGGTGCCAAAAAAAAAACCGAAATTGAATAGAGAGAGAGGAGAGGGGCGGCCAAGGTTCTAGAGAGAGGGTCTCTCAAAGCTCTAAAACTTGGATGAATGAAATGTGAAGAATAAGGCTCCTATTTATAGGAGAGGTCTCACCTTCAATAAGGTAGTTTTATAAGTAAAACAGAGATAAAGAGATGTGCGGAATTGATATTTTCTCATTAGCATCAGACGTGTATTTATACACATTACAAGGAAAGGGAAATAAACAAATAAGGAAACCTAATCCTACTATACAAGGAAACAAATAATCAGCTGTTGACAACTAAGGACAGCTAAGAAAAAACGTGTACAGCTAAGGGAATTAATCCCACACACTAATCAGCTCTAACTAAAAAAGGAGAAAAATAAAGCCCATCTAACAATCAACCTAATGGGCCTTTTAACAATGTTAGACGTTAATTAGACTATTCTGGAGAGTATACACCAAATTAACATAATATTTTAACACCCCCTCAAGTTGGTGCAAAGATATCTATCATGCCCAACTTGCTTAAAAAATCTTCAAACTTTGTCTTGTAAAGCCCTTTGGTGAGAACATCTGCTAGCTGCTCTGATGTTGGAACGAATGGCATGCAAATTTCCCCCCTTTCTAGCTTCTCTTTGATAAAGTGACGATCTATCTCCACGTGCTTTGTCCGGTCATGTTGAACCGGATTGTTGGCGATGCTGATGGCAGACTTGTTATCACAAAACAGCTTCATGGGAGCTGTGAACTTAACCCGGAGCTCATTTAAGATGCCTCGGATCCAAATGATCTCACAAATACCTTGCGCCATAGCTCGGAACTCTGCCTCTGCACTACTTCGAGACACAACAGCTTGCTTCTTACTTCTCCACGTCACAAGATTACCCCAAACAAAGGTACAATAGGCTGAGGTTGATCGCCGGTCATCTGAACACCCGGCATAGTCAGCATCTGTGAACACTTCAATCTGCCTCCCATCATCCTTCTTGAATAAAACTCCTTTTCCCGGACTTCCTTTGAGGTAGTGTAGAATGCGATACACAGCCTCTAAATGATTCTTGGATGGATTGTGCATGTGTTGACTTACAAGGCTCACTGCAAATGCAATGTCTGGCCGTGTGTGAGCCAAGTAAATCAATTTCCCAACCAGCCTTTGATACCTTTTCTTGTCTGCCGGATCCTCATCATCATTTGTCGTTGTGAGCTTATGATTTGGATCAATTGGAGTAGAGGTAGGTCTGCAGCCGAGTAGACCTGTTTCCTTGAGTAGATCGAGCACGTACTTTCGTTGTGAGATTGCAATCCCCTTTGAGGACCTGGCCACTTCCATACCTAGAAAGTATTTGAGACTTCCTAGGTCTTTCACTTCAAATTGGTGAGCTAGGAATCTTGTCAACTTGCTGAGTTCAGCCTCATCATCACCTGTCATCACAATGTCATCCACATAAACAATCAATATGGCGAGTTTACCATTTAGAGAATGTTTGTAGAACATGGTATGATCACTGTGGGCTTGCGTGTATTGCTGATCCTTCATCGCCTTAGTAAATCTGCCAAACCAAGCTCGTGGAGATTGCTTGAGTCCTTACAGTGCCTTCTTAAGAAAGCACACTTTCCCATTGGCCGTGTGATCAAATCCCGGAGGTGGCTGCATAAAGACTTCTTCCTCTAGTTCTCCGTTGAGGAAGGCATTCTTGACGTCAAATTGTCGTAGTGGCCAGTCAAGATTCACGGCAAGAGAGAGTAGGACTCTGACGGTGTTTAGTTTGGCAACCAGAGCAAAGGTCTCCTCGTAATCAAGCCCATAGGTTTGAGTGAACCCACGAGCAACCAGCCTTGCTTTGTACCTGTTAATCTCTCCCTCAGCATTATACTTGATAGTAAATATCCATTTGCAATCAACTGTTCTTTTTCCTGCAGGCAACACAGTCAGTTCCCAAGTCTCATTCTTTTTTAAAGCTCTCATTTCCTCTAAAACAGCCTCTTTCCACTTAGGAATAATTAGAGCTTCATAAATAGAACTAGGTATCTCATCAATCAACAAATTTGTGGTAAAGGCTCTAAAGGCAGGAGACACATTTTTATATGAGACATAATTAGACAAGGGGTACATGGGAAACTTCTCGGCTTGTCTAGTGGTGCAATTTCTGGTTCCTTTTCTAAGGGCAATTGGCTCATCTAGAATTTCAAGTGTACCTATACTCTCGGCTGACTCATCAAGAATGGGTGAATTTGAGATGAAAGGAGAAGAATTACCTTGATCCATGTTTGGTTCTGATGATGACAGTGCTGGAGTTTCAACTTCACTTTCTTATTGCACTCTAAAGTTAACACGGAAATCAGATATTGGTTCCTCATTTGAATCAGTTCCATTTTCATTATATGATGACATTTCATTTTGATCATTTGGAGCATTTGGGACATTTTGTATACGGCTAGAAATATTAGGCAGATCCAAAATAGGCAGAGAATGATTTAAATCCCAAAAACACTCTTCAATATTATTCTCCCCCTGAAGAGGGATTTTGTCAAAAAAAGGTTGGTTTTCAAAAAATGTGACATCCATACTTACAAAGAATTTACCCGAGCTAGGGTCATAACATTTAAAACCTTTTTGAGTTGGTGAAAAACCAAGAAAAATGCATTTAATTGCTCTAGGATCCAATTTTCCTCTAGCATGATCATGAACGTGTACAAAGGCAGTACACCCAAAGATTTTAGGATTTAGATGTGTGAAACATTTGTTCTCCGGAAAAAAAATTTTAAGTGTAGAAATGGGAGTTTTATAGCTAAGGATTTTGCTTGGCATTCTATTAATTAGATATGTAGCAGTTAACAAAGCTTCTCCCCAAAAACGTTTTGGAACATTCATAGAAAACATTATAGCTCGAGTAACTTCAAGAAGATGTCTATTTTTCCTTTCGGCAACTCCATTTTGTTGAGGTGTATAAACACAAGAACTCTGATGGATTATGCCTTTTTCATTTAAAAACTCACCAAGGATTTTGTTAAAATATTATCTACCATTATGAGTTCTCAAAATCTGAATACGGCTATCAAATTGAGTTTCAACCATGTTGTAAAAATTTTTGAAAGTGTTTTCAGCCTCAGATTTATCCTTTAAAAGGTATATCCACGTGGTTCTAGTGTGATCATCAATAAAGGTAATGAACCATCGAGTGTTGGTTAAAGATTTTACACGAGATGGCCCCCAAATATCACTATGAATTAAAGCAAAAGGTTTAGAAGGTGCATATTTCAAAGTAGGAAAATGAGACCTTTTATGTTTTGCCAATTGGCAGATTTCACATTGCAAAAAATCAATATTCTTATTATGAAACATTGAGGGAAACAAATGCTTTAAATAACCAAAACTTGGATGTCCCAAACGAAAATGCCACAACATAATATCATCAGATACGGAAAATAAACTAGAACAAAGAGGTTTCTGAATTTGTTTACTCAAGGTGGTCTCGGATGTGAAGTAGTAGAGCCCTCCATTTTCTTCAGCACTGCCAATCATCTTCCCCGAACTTAGATTCTGAAAATTACAACCAGAAGGAGTAAAAATGAGTTTGCATTGTGAATCCCTTGTCGCTTTATGAACGGATAAGAGGTTATAGGCAAGTTTAGGAACATGGAGAACATTAGAAAGAGTAATGGATGGTGATAAAATAATTGAACCTTTCCCAGCGATGGCTGAAAGAGATCCATCTGCAATTTTCACTTTTTCATGACCAGAACAAGGATAATATGTATGGAAAAGATTTGATGAGGCAGTCATGTGGTTTGTAGCACCAGAATCTAAAATCCAAGGATTGGAGTTTTCTAAGGTTGTTTTAAGGGCTGCTACATGAATACCTTTTTTTAGCTAAGGTTGTTGTTGATTGATGAGAGAACCACATCTTAAGCATTTGCTCTAAATCTCCTTTAGTGAAAGAAGACTGATCTTGAGTTGATGAAGGATTTCCAGTAAAACTGGTATTATTGGACTCGGCCATGGTGTATGATCACGAGTACCTATATGTGTTTTAGGGTTTCGTGTAGCTCTGATACCATATAAGTAAAACAGAGATAAAGAGATGTGCGGAATTGATATTTTCTCATTAGCATCAGACGTGTATTTATACACATTACGAGGAAAGGGAAATAAACAAATAAGGAAACCTAATCCTACTATACAAGGAAACAAATAATCAGCTGTTGACAACTAAGGACAGCTAAGAAAAAACGTGTACAGCTAAGGGAATTAATCCCACACACTAATCAGCTCTAACTAAAAAAGGAGAAAAATAAAGCCCATCTAACAATCAACCTAATGGGCCTTTTAACAATGTTACACGTTAATTAGACTATTCTGGAGAGTATACACGAAATTAACATAATATTTTAACAAGTTTCATCTTCTATAGAATATCGCATATTCATGAGCAAATATTGCCTTATTCTCTCACAAGTCACACGGCCAAGGGAGCCTTCGTTTCCTTTTTTGTTCCCTTGCCTTGGTTGACTTGTCATGGCCGATTCCCTTCATGCATGTGTGGGAAATTTGTTTCCTCTTTTTCTTTTGGAAAGTATCATGATACATTTATGCACAAAATAATCTCTCTTTCTTTGGGTATGTTGGGAGCCCAAGGTCATCTAGGAAAGGCTTCTAGAAGCTTTTCCATTTGTTCATGACAACATGAAAAAGGCCCATTAAGAATTTTCAATAAAATTCTTATAAAATGAAATTAATCCACAAGGCCCAATAAATATAATTTTTGGCCGAGTGTTACTTGTCATCAAATGACCATGTCAAAAAATTTATTGACATTCATTTCATCCTATGTCTCAAAAGACAAAAATACCCTTTTGACAATTTTCGAAAAAACTTGTCTCGTTTTTGTTTTGACTTAGCTTCCAGTTTAACTATTCCTACTCGATGTGATTCGTGACAGTGACCTCATGGACACAAATGAACAAAGCTTGAGCTAAACACTTGGACTCAAAAGTTCACAAACCTTTTCCAAGTTTAGCTTAATGCCAACTGACTCCACTAAAGAGTTGACACTGAAAATCTCTCGGTTCAAATGAATTTATTTTCTACTCAAGAATTCAACCTAATTATGATGAGCGGATCCACTGAATATTATCTATGTTTGCCCTTCATGAATGTCATCAGCTAGTCGGGATTTACTAAATTACCATTTTACCCTTCTAGCTGTTATTTCCTCAACTCCTTTGTCGCTTGTGAATAAGTTAGAAACAATGTATTGACGATGAGCTAAGAAGTCACATTGTTTCATCCAAAAGAGTCAGGACTCAATTTGGACACTGGCCAGTTCATTTATTCACACTCCAAGGAACAAAGCATGAGGTGACATACATTGCATTTCAGCAATCTTGTACATGAATTCCATATCTATGAGAACTTCACAAAGTTACTCATGACATTCTCACAACTTAGTATTTCACCAATAGGCCCTGTTCGGAATCGCATAGTGAGTACGAACTCTGACTTTCTCAAATGAGAATACTAAGGGGTGAAATGACATGTCTCATTTCAGGATTAAGGTAAGCACGATGCAATTCATACGTAGTGACTTCAAGACATAAGAGGTTAAATGGTTTGTTCTTATCTTGTCTCTAGAAGTGCACTGGTCAATTCAGTACCTTCGGAAGATATCTAGAAGAACTATAGAGTCTCCAACTCTCAATGCCTCATAACCAGACATCATAGATTCTTCTAACAATCATACTGAGGTCAATAGTCGTTTGACCCTTAGATTGCGAATATATCGTTTTAAGCAAACTACGAAGAATTTGTTCATGCAAATCTACATTTGTCTCTTCGTAAGTTGTTTAGTTTGTTTATGGACTAAAGACTAAGGTTTTATCATAAAGCTTCAAACAAGGAAGATTGAATGAACGTTTCAACTTTTTATTAATGAATAAGCAATTACAAGCAAGAGTCTTCATGAGACTTTATTACATCAAATGTAGAATGTAAAGATTACAACTCTTCTTGTGGGCACCATTGACAACACTTATTGGGGTTGAGCTTCATCTTGTATCGCCGCAGGATCATGAACATTTCCCTGAGATCTCGAATGTGGTCGTGGGCCTTGAGGCTTTTGACTAGCATGTCGTCCACGTAGACCTCCATCGTTTTGCAAATTTGATTGGCGAACATTCGATTCACCAACCTTTGATACGTTGCACCCGCGTTTTTTAGGCCAAAGGGCATGACCTTGTAGTAGTAAAGTCCGCGGTTCGTAAGAAAGGTGGTGTTGATTTGATCCAGCTCGTGCATGCGGATCTGATTGTAGCCTGAGTAGGCGTTCATGAACCTTAGCAGCTCGTGGCCCGCCGTGGCGTCCAAAAGTTGCTCGATTCTCGGGAGAGTTAAGCTGACTTTCGGGCAGGCCTTTTTGAGGTCTTCGTAATCGATACAAATCCGGCACTTCCTATTTGGCTTCTTAACCATAACGACATTGGAAACCCACTTGGGGTGTTCCGCCTCCCTGATGAAGTCGTGCTTTGAACGTCTCAACGTTCCCATCAGGACCCCTTTTCTTCTTGTATATCCACTTACACCCTACGGGTTTAATCCCTTTAGGAAGGTCTACAAGTTTCCAGACTTTGTTGACATACATCGAGTGCATCTCAACTTTCATGGCGTCAAGCCAAAGGTTTGATTCAGAACAAGCCATTGCTTGGCTATAGGAAACAGGATCATCCATGTCGGAGACGGCTACAAGAGAGTCTCCATAAGACATGTACCTGTCAGGCTTTTGAATAGCCCTCCCACTACGTCGAAGTACTACTTGACGAGATTCTGATGAGTTAGGTTGTGTTTCAGTTGGGGTAAGAACAGTTCTTACAGACGAGGTAGAAGCTTCCTCACCCAACTTTTCTTCAAGCACAATTTTGCTTCTAGGTTTCGCATCCTTCATAAAGTCCTCCTCAAGGAAACGAGCATTCGTGCTAACGAAAGTCTTATCGTCCTCGGGACTATAGAAAATGAAACCTTTGGTTTCCTTTGGATATCCTACAAACAGGCACAATTCTGACCTACTAGCCAACTTGCTAGTCTTTTGCCTTAGCACATGTGCAGGGCAACCCCAAATTCGGATGTGGCCCAAACTTACTTTACGGCCAGTCCATCTTTCATAAGGAGTACCATGAACCGTTTTAGACGGAACTTGGTTCAGAATGTAAGCGGCTGTTTCGAGGGCATATCCCCAAAAGGAAAGCGGGAGTGATGAGTAACTCATCATCGATCTAACCATCTCCATAAGAGTTCGGTTTCTTCTCTCTGACACTCCGTTTTGTTGAGGTGTGCCAGGTGCGGTAAGCTAAGAAGCGATACCTTCTTCTTTAAGAAAGTCATCGAACTCTCCAGACATATACTCACCACCTCGATCAGATCGAAGGGTTTTGATCACTTTGCCAGTTTGCTTTTCCACTAAAGCCCTAAAGACCTTAAATACGTTAAAGGTCTCGGATTTGTGTTTGAGCAAATAGACAAACCCATATCGTGAGTAATCATCAGTGAAGGTAACGAAGTATTCGTATCCTCCACGTGCCTGTTGGCTGAGCGGACCACATACATCAGAATGTATTAGTTCCAGCAACTCAGTGGCTCTTCGACCCTTATCGGAGAAAGGTCGCTTAGTCATTTTTCCTTCTATACAGGATTCACAAGTAGGTAGTGAACCTATTGCAGAGGCTTGGAGTGGACCATCCCTCACAAGTCTCTTAATCCTATCTAGACTGATATGACCAAGTCTTAAGTGCCAGAGGTATGTTGATTTGGTTAGATCGGAGGATTCAGAAAGTTTGATCCTCTTTGGCTCCCTAATTAGATCGTTATCTATTTCGGTGTCTAAAAGAGAAGGTTGAGTGGGATAGATGTAGAAAAGAGCATTCTTCATACATGCATCAGTGACAAAAGAATTATCAGGAAACGAAATACGAATTCCATTCTTAATGAACTTTAAACAATAATCTTGCTCAAGAAGACGAGCAACGGATATTAAGTTCTTCCCAAAGGTAGGAACAAAATAAACATTATTCAAGTTTAAAGTGTGGTCTTCAAAAGACAGCATCACGGATCCCACAGCCTTCGCAGACACCAGGCTCCCATCACCCCATTTGAAACAGAACTCGCCTTCCTCTAAGCTTTTGGTTTTCTTGAAACCATTCAAGGAACAGCATGAATGGTTAGTAGCAGCGGAGTCAAGAATCCACGATGATACATTATCAGCTACTAAGCATGCTTCGGTAACTAGTACAATACTATGTTCCTTTGCTTTGAGATAGGCGGGACAGTTCTTTTTATCGGCCTTGTAAGGTCTCTTCACAGTTCCAGAGGCGGAGGCTTTTTGCTCAGTAGCATGTGCCTCTCCTTGATTCCTCTTTGTCTTAGTGAGACCTACAGCAGTGTGAAGTTCCTTCATAAGCTTGGTAACAGTGTACTCTAGCTTGTTTATGAAGTAGTTCATCTTGGAGGTATCAAGAGATGCGGGGAGAGTTTCTAAGATCATATCTATGATATTCTTCCCATCAATCTCAGATCCTAGGATTTCCATTTTATTCAGAAAACTAATGATCAGTATCATGAAGTCTCCAACAGGAGTCCTAGCCTGCATATGACAGTTCATAAACTGTCGGACTGCTTGTAGCCTTGTTTGACGCCTTTGCCCTCCAAACATCTCAAGGAGATTGTAGAGCATGTCAACGGCAGTCTCGAAGTCACGATGTTGCTCTTTCAGCATATTGTTCATAGATGCCAAGATATAGCACCTCACAATCTCATCGGATCGAAGCCAGGCCGCTAAGGCGTCATTGTCCTCTTGAGTTGAATCATCATTCGTCAGAGGAAGACACGGGGTGGTGAGTACCCATTTGTGCTTGTTAACGGTAGGTATTATGTCGAGGTTACGTTTCGAATCTACGTAGTTTTCGTTTTCGAGTTTGTTCGAGGAAAGAAAGATTGAGAGAGGGTTGAGAGACATATTGCCTATATGAGTTGAAACAAGTTTATGATTAGTCTTTGGTTTAGGATTTAAGTTTTATTTAGACTTTTATAAAATCCAAAGGTGTTATAAACCAAACGATAATTTACTCCCTCAAGAGAAGGCCGCAAAAAATCTCCTTTTATAAGTAAATGACACATCATTAATGCTAAGCCAAGATGTCAGTACATCATTTTGACTAGCCACCTTGTAAATTGGTTTGATCACTCACATCCTTTCGCAGAGCCTTAAGGAAGGATACTAGGGATTGAGCCTAAGTGTGCAACCAACCACTTAGTCCAAAAGATCAGCTTTGAAAAACAATCCCCCAAGGGGAGGCCTTGCCATCATTGCATCACTCTCGGACGTAGCTCATTGAGCAATGATCGAAGCAATAACGCCTTGGAGTACTCACATTTAAGTGAGGGTCGCAAGAGCGGCTCTTAGTCCCACGTTATTGCATCTTTCACTAGTGTTGGGGATCGCGGGTTACAAACAACGAATATAACCCTCCCACTTAGTTTTTGGAGTTGGTTCATCGACTCTTTTAAGTTCGGAAACAGATTTCCTAGTTAGAGAGCGACAGAGCGGACAACTAGAAGAGAATCCTAGATCGACATGTTCAGAGCAGTATTAGTGCATAAAGGCACAGGGGACATACTCGATCTTTTCCTATTTTCTATTTCGGGAAAGTGCGTGAGGGAAGTGTGAACTTCAACTCACTCGAACACTTGAAAGTTTGAGATTACACATCTTTTTATTTTTCGGTTTTGTCTACAAAGAGACCTCCCACTCAAAATTTCAAGAGCATATAGATTTTGAACATATGTGATATAGATATAGTTTTGAAAACATTTTGAAAATTTATTTGATTTGGATGACAAAATATTTTCAAGTTTGAAAGTGAAAACGGTTTTTCAAAATTCAAACTAGTTTTGTAAAAATTCAATTTCAATTAATCTTTCAAAAATCAAAACTTTTAATCTTTACACATCATGTTTATAATCATATGAAAAACATTTTTGCTCAAGAAAGTTTTCTCATTAGAGTTCTATAACTCATGGTAGTGGGGTTTGAAAATCCGGATTTCTAAAAAACTGGAGTTTCAGACAGCCGCGCACCTCGGAGTAAAATCGGCATAACTAGCGGCTCCGATGTCCTTTTGAGCCGAAACCGGTGGCATTGGACAGAGGACAGACAGAGCTTTAATTTGATTCAAGAATCATTAAATTTCGATTTCTGAGCAGAGAGTTATGCCGCTTTTAATGCGGGTTTACATTCCAGCTCGAAGAAAAAGAAATAAATTAAAGCTTTGTCCTTTTAGGTGCGAAAAAAAAATCGAGTGTAACGGAACGTTTTATGAAGTTGTTTAAAGCTTTTATTTGTGTTTTATTAGCAGGGTAATAACATAAAAATAAAAGAAATAACAACATGCATAAAACGATTCAAGTAAATAAACGAAACTAGCAAGAAAATAAAACTAGTCACAAAATTTACTCGAAAATTCTCAAACCTTTAAAACACGTTTTTCAATATAAAAAATTAAAAACTTTTAGAACTGATTCTAATGTGTTTTAACATCATCCCAAACTCATAGAAAAACAACATGGTTTTTAATTTAAAGGCATGAGCAATAAATTAAAAAAAATCTAAGATTACAATTCTAACTTGTCACAAAATTAGTAAACTTTCGAAAACGATTTTCAAGCTCATAATTTAAAAACATGCACATGCATTCCTTTGACCATAGCTCTGATACCATTTGTTGGAATCGATCTAGGGTTTGAGAAAAAGTTTAACGCTTCGTTAAGCGGCGGAATTTTAAAAATTTTCTTTCTAAGTAAAACTAGTTTTTACTAACCTAGACAAGAGCATGTACATGTAAATAAAAACCAATATGAGCTAGAAGTTTACTAACCTTTCTTGAAGCTTGAACTTTGAAGAAGCTTGTGGAAAGTTTGCAACGCTCGTCTCCCCTCGCAGCACGTCTCTCTTTCTTTCCTCGGCACCTCGAGCAACCACGAAAGTTTCTATCACTAAATCACTCGAAAAGAAGGAATCAGTGAGTGGGCACTTTTAAACACTACGACTTGAGAACGAGTCTCGAAGTCGCAGAGCTAAACACTAGGTCGAGTGAGGACCTAGGTGCCAAGACAAGAAATAATCGAAAATAAACTAGAGAGAGAGAGAGAGGATTTTCGGCCACCACAAGGTCTAGAGAGAGAAGCTCTCAATCTCTAACTTATGTGGAATGAATAAAATGAGGGGAATGAGGGTCCTATTTATAGGAGAAGGGTTGGCCTTGGAAAGAAGTAGTTTCCTCTTATTTTCCAAGCCTTTATGAGCAACCCTTTATTTCCCATTCCTATCCAAGTCACACGGCCACATAAGCCTTCATGACACCTTGGATTTGTTTCCTCTTTTATTTTTCTTCTCCCTTGACTTGTCTTGGTCGAAATTCCCATTGCCTTGAATAGGAAATTTGTTTCCTCTTTTTCTTTTGGCAAGTATCTTCATACATTAATGCACAAAAGGAACTCTCTTTCTCTTTGGGTAGTGGGCGCCTATTACCTTCTAGAAGGGGCTTCTAGAAGCTTTTCCATTTTGTTCATGACAACATGAAAAAGGCCCATTAAGAATTTTCAATAAAATTCTTATGAAATGAAATTAATTCACAAGGCCCAATGATCAAGTCATGGCCGAGTGACATTAAGTCATCAAATGAACTTGTCAAAAAATTTATTGACATTCATTTCATCCTTTGTCTCAAAAGACAAAAATACCCTTTCGACAATTTTCGTTCTTGTTTTGACTTAGCTTCCAGTTTAACTATTCCTATCGATGTGATTCGTGACAGTGACCTCATGGACCCAAATGAACAAAGCTTTAGCTAAACACTTGGACTCAAAAGTTCACAAACCTTTTCCAAGTTTAGCTTAATGCCAACTGACTCCACTAAAGAGCTGACACTGAAAATCTCTCGGTTCAAATGAATTTATTTTCTACTCAAGAATTCGACCTAATTATGATGAGCGGATCCACTGAATATTATCTATGTTTACCCTTCATGAATGTCATCAGCTAGTCGGGATTTACTAAATTACCATTTTACCCTTCTAGCTGTTATTTCCTCAACTCCTTTGTCGCTTGTGAATAAGTTAGAAACAATGTATTGACGAGGAGCTAACAAGTCACATTGTTTCATCCAAAAGAGTCAGGACTCAATTTGGACACTGGCCAGTTCATTTATTCACACTCCAAGGAACAAAGCATGAGGTGACATACATTGCATTTCAGCAATCTTGTACATGAATTCCATATCTATGAGAACTTCACAAAGTTACTCATGACATACTCACAACTTAGTATTTCACCAATAGGCCCTGTTCGGAATGACATAGTGAGTCCGAACTCTGACTTTCTCAAATGAGAATACTAAGGTGTGAAATGGCATGTCTCATTTCAGGATTAAGGTAAGCATGATGCAATTCATACATAGTGACTTCGAGACATAAGAGGTTAAATGGTTTGTTCTTATCTTGTCTCTAGAAGTGCACTGGTCAATTCAGTACCTTCGGAAGATACCTAGAAGAACTATAGAGTTCCTAACTCTCAATGCCTCATAACCAGACATCATAGATTCTTCTAACAATCATACTGAGGTCAATAGTCCTTTGACCCTAAGATTGCGAATATATCGTTTTAAGCAAACTACGAAGAGTTTGTTCATGCAAATCTACATTTGTCTCTTCATAAGTTGTTAAGTTTGTTTATGGACTAAAAGACTATGGTTTTATCATAAAGCTTCAGACAAGGAAGATTGAATGAACGTTTCAACTTTATTAATGAATGAATAGGCAATTACAAGCAAGAGTCTTCGTAAGACTATATGACATCAAATGTACATAAATAGACACTACTACTCTTCTTGTGGGCACTATTGACAACAAACTCCCACTTGACTCAAAGAAGATGTGAGTAGTCCTACATGCCTAATCCCTTTCGCAGTTGGTCGAAGACCATGTTCGCTAGGGCCTTGGTGAATGGATCTGCCAGAGATCTACTTCACCTCCACGTCTCCGCGTTGCGCGATCTCTCGAATCAAATGGTATTTCCTCTCAATATGCTTAGAGCGCTTATGGCTTCTAGGTTCCTTTGAGTTAGCGACAGCCCCACTATTATCACAATAAAGGGTCATGGGCTCGTCGACGTTTGGAACAACTTCCAAATACTTAAGGAATTTTCTAAGCCATACAGCCTCTTTGGATGCTTCACAAGCAGCCACATATTCTGCTTTCATTGTGGAGTCAGCAATGCAAGATTGCTTAATACTTCTCCACAAAACAGCTCCACCATTAAGGATGAACACAGATCCCGAAGTGGATTTCCTGGAATCCTTATCCGCTTGAAAATCGGAGTCGGTATATCCCGTCATAGTCAGGTCAGTACCTGAGTATGTAAGCATCAAGTTCCTAGTTCTTCGAAGATACTTAAGAACATGCTTAACAGCAATCCAGTGCTCGGGTCCAGGGTTGGATTGGAAACGGCTAACTACGCCAACGGCGAAACAGATGTCAGGTCTAGTGCAAAGCATAGCATACATAAGGCTTCCTACGGCAGAGGCGTAAGGAATTTTCCTCATGTCTTCAATCTCTTGTGCAGTCTTGGGAGACTGGTCCTTAGAGAGTGAAACTCCATGCCTAAAGGGTGTTTGACCCCTCTTGCAGTCTTGCATCGAGAAGCGATCCATCACCTTATCAATATAAGATGCTTGAGAGAGCGACAGGGTCCGGTGTTTCCTATCTCGAAAGATTTGGATCCCCAGAATGTACGCGGCTTCTCCTAGATCCTTCATATCGAATTGCTTTGCTAGCCAGACCTTAACCTCAGATAACTTACCCACGTCATTACCAATGAGTAGTATATCATCGACATATAGTACCAGAAACACAACTTTGCCTTCGTGTATTAACTTGTAAACACAAGGCTCATCTATTGACTGGTCAAAGCCGAAGCTTTTTACAGTTTCATCGAATCTAATATTCCATGACCTAGATGCTTGCTTTAGTCCATAAATGGATTTAAGCAACTCACAAACCTTGGTCTCTTGACCTTTATCCACGAAACCGTCTAGTTGAGCCATGTAAATGCGCTCGTCAAGATTGCCATTCAGAAAGGCTGTCTTGACATCCATTTGCCAGATCTCATAGTCGAGAACTGCAGCTATGGATAGGAGTATGCGGATGGATTTAAGCATTGCGACTGGCGAGAAGGTTTCTTCATAGTCAATCCCTTCTTGTTGGGTATGACCCTTTGCCACAAGTCGTGCTTTGAACGTCTCAACGTTCCCATCAGGACCCCTTTTCTTCTTGTATATCCACTTACACCCTACGGGTTTAATCCCTTTAGGAAGGTCTACAAGTTTCCAGACTTTGTTGACATACATCGAGTGCATCTCAACTTTCATGGCGTCAAGCCAAAGGTTTGATTCAGAACAAGCCATTGCTTGGCTATAGGAAACAGGATCATCCATGTCGGAGACGGCTACAAGAGAGTCTCCATAAGACATGTACCTGTCAGGCTTTTGAATAGCCCTCCCACTACGTCGAAGTACTACTTGACGAGATTCTGATGAGTTAGGTTGTGTTTCAGTTGGGGTAAGAACAGTTCTTACAGACGAGGTAGAAGCTTCCTCACCCAACTTTTCTTCAAGCACAATTTTGCTTCTAGGTTTCGCATCCTTCATAAAGTCCTCCTCAAGGAAACGAGCATTCGTGCTAACGAAAGTCTTATCGTCCTCGGGACTATAGAAAATGAAACCTTTGGTTTCCTTTGGATATCCTACAAACAGGCACAATTCTGACCTACTAGCCAACTTGCTAGTCTTTTGCCTTAGCACATGTGCAGGGCAACCCCAAATTCGGATGTGGCCCAAACTTACTTTACGGCCAGTCCATCTTTCATAAGGAGTACCATGAACCGTTTTAGACGGAACTTGGTTCAGAATGTAAGCGGCTGTTTCGAGGGCATATCCCCAAAAGGAAAGCGGGAGTGATGAGTAACTCATCATCGATCTAACCATCTCCATAAGAGTTCGGTTTCTTCTCTCTGACACTCCGTTTTGTTGAGGTGTGCCAGGTGCGGTAAGCTAAGAAGCGATACCTTCTTCTTTAAGAAAGTCATCGAACTCTCCAGACATATACTCACCACCTCGATCAGATCGAAGGGTTTTGATCACTTTGCCAGTTTGCTTTTCCACTAAAGCCCTAAAGACCTTAAATACGTTAAAGGTCTCGGATTTGTGTTTGAGCAAATAGACAAACCCATATCGTGAGTAATCATCAGTGAAGGTAACGAAGTATTCGTATCCTCCACGTGCCTGTTGGCTGAGCGGACCACATACATCAGAATGTATTAGTTCCAGCAACTCAGTGGCTCTTCGACCCTTATCGGAGAAAGGTCGCTTAGTCATTTTTCCTTCTATACAGGATTCACAAGTAGGTAGTGAACCTATTGCAGAGGCTTGGAGTGGACCATCCCTCACAAGTCTCTTAATCCTATCTAGACTGATATGACCAAGTCTTAAGTGCCAGAGGTATGTTGATTTGGTTAGATCGGAGGATTCAGAAAGTTTGATCCTCTTTGGCTCCCTAATTAGATCGTTATCTATTTCGGTGTCTAAAAGAGAAGGTTGAGTGGGATAGATGTAGAAAAGAGCATTCTTCATACATGCATCAGTGACAAAAGAATTATCAGGAAACGAAATACGAATTCCATTCTTAATGAACTTTAAACAATAATCTTGCTCAAGAAGACGAGCAACGGATATTAAGTTCTTCCCAAAGGTAGGAACAAAATAAACATTATTCAAGTTTAAAGTGTGGTCTTCAAAAGACAGCATCACGGATCCCACAGCCTTCGCAGACACCAGGCTCCCATCACCCCATTTGAAACAGAACTCGCCTTCCTCTAAGCTTTTGGTTTTCTTGAAACCATTCAAGGAACAGCATGAATGGTTAGTAGCAGCGGAGTCAAGAATCCACGATGATACATTATCAGCTACTAAGCATGCTTCGGTAACTAGTACAATACTATGTTCCTTTGCTTTGAGATAGGCGGGACAGTTCTTTTTATCGGCCTTGTAAGGTCTCTTCACAGTTCCAGAGGCGGAGGCTTTTTGCTCAGTAGCATGTGCCTCTCCTTGATTCCTCTTTGTCTTAGTGAGACCTACAGCAGTGTGAAGTTCCTTCATAAGCTTGGTAACAGTGTACTCTAGCTTGTTTATGAAGTAGTTCATCTTGGAGGTATCAAGAGATGCGGGGAGAGTTTCTAAGATCATATCTATGATATTCTTCCCATCAATCTCAGATCCTAGGATTTCCATTTTATTCAGAAAACTAATGATCAGTATCATGAAGTCTCCAACAGGAGTCCTAGCCTGCATATGACAGTTCATAAACTGTCGGACTGCTTGTAGCCTTGTTTGACGCCTTTGCCCTCCAAACATCTCAAGGAGATTGTAGAGCATGTCAACGGCAGTCTCGAAGTCACGATGTTGCTCTTTCAGCATATTGTTCATAGATGCCAAGATATAGCACCTCACAATCTCATCGGATCGAAGCCAGGCCGCTAAGGCGTCATTGTCCTCTTGAGTTGAATCATCATTCGTCAGAGGAAGACACGGGGTGGTGAGTACCCATTTGTGCTTGTTAACGGTAGGTATTATGTCGAGGTTACGTTTCGAATCTACGTAGTTTTCGTTTTCGAGTTTGTTCGAGGAAAGAAAGATTGAGAGAGGGTTGAGAGACATATTGCCTATATGAGTTGAAACAAGTTTATGATTAGTCTTTGGTTTAGGATTTAAGTTTTATTTAGACTTTTATAAAATCCAAAGGTGTTATAAACCAAACGATAATTTACTCCCTCAAGAGAAGGCCGCAAAAAATCTCCTTTTATAAGTAAATGACACATCATTAATGCTAAGCCAAGATGTCAGTACATCATTTTGACTAGCCACCTTGTAAATTGGTTTGATCACTCACATCCTTTCGCAGAGCCTTAAGGAAGGATACTAGGGATTGAGCCTAAGTGTGCAACCAACCACTTAGTCCAAAAGATCAGCTTTGAAAAACAATCCCCCAAGGGGAGGCCTTGCCATCATTGCATCACTCTCGGACGTAGCTCATTGAGCAATGATCGAAGCAATAACGCCTTGGAGTACTCACATTTAAGTGAGGGTCGCAAGAGCGGCTCTTAGTCCCACGTTATTGCATCTTTCACTAGTGTTGGGGATCGCGGGTTACAAACAACGAATATAACCCTCCCACTTAGTTTTTGGAGTTGGTTCATCGACTCTTTTAAGTTCGGAAACAGATTTCCTAGTTAGAGAGCGACAGAGCGGACAACTAGAAGAGAATCCTAGATCGACATGTTCAGAGCAGTATTAGTGCATAAAGGCACAGGGGACATACTCGATCTTTTCCTATTTTCTATTTCGGGAAAGTGCGTGAGGGAAGTGTGAACTTCAACTCACTCGAACACTTGAAAGTTTGAGATTACACATCTTTTTATTTTTCGGTTTTGTCTACAAAGAGACCTCCCACTCAAAATTTCAAGAGCATATAGATTTTGAACATATGTGATATAGATATAGTTTTGAAAACATTTTGAAAATTTATTTGATTTGGATGACAAAATATTTTCAAGTTTGAAAGTGAAAACGGTTTTTCAAAATTCAAACTAGTTTTGTAAAAATTCAATTTCAATTAATCTTTCAAAAATCAAAACTTTTAATCTTTACACATCATGTTTATAATCATATGAAAAACATTTTTGCTCAAGAAAGTTTTCTCATTAGAGTTCTATAACTCATGGTAGTGGGGTTTGAAAATCCGGATTTCTAAAAAACTGGAGTTTCAGACAGCCGCGCACCTCGGAGTAAAATCGGCATAACTAGCGGCTCCGATGTCCTTTTGAGCCGAAACCGGTGGCATTGGACAGAGGACAGACAGAGCTTTAATTTGATTCAAGAATCATTAAATTTCGATTTCTGAGCAGAGAGTTATGCCGCTTTTAATGCGGGTTTACATTCCAGCTCGAAGAAAAAGAAATAAATTAAAGCTTTGTCCTTTTAGGTGCGAAAAAAAAATCGAGTGTAACGGAACGTTTTATGAAGTTGTTTAAAGCTTTTATTTGTGTTTTATTAGCAGGGTAATAACATAAAAATAAAAGAAATAACAACATGCATAAAACGATTCAAGTAAATAAACGAAACTAGCAAGAAAATAAAACTAGTCACAAAATTTACTCGAAAATTCTCAAACCTTTAAAACACGTTTTTCAATATAAAAAATTAAAAACTTTTAGAACTGATTCTAATGTGTTTTAACATCATCCCAAACTCATAGAAAAACAACATGGTTTTTAATTTAAAGGCATGAGCAATAAATTAAAAAAAATCTAAGATTACAATTCTAACTTGTCACAAAATTAGTAAACTTTCGAAAACGATTTTCAAGCTCATAATTTAAAAACATGCACATGCATTCCTTTGACCATAGCTCTGATACCATTTGTTGGAATCGATCTAGGGTTTGAGAAAAAGTTTAACGCTTCGTTAAGCGGCGGAATTTTAAAAATTTTCTTTCTAAGTAAAACTAGTTTTTACTAACCTAGACAAGAGCATGTACATGTAAATAAAAACCAATATGAGCTAGAAGTTTACTAACCTTTCTTGAAGCTTGAACTTTGAAGAAGCTTGTGGAAAGTTTGCAACGCTCGTCTCCCCTCGCAGCACGTCTCTCTTTCTTTCCTCGGCACCTCGAGCAACCACGAAAGTTTCTATCACTAAATCACTCGAAAAGAAGGAATCAGTGAGTGGGCACTTTTAAACACTACGACTTGAGAACGAGTCTCGAAGTCGCAGAGCTAAACACTAGGTCGAGTGAGGACCTAGGTGCCAAGACAAGAAATAATCGAAAATAAACTAGAGAGAGAGAGAGAGGATTTTCGGCCACCACAAGGTCTAGAGAGAGAAGCTCTCAATCTCTAACTTATGTGGAATGAATAAAATGAGGGGAATGAGGGTCCTATTTATAGGAGAAGGGTTGGCCTTGGAAAGAAGTAGTTTCCTCTTATTTTCCAAGCCTTTATGAGCAACCCTTTATTTCCCATTCCTATCCAAGTCACACGGCCACATAAGCCTTCATGACACCTTGGATTTGTTTCCTCTTTTATTTTTCTTCTCCCTTGACTTGTCTTGGTCGAAATTCCCATTGCCTTGAATAGGAAATTTGTTTCCTCTTTTTCTTTTGGCAAGTATCTTCATACATTAATGCACAAAAGGAACTCTCTTTCTCTTTGGGTAGTGGGCGCCTATTACCTTCTAGAAGGGGCTTCTAGAAGCTTTTCCATTTTGTTCATGACAACATGAAAAAGGCCCATTAAGAATTTTCAATAAAATTCTTATGAAATGAAATTAATTCACAAGGCCCAATGATCAAGTCATGGCCGAGTGACATTAAGTCATCAAATGAACTTGTCAAAAAATTTATTGACATTCATTTCATCCTTTGTCTCAAAAGACAAAAATACCCTTTCGACAATTTTCGTTCTTGTTTTGACTTAGCTTCCAGTTTAACTATTCCTATCGATGTGATTCGTGACAGTGACCTCATGGACCCAAATGAACAAAGCTTTAGCTAAACACTTGGACTCAAAAGTTCACAAACCTTTTCCAAGTTTAGCTTAATGCCAACTGACTCCACTAAAGAGCTGACACTGAAAATCTCTCGGTTCAAATGAATTTATTTTCTACTCAAGAATTCGACCTAATTATGATGAGCGGATCCACTGAATATTATCTATGTTTACCCTTCATGAATGTCATCAGCTAGTCGGGATTTACTAAATTACCATTTTACCCTTCTAGCTGTTATTTCCTCAACTCCTTTGTCGCTTGTGAATAAGTTAGAAACAATGTATTGACGAGGAGCTAACAAGTCACATTGTTTCATCCAAAAGAGTCAGGACTCAATTTGGACACTGGCCAGTTCATTTATTCACACTCCAAGGAACAAAGCATGAGGTGACATACATTGCATTTCAGCAATCTTGTACATGAATTCCATATCTATGAGAACTTCACAAAGTTACTCATGACATACTCACAACTTAGTATTTCACCAATAGGCCCTGTTCGGAATGACATAGTGAGTCCGAACTCTGACTTTCTCAAATGAGAATACTAAGGTGTGAAATGGCATGTCTCATTTCAGGATTAAGGTAAGCATGATGCAATTCATACATAGTGACTTCGAGACATAAGAGGTTAAATGGTTTGTTCTTATCTTGTCTCTAGAAGTGCACTGGTCAATTCAGTACCTTCGGAAGATACCTAGAAGAACTATAGAGTTCCTAACTCTCAATGCCTCATAACCAGACATCATAGATTCTTCTAACAATCATACTGAGGTCAATAGTCCTTTGACCCTAAGATTGCGAATATATCGTTTTAAGCAAACTACGAAGAGTTTGTTCATGCAAATCTACATTTGTCTCTTCATAAGTTGTTAAGTTTGTTTATGGACTAAAAGACTATGGTTTTATCATAAAGCTTCAGACAAGGAAGATTGAATGAACGTTTCAACTTTATTAATGAATGAATAGGCAATTACAAGCAAGAGTCTTCGTAAGACTATATGACATCAAATGTACATAAATAGACACTACTACTCTTCTTGTGGGCACTATTGACAACAATGGCCTTCAACCGATTGAGAGTTGGCGGCCGATGATGATGTTGTACGCCGAGGGCTGGTCCACAACTAGGAACGACACGATGTGGGTGACCTCGATCCCCCCCGGTTTCCCGAAGATGATCGGGAGGTCGATGGTGCCCTCCGTCATGACCCTCTCCCCGGAGAAGCCGAAGAGTGGGGTCGAGATCCGGGTCGGTCTCAGCCCGGTTAGTTTCATCCTGTCCAACGCCGATTTGAAGATGATGTCGGCGGAGCTGCCATTGTCGATCAGGATTCTCCGGACAAGATTGTTGGCGACCGGGGCCGTGACGACTATCGCGTCATTGTGCGGGTGGAGCACTCGCACCGCCTCTTGGCTACTGAAGAACTATTGTCAATGGTGCCCACAAGAAGAGTTGTAGTGTGTATTTATGTACACTTGATGTCATATAGTCTCACGAAGACTCTTTCTTGTAACTGCATATTTATTAATAAAAGTTGAAACGTTCATTCAATCTTCCTTGTCTGAAGCTTTATGATAAAACCTTAGTCTTTTAGTCCATAAACAAACTTAACAACTTACGAAGAGACAAATGTAGATTTGCATGAACAAACTCTTCGTAGTTTGCTTAAAACGAAACATTTGCAATCTAAGGGTCAAAGGACTATTGACCTCAGTATGATTGTTAGAAGAATCTATGATGTCTGGTTATGAGGCATTGAGAGTTGGAGACTCTATAGTTCTTCTAGGTATTTTCCGAAGGTACTGAATTGACAAGTGCACTTCTAGAGACAAGATAAGAACAAATCATTTAACCTCTCATGTCTCGAAGTCACTACGTATGAATTGCATCGTGCTTACCTTAATCCTGAAATGAGACATGCCATTTCACACCTTACGTATTCTCATTTGAGAAAATCAGAGTTCGGACTCACTATGTGATTCCAAACAAGGCCTATTGGTAAAGTACTAAGTTGTGAGAATGTCATGAGTAACTTTGTGAAGTTCTCATAGATATGGAATTCATGTACAAGATTGCTGAAATGCAATGTATATCACCTCATGCTTTGTTCCTTGGAGTGTGAATAAATGAACTGACCAGTGTCCAATTTGAGTCCTGACTCTTTTGGATGAAACAATGTGACTTGTTAGCTCCTCGTCAATACATTGTTTCTAACTTATTCACAAGCGACAAAGGAGTTGAGGAAATAACAGCTAGAAGGGTAAAATGGTAATTTTTGTAAATCCCGACTAGCTGATGATATTCATGAAGGGTAAACATAGATAATATTCAATGGATCCGCTCATCATAATTTGGTTGAATTCTGGAGTAGAAAATAAATTCATTTGAACCGAGAGATTTTCAGTGTCAACTATTTAGTGGAGTCAGTTGGCATTAAGCTAAACTTGGAAAAGGTTTGTGAACTTTTGAGTCCAAGTGTTTAGCTCAAGCTTTGTTCATTTGGATCCATGAGGTCACTGTCACAAATCATATCGAGTAGAAATAGTTAAACTAGAAGCTAAGCCAAAACAAGAACGAGACAAGTTTTACGAAAATTGTCAAAAGGGTAAATTTGTCTTTATGGACATAGCATGAAATGAATGTCAATAATTTTTTTTGACATGGTCATATGATGGCCTAGATCATTTGGCCATGATGTGTTCATTGGGCCTTGTGGATTAATTTCATTTCATAGAATTTTACTTGAAAATTCTCAATGGGCTTTTCTTATGTTGTCATGAACAAGTAAAGAAAAATCTAGAAAGGCTTTCTAGAAGCCCTTTGGCCGTCCAACCCAAGAGAATGGGAGACTAATTTCGTGCAGCCCAAGAATGGGAGACTAATTTCGTGCACTCGATGTATGTCAACAAAGTCTGGAAACTTGTAGACCTTCCTGAAGGGATTAAACCTGTAGGGTGTAAGTGGATATACAAGAAGAAAAGGGGTCCTGATGGGAACGTCGAGACGTTCAATGCACGACTTGTGGCGAAGGGTTATACCCAACAAGAAGGGATTGACTATGAATAAACCTTCTCGCCAGTCGCGATGCTTAAATCCATCCGCATACTCATATCCATAGCTGCAACTCTCGACTATGAGATCTGGCAAATGGTTGTCAAGACAGCCTTCCTGAATGGCAATCTTGATGAGTGCATTTACATGGGTCAACCAGACGGTTTCGTGGAAGAAGGTCAAGAGACCAAGGTTTGTGAGTTGCTTAAGTCCATTTATGGATTAGAGCAAGCATCTAGGTCATGGAATATTAGATTCGATGAAACTGTGAAGAGCTTCGGCTTTGAACAGTCAATAGATGAGTCTTGTGTTTTCAAGTTAATACACGAAGGCAAAGTTGTGTTTCTGGTACTATATGTCGATGATATATTACTCATTTGTAATAACGTGGGTAAGTTATCTGAGGTTAAGGTCTGGCTGGCAAAGCAATTTCATATGAAGGATCTAGGAGAAGCCGCGTACATTCTGGGGATCCAAATCTTTCGAGATAGGAAAAGCCGGATACTGTCGCTCTCTCAAGCATCTAATATTGATAAGGTGATGGATCGCTTCTCGATGCAAGACTCCAAGAAGGGCCAAACACCCTTTAGGCATGGAGTTTCACTCTCTAAGGACCAGTCTCCCAAGACTGCACAAGAGATTGAAGATATGAGGAAAATTCCTTACGCCTCTTCGTAGGAAGCCTCATGTATGCTATGCTTTGCACTAGACCTGACATTTGAACCGAGAGATTTTCAGTGTCAACTCTTTAGTGGAGTCAGTTGGCATTAAGCTAAACTTGGAAAAGGTTTGTGAACTTTTGAGTCCAAGTGTTTAGCTCAAGCTTTGTTCATTTGGATCCATGAGGTCACTGTCACAAATCATATCGAGTAGAAATAGTTAAACTAGAAGCTAAGTCAAAACAAGAACGAGACAAGTTTTACGAAAATTGTCAAAAGGGTAAATTTGTCTTTTTGGACATAGCATGAAATGAATGTCAATAAATTTTTTTTGACATGGTCATATGATGGCCTAGATCACTGGGCCATGATGTGGTCATTGGGCCTTGTGGATTAATTTCATTTCTAATGGGCTTTTCTTATGTTGTCATGAACAATTAAAGAAAAATCTAGAAAGGCTTTCTAGAAGCCCTTTGGCCGTCCAACCCAGGAGAATGGTAGACTAATTTCGTGCAGCCCAATAGAGAAAAAGAGAGTTTATTTTGTGCATAAATGTATGAAGATACTTGCGAAAAGAAAAAGAGGAAACAAATTTCCTCTAGAAGGAAAGTGCAATTTCGGCCAACTAAGAGAGAAAGCAAATGAGGAAACAAATCCAGAGGCTTCTAGAAGCTCATTTGGACGTGCAAGGGGTATGAGGAAACTACCTTTTGAAGGTAATCCTCCTCCTATAAATACCCCACCTCATTCCTCTCATTTCATTCATCCAACATAAGTTAGAGATTGAGAGTCTCTCTCTCTAGACATTGTTGGCCGACTCCTCTCTCTGTCTCTCTAGTCAATTTCGTTTTTGTTTTGGCACCTAGGTACTCATTTGACCTAGTGTTTTGGCTCTTCGACTCTAAGACTTGTTCTTGAGTCGTCGTGTTTAAAAGTGCCCACACACTAATTCTTTTCTTTGTCGAGTGATTCTTGTGATAGAAACTTTCGTGGTTGCTCGAGTTTGCGAGGAAAGAGGAGAGACGTGCTGCGAGGGGAGACGAACGTTATCAACCTTCCGAAGGCTCATCAACGTTCAAGCGTCTAAAAAGGTTAGTAAACTTCTACGCTCATAATAGTTTTTATTTACATGTGCTTGCTCTTTGTCTAGGTTAGTAAAAACTGTTTTACTTGAAAAATAAAATTTTTAAAATTCCGCCGCTTAACGAAGTGTTAAACTTTTTCTTAAACCCTAGATCAATTCCAACAAGAACATGGACTCGAACGGGGCCGGAGGAGGAGCCTCGTCCGTGTGGTTGATGTAGTGCGCTATCTTCTATCTTCCCTTGGGAGACTTCTCGCACGTACTTCTTCCTTTGCGTGCCCGAGTCCCCGAACTCTGGGCCGCTCATGATTGAGCCCACGACGTGCATTTGTGAGCTCTCCGGTTCTTGGTTCACTGCTCGGTCCGTAATGGTTACCGTCGCCGGACATTTCCTTTCTTGCCGCGGGCGTTCTCCGTTTGCCGCGGCCGTCCCGATCATTCTAAGGACGTATTATTTCAACTTCCCTTCTTGAATGAGGGCTTCGATCTGACGTTTAAGCTGGTAACATTCGGACGTTAGATGCCCATGGTCTTGATGGTATTCGCAGAACTTTCTTCGATCGCGCTTTGCGGGATCCTTTGTGAGGGCAGCGGGGCTTCGTATCTTGTCACGGTGCAGAGCCAGGATCCGCTCTTGCGGAGTGTTCAGGGGGGTGAATGCCGAAAACTTTCGGAAGCTATCGACATGTGAGGGTCTCGGCCCAGGGAGGGAGCGACCGTTAGGGGCCTGGCCTCCCTTGTTCCTCCTCTTTCGAGGGTCGGGACGATCTCCGTCCTGATCGTCGCGACGGCGACCGCTTTGTCCCCCTGACTTTTGGCCGTCTCGGCCATCGAGGTAGTCCTCAATTCCCATGTAGGTGCGGGCTCTCAACATAAGCTCCGCCATGTCCCGCGGGACCTTTCCGACAATAGATTTGAGGAAATCGCTCGTGCGAGCTCCCTCGGTGATCGCCGTGATGGCGTCTTTGTCGTCGAACCTGTTGTCGCACGAAAATGAACAACTATTTAAAACCTCGGGCGGTTCGATCCAAGGCCGGACCAAGTGATCGCACACGGGCCAAGAGTGTAAACTCGATAGTCTCGAGCTAGGGTTTTCTCCGATCAACCCGCCTCTCGGGAGAGGTAGGGGGTGAGGACGAGGAGTGACCGTGCCTTGGCTGTCGGCTGCCTACGTACGCGTGTGTGGGATCAGGTCAGAACGTAGTTCAAGGCGTATGTGACGCAGTATGAGGCGTGGAACCTCGGTGGAGAAGCGTGCTTGACGAAGGAGACGGGGCGCGAGGAGTCCTCGGCAGCGTCTCAGAACCTCGGAGATCGCGTACGCGTCTAGCGTGTTAGACGCGCGAGGGGAACTCTAGTCGAGAACCCTAGGGGCGTGCTTGAGCACCGGAGAAAGTTCGGTCAGAGGGAGCGACGTCCGGGAAGTTCCCGTGAGTGCTTCGGAACCTCTGAGAACGAGAGGGAGAGTAGAGACACTGCTTCAGGCCAAAAATGGCATCAAGAGAAGCAGAGAAGAGTAAGAAATCGAGCGTGTCGATAGGAGATGAAGGGATGATTTTCCCCTCAATGGGAGGGGGTTTATATAGGTGTTTGGGGACCCAAAGGGGGTCCTTTGTCGTCCATGTGGGACTAGGAACGCGCCCCTTTTCAAGAGGAGGCGCACAAGAGGCAGCGGCGCGCTACCCGCGGCGCGCGACCCGCGGCGCACAACCCGCGGCGCAGGATCTGCGCCGCTCAGCGCGCGGCGCGGCCTTGACCGGGCTTCGTTTCTGCGGGCTTTTCGCGATCGTCTCGCTTCCGGGCCCGTTGACGCAAATGTTTGTTTGCCGGATAGGACTCGAGTCGATACTCGACTCAAGGAGCGAAGCTCGACTCGAGGAGACCGACTCAAAGCTCGACTCAAGGGGCGAAGCTCGACTCGAGGAGACCGACTCGAGGCTCGACTCGAAGAGCGAGGCTCGACTCGAGGAACCGACTCAAGTCTCAACTCGAGGGGCTAAGCTCGACTAAAAAATTCAAGAGTTTGGATGAGGATTTGGGGGCTTGCCACTTTTCAGGACCTCCGGCCTGACCATCGGCCCTTTGAGCGACGTGCCTTCTCGGTGTCTCGGGTTTTCCTAAAACGACCGACAACATTAGCCCCCCAAGTTCGTCGCTCGGGAGGTTCCCAGCGATGAACTTTTTGTCCTTCTAGTTGGGTGTTTGAGGAAAATATTTCCCATGTCCCGTCACCCGAGGAAAAATCTTTTCCTCTTTTTTTTTTTTTTTTTTTTGACGAGGCCGCGCGGCGCGCGCCCTGGACGGCGCGGCGCGCGGTCTGTGCAGTGCGACCCGCGCGGCGCGCCCCGTGCGCGGGGCTGGTTCGCCTTGCGCGGGGGAACTCCGACTTTTTGGAGTTTTTCCTCCGTTTTTACTCCTTTTGGGAGTAGGATTTCGACGCCTACCCCCCTAGAAGTCTATAAATAGACCCCCCCCCCCTTCTCTTTATTCCTCACTTTATTTTTTTTTCTCTATTTCTCTACGCTTGTTTTTTCTTTTTTACGCTTGCGTTATGGGTGTCCCTCCCCTTTTCTCAACTGAGAGTCCCGAGATTGATTTCTCTCTCTTGTTTCAGGGTTCTGAACATGTAGAGGACGATCTCTTCGCGGGATTAGGGGAAATTCCTCTGCACGTGGAAGAGAATCCAAGCGGAGTAGAGCAGTGGCTCGAGGAAGGCGAGCTGGGCGCGACCGTGCCTGCTGCTCAGCCTCAAGAAGAGTGCGCGCCAGCTGGGCGCGACACAGGTGGGGAGTTTGATCATCCCACGTCCGGGGAACCAGCCCCTCGCCTCGTGATCAACTTAGTTGGTGAGGGGGTTCGCGACAAAGCCCGCCTTGACGCGCCGCAGTCCGCCTTGGACCCTCATGGCGCGCCGGGAGATATCGCGGATGTGGATGCGGTGACTCCGCTAGAGTCGGTCCTCGACGAGATTGACTGCGTGGATGACTTTGGTTCCGAGTCTGAAGATCCCGGAGGTGACTCGGAGACATGTCCGGGGGCCGAAGGCCTCGCGTCGGAGCGTCCCGGGGTACCGTCGGCGGCTGCCGCGGTCGTGCCGGAGGGCAGGGGCCCTTCCGTGGAGCCAGGGGGTTCTCAGCCCGAGACCCTTGACGCAGCGCTAGTATCGGCGAGGTCGCTCGCTAGGACGGAGTGGTATCCCGAGGAGGGCTTTGCTGCTCCCGAGGACTTCGATTGTTCGGGGGTCGATGCTTCGAGCTCGCTCACCTACCGAACATTCGTCGGTCTCCGGGAGGCATTCGCCATTCCGTCGTCCGTGGCGCTTCTCCGTCCTTTACAGGGCGACCGTCCTTTCCGGCCTCATCGCTGATTTGCCGCAGTTTCAGTTGCAAGTCTCAACTGTGGGTTGCGGCTGCCGTTTCAACCCATCGTTCAGCAGCTTCTCGCCCGTCTGGGGGTGCACACGTGTCAGATGAGTCCGGCGTTCTACCGCACCGTGGCGATGTGCCACATGGAGTGGCATTGCCAGACCGAGTGGGTAATGATCGTGAGTGATTTTCGTAATCTTATCGCGGTCTTCCCTGCGCCCGGGCAACCCAGTTTCTTCGTGGCCCGCGATCGCCGGAACACTAAGCTGATCATGGATTCAGAGAAGTATAATCGACGACCATGGGTGTGGGTTTCGGCGGAGGCTTTTGGCGACGCGCCGCTCCGGTTCGGCCCCTTGACCGAGTTTTCTACTGACGCGGGGGCCGATGACCTCGACGTTGTGAAGGAGATCCGGGGAATGTCGGAGGCTTGGAAAGCCGTCGAACGATTTCGTTCCCCTGAGCTGATGGCTTCCACCGGGTGGTTCCCGCCATTTCCACCTAGTCCGCGGACCGAAAGTGCCCCCAGTGCCGCATCATCTCTCTCGAGCGGCGGTCTTCAAGGTATGTCGACGTTTCGCACTTCTTGCTTTTGCTTTTAGCTCATGGTTTTGACTTTGTCACTTTTGCAGTCTCTTCGGCTAGGGCGAGGGCTCGAGCGCGTTTAGCGAAGGCTTCTCCGGATCCGAAGTCGTTAGCGGCGGTCCGTTGTCGGATTGCCGCGCGAAACGGTCGGGAGAAAGCCGACATTGGTCATCCACCGGAGAACGGCCCTCGCGCTTCTTTGAAGCGGCCCTCCTCCTCGGCTCTACCAGACACGTCTTCGGACTCTAAGCGTGTGAACTCGATGGTCGATGTGGAGGCCACGGAGGTTAGGGGGGAATGTTCCCTGGGCCTCGCTCAATCCTCGATGAAGATGTGGAAGAGCATCGTGGCCAGTAGTGACGTGGAGTTCTTTCGCCACGGCGTTTCTGACGCGCAGAGGGTAAGTTTCTCTTGCCTTGTCTGTTTTGGGGTTTGCCTTTTGCTGAATTGTCTCCTTGCCTTCTCAGGTGCTTGCTCGAGCGACCCGGGGCGAAAAGATCCTTCATGACCTCATCAGACGGATGAGCCTTGCTCAGGAGGAGCTCGCTCAAGCGAAGTCTCAACTAGCTCGTGCCGAGCGAAGTTCTCACTCCAGGGCAGAGTTCGCGAGTCTCCGCGAGTAGCTTCAAGAAGCTCGCGTCGAACTGGGAGTCACCCGCGGCAAGTGTGACCGTGCTCAGGCGGCGGTGGCGAAGATGGCTGAGGAGCTAACAACGGAACGTCAAGCTCTTGAAGTGGCGACTCGATCGACGGAGGTCTTCCGGAGCAAAGCGCGGGACCTTCGACGCCCGTTGGAATCGCGCACAGAAGAGGTTGGCATTCTCCAGGGCCAGCTTACATCGAGCGAGGCCGCCCGTGTTCGTGCGGAGCGTGAGCGCGACTCCTTGGCGGAGGAGGTCGCTCGGGTTATCGCGGAGAAAGCCGCGGCGGAACAGCTTGCATCCGACCTTCAAGACGACTTCGATGTTGGAGTCGAGGAGGCAAGACATGCAGCGGCGGTGGAGTGTTGGGACGCCACAGCTACCGAGAATGTTTCTCGGGGGATCACCTTCCACTTCTTCGACTCATTGTTCCCACCACTTGACGGAGCCGACCAAGTAGGTGGCGATCCCGCCGAGTGACACCCTTTTTTATTTTATTTTTCTTGCGCAAGTGTTTAGCTCATGCTTTTTAGGTTTTTTCCATTCAGCGCACTTGTCTTAGCGCTTGCTTACTAGGACCTTTCCCTTTAGAGCACTTCTCTTAGCGCATGCTTTCTAGGGTTTTGGGGCAGTTGCCCTTTTCTTTGTGAGATATTGTTGTCGCTGATTTTTGGACAACTATTTAGGAGCCCAAAGTGGTTAGACCCAAGGCCAGACCAAGTGGTCTCACTTCGGCTCGAGCGTGTCGGGCTTGGTATCCCAAGCCGTCCCTTAGCTGTTGGTGGTGTCAATCTCGTCCAGGCACCTGAAAAGCAAGCAGAAAGAGGTGTGAACTACAAAGGGGAAACAGAGGGGGTGCCTCTGTTTACCTCTCCGACGCTCAACATTAGTAGGATTGAGGTGGATATAGAGGTTTTAGAGGTGGTGGGAGGCCAAAGATGAGCGAAACGAGTGAAGTACGAGTTCGACAGCGTTTCGGGACTCAAAATTGGATTACCTGGGTCAAGGGAGGGACCCTTGTATTTATAGGCGGCCAAGAGGTGGTTTGAAGACCCGTTGGCCGAGTGAGCATGCTTGAGTCGGCCATTTGACCCTTTCCGTGGTTGGGTCGACCAATGGCCGAGCGAACATGGTGGTGAGGTTCACTCGGCCATTGGCCGAGTGAAAGGCTTGGGCCGACTGAGGTTCACTTGGCCATTGGCCGAGTGATTTGCTGGAAGGTTCACTCGGCCAATGGCGTCGCGAGGGACGACTTATGTGCGTCGCGAGGGACGACTTATGTGCGTCACGGGGGACGGCCTATGTGCGTCACGGGGGACGGCCTTATGTGCGTCACGGGGGACGGCTTTTGTGCGTCGCGAGGGACGACTTATTGTAAGTCACGAGGGACGGCTTTTGTTCCGAGTTGATCGTGCGTGGCTTATTTTCTCGACCTACCAATGTAGGCGTGATCAGTCCGCACGGCCTGGGCCTCGGGGGGCCCTGGTGCCACATTTGTGTGACCGGGTTTCCCGCGGACGCTGGCTAGACCAGATACGCCCGGCGAACGCAAGCCCTTGAAACCCATTTGAAACTCGCTGCCCTTCGGCTCACGAGCTGGGCGGCGAGCGCGGAGCCACATTTGCGTGGCGAGGTTTCCCGTGGACGCTGGCTAGACCAGGTACGCCAGGCGGACGCAAGCCTTTGAAACCCATTTGAAACTCGCTGCCTTTCGGCTCACGAGCTGGGCGGCGAGCGCGGAGCCACATTTGCGTGGCGAGGTTTCCCGTGGACGCTGGCTAGACCAGGTACGCCCGGCGGACGCAAGCCTTTGAAACCCATTTGACACTCGCTGCCTTTCGGCTCACGAGCTGGGCGGCGAGCGCGGAGCCACATTTGCATGGCGAGGTTTCCCGTGGACGCTGGCTAGACCAAGTACACCCGGCGGACGCAAGCCTTTGAAACTCGCTGCCTTTCGGCTCACGAGCTGGGCGGCGAGCGCGGAGCCACATTTGCATGGCGAGGTTTCCCGTGGACGCTGGCTAGACCAGGTACGCCCGGCGGACGCAAGCCTTTGAAACCCATTTGAAACTCGCTGCCTTTCGGCTCACGAGCTGGGCGGCGAGCGCGGAGCCACATTTGCGTGGCGAGGTTTCCCGTGGACGTTGGCTAGACCAGGTACGCCCGGCGGATGCAAGCCTTTGAAACCCATTTGAAACTCGCTGCCTTTCGGCTCACGAGCTGGGCGGCGAGCGCGGACTCGGGACTTAACTAGAGGACTCACGTAGAGCCTGCACGAGGAGTAGTTAGTTGACTTGAGGGCTCGATACTCAACTCGAGGAATGAACTCGTCTCGGGGAGGCATGTGAAGTCGGCACGAGGAGTATCGGTCGACTTGTGGACTCGAACTTGACTCGAGGACTCACGTAGAGCCTGCACGAGTAGTTTCGTGAAGAGTCGACGTGAGGAGTATCGGTCGACTCGCGGACTCGGAGCTCGACTCGAGGAATGAGCTCGTCTCGGGGAGGCATGTGAAGAGTCGGCACGAGGAGTATCAGTCGACTCGTGGACTCGAACTGGGCTCGAGGGCTTATGTAGAGCCTGCACGAGGAGTTCCGTGAAGAGTCGGCGCGAGGAGTATCGGTCGACTCGTGGATTCGAACTCGACTCGAGGAATGAACTCATCTCGAGGAGCCATGTGGAGTTGGCACGAGGAGTAGCTTGTCGACTCATAGACTCGAAATCGACTCGAGGAATGAACTCGTCTCGAGGAGACGTGTGAAGTCGGCACGAGGAGTGGCTTGTCGACTCGTGGACTCGAACTCGACTCGAGGACTCACGTAGAGCCTGCACGAGGAGTTTCGTGAAGAGTCGACGCGAGGAGTATCGGTCGACTCGCGGACTCGGAGCTCGACTCGAGGAATGCACTCGTCTTGAGGAGATGTGTGAAGAGTCGGCACGAGGAGTATCAGTCGACTCGTGGACTCGAACTGGGCTCGAGGGCTTATGTAGAGCCTGCACGAGGAGTTCCGTGAAGAGTCGGCGCAAGGAGTATCGGTCGACTCGTTGATTCGAACTCGACTCGAGGAATGAACTCATCTTGAGGAGCCATGTGGAGTCGGCACGAGGAGTAGCTTGTCGACTCGTGGACTCGAACTCGACTCGAGGACTCACGTAGAGCCTGCACGAGGAGTTTCGTGGGGAGTCTCTCTTTGGGACCTCCGGCCTAACCATCGACCCCTTGAGACTTTACTATTATTATTATTCGTTTTCTGTTTCGAGAGAGTTAGCCCAACACGTTTGGGTGAACTGACGAACCGAATCCAAAGACGTTTGGATAAAGTGATGAAGTCGCTCCAGCTCGACTAGACGAAGTGGCGAGCTCGACTAGACGAAGTGGCGAGCTCGACTGGACGAAGTGGCGAGCTTGAAGTGACGAGCTTGACCAGGCGAGGTGACGAGACCGACCAGGCGAGGTGACGAGCTCGTCCTGGCGAGGTGATGAGCTCGACCAGAAAAGGTGACGAGCTCGAAATCCCAACCATTCGTTAAAGTCGGCACAAGGAGTATCAGTCGACTCGTGGACTCGGACTCAACTCGAGGACTCATGTAGAGCCTGCACGAGGAGCCATGTGAAGAGTCAGCGCGAGGATTATCGGTCGACTTGCGGATTCAAAACTCGACTCGAGGAATGAACTCATCTCGAGGAGTTACGTGAGAAGTCTTTCTTTGGGACCTCCGGCCTAACCATCGGCCCCTTGAGACTTTATTATTATATTTTTTTTTGAGTTGTTGTTGAGTTGTTTTTGATTGAGCATTGATCCCTGTTAGCCCCCCGAGTTTCTTGCGTTTGTGAGACGAAGGCCAAGAAACTCTTGTGTTGGAGGTATACAAAAAAGTTGTCATGTGTAGAATAACTTTTTATTGCAATAAAGGGGGTCGTTACAGGTAGTCATGGCACTTGGCCTTCTTTGAAAAAAGAAGAAATTACATTTTCGAAATAAAAGTGATCACGAAGCCGATCGGGTTCGGGCGTGAATTTAAAGGTCGAAGTCGCGACAATCATGGCTTGCTAGCAGATGCGACGAATTCCTTGAAGTCCCCACCTCGAATTAGGGAATCAATTCGCTTCTTAAGCTGGTTGCATTCGATCGTCACGTGCCCGTGATCTTTGTGGTATTCGCAGAACCTACTTCGATCTCGCTTCGCGGGGTCCTTTGTGAGTGGAGCGGGGCTTCCCAGCTCATCGCGGCATAAGCTCAGGATCTGGTCGGGCATTGTGTTGAGCGAGACGAAGGATTGCTTCGAGGCTGGAGAAGGGTGGTCATTAGGGACTTGACCCTTCCGGCGCCTTTTCCTTCGTGACTCGGGACCAACGGCCGGTATCACAAGCACGGTTGCGCGCTTCTGGTTGGGTGCTCGATCAATGTTGGGTGGTCGCTGCCCCAAGACGATCACGGTCTCGCGTTGAGCGTCGAGTTTTTCTCTCAAGTCGAACTCGTGATCTTCTCTTTGAGAGCTGAGGCGGTCTCTCAAGTCTCCGGAGGCCGTCCCTATCACCCTTATTAAGGGCATGTCACTCAGGCGACGCCTTTGGCGGAGGCCGCAACCATTGACGTTGTCACCTTCACAAGGGTTTTGGACGCGGATGGTGAGCTTGGAGCGTCCCTTTCGAGACCTCGAGACTGAGCGTCCTCGGGTATTGCGCGAGCTTTGACGCCTTGACGTGGTCGCCCGAGGGTGTCCCCTCGAGGGCGCGTGCGCGTGCTCATCAGAAAGTTGATGTCTCGGCGCGGTCGCCCGAGGGTGTCCCCTTGGAAGCGTGCGCGTGCGTCCCCTTTCGTGAACAGCGTGGTCAAGGTTGGTCTCGTGGTTGACGTCGTCGACGTCGTTGGAGTCGAGGAGGTCGGCGATGAGCGCGTCGGTGACGCCGGGGCGGTCTAGGAGCTCGGCGAGCCTTCGAGCCGTGTCCTCTCGGACTGCGGCCTCGGGGTCATTCGTCGGGTCTCGGGGCTGGCTCTCATTATCATGAGGTTGCCCTTCGAGACCGTGTGCAGAGCTTTAGAGGCCGTGCCTCGAGCTAGTCGCTCGGGTGCCCATGGAGGTGGCAGGCACATGACTCATCTCTCGAGAGTCGTAGGTGTAGTGACAGAGGAATGGAAGGGAGAGCGTCGAGGTCCCCTCCTTCTAGCGCCAAAATGTTGTCGCTGATTTTTGGACAACTATTTAGGAGCCCAAAGTGGTTAGACCCAAGGCCAGACCAAGTGGTCTCACTTCGGCTCGAGCGTGTCGGGCTTGGTATCCCAAGCCGTCCCTAGCTGTTGGTGGTGTAAATCTTGTCCAGGCACCTGAAAAGCAAGCAGAAAGAGGTGTGAAATACAAAGGGGAAACAGAGGGGGTGCCTCTATTTACCTCTCCGACGCTCAACATTAGTAGGATTGAGGTGGATATAGAGGTTTTAGAGGTGGTGAGAGGCCAAAGATGAGCGAAACGAGTGAAGTACGAGTTCGACAGCGTTTCGGGACTCAAAATTGGATTACCTGGGTCAAGGGAGGGACCCTTGTATTTATAGGCGGCCAAGAGGTGGTTTGAAGACCCCTTGGCCGAGTGAGCATGCTTGAGTCGGCCATTTGACCCTTTCCATGGTTGGGTCGGCCAATGGCCGAGCGAACATGGTGGTGAGGTTCACTCGGCCATTGGCCGAGTGAAAGGCTTGGGCCGGCTGAGGTTCACTCGGCCATTGGCTGAGTGAACTGCTGGAAGGTTCAATCGGCCAATGGCCGAGTGAACTGCATGGGCAGCTGGAAGGTTCACTCGGCCATTGACTGAGTGAACTGCTGGAAGGTTCACTCGGCCAATGGCCGAGTGAACTGCCTGGGCGGCTGGAAGGTTCACTCGGCCATTGGCCTAGTGAACTGCTGGAAGGTTCACTCGGCCAATGGCCGAGTGAACTGCCTGGGCGGCTGGAAGGTTCACTCGGCCATTGGCCGAGTAAACTGCTGGAAGGTTCACTCGGCCAATGGCCGAGTGAACTGCCTGGGCGGCTGGAAGGTTCACTAGGCCATTGGACGAGTGAACTGCGGGAAGGTTCACTCGGCCAATGGCCGAGTGAACTGCCCTATGGCCGAGTGAGCCATTGACTCGGCCAATGGCCGGGCAAGGCATTTGACTTGGCCATTGGTTTGGGCCGGCCCCTGGTTGGGTCAGGGCTTCGCCGTTCAAGACCTCGCACCAGCCACGCGGGTCGAAGAAATGCCTTTGTCCTCGTCGGCCCTAGACGGGCCGACAACAGATATTATCCATTTATTTTTATGAACGTTTTTTTTGCACATTCATCTTTTATGGCGTGTTTAGATAGGCAAGTGTTTGTGTCAATGGTCTTGCCAATTCCTTTACCTCAACAGGATACCTTTTCAGGCGCGCCAGCCACTTGGACGGTTCGCGCTCTGTAAGTTTTTTCAACTGTGAGTTAGCCATGCTTCGTAGGTGCCTTACGTGCGCCATATAGACGTCTTAATGCGCCATGTAGGCGCCTTAGGTGCGCCATGTAGGCGTCTTAGGTTGCGCCATGTAGGCGTCTTAAGTGCGCCATGTAGTCATCTTAGGCTGCGCCATGTAGGCGTCTTAGGTGCGTCTCGAGAGACGACTTGGTTGCGCCATGTAGGCGTCTTGCATGCACCATGTAGGCGTCTTAAGTGCGCCATGTAGGCGTCTTAGGTGCTCAATGTAGGCGTCTTAGGTGCGTCTCGAGAGACGACTTGGTTGCGCCATGTAGGCGTCTTACGTGCGCCATGTAGGCGTCTTAATGCGCCATGTAGGCGTCTTAGGTTGCACCATGTAGGCGTCTTACGTGCGCCATGTAGGCGTCTTAGGTTGCGCCATGTAGGCGTCTTAGGTGCGCCATGTAGGCGTCTTAGGTTGCGCCATGTAGGCGTCTTACGTGCGCCATGTAGGCGTCTTAGGTTGCGCCATGTAGGCGTCTTAGGTGCGCCATGTAGGCGTCTTAGGTTGCGCCATGTAGGCGTCTTACGTGCGCCATGTAGGCGTCTTAGGTGCGCCATGTGGGCGTCTTAGGTTGTGCCACGTAGGCGTCTTAATGCGCCATGTAGGCGTCTTAGGTTGCGCCATGTAGGCATCTTACGTGCGCCATGTAGGCGTCTTAGGTTGCGCCATGTGGGCGTCTTAGGTTGCGCCATGTAGGCGTCTTACGTGCGCCATGTAGGCGTCTTAGGTGCGCCATGTGGGCGTCTTAGGTTGCGCCATGTAGGCGTCTTACGTGCGCCATGTAGGCGTCTTACCATAGCTAGCCCCCCCAAGTTTTTGGGTTATAAGTTAATTTTTTATAACCAGAAACTTGCACAAAACGAATTTTTAACGGAAAACTCGATTTTTATTACTTTTGCGAAAAACTTGCGAGAAATTTAAAATCCTAAAACATTGGCTCGTAGGCCTTATTGAAAATAGGGAATAAAAGCGATAAAAATGCGGGGAACGCTAGCTATTGGTAGTACTGCCTCAAGTGCTCCGCGTTCCACGTGTGGCGAATCGGAGTTCCGTCCGTGTGCTCGATGTACTACGATCCGTCGTGAATGACTTTGCGGACTCTATAAGGACCTTCCCAGTTCGGGCCTAGGACGCCGGCGCCTTGGACTTGTGTGTTCTGGAACACTCGTCTGAGGACGAGGCTTCCGACGGCAAAGGTTCGCCTTTTGATCTTGGAGTTGTAGTATCTTTCGACCTTGCGCTTCTGTGCGGCGAGGCGTCTGAATGCTTCCGCTCTCTTTTCATCGATTAGATCCAACTCAAGGCGCATGGCCTCGTCGTTGTCCGCTTCATCGAACGTATCGACTCGGAATGTGGGTATCTCTGTTTCGATTGGAACCACAGCTTCGATCCCGTACGCGAGGGAGAATGGTGTTTCGCCGGTGGCGTTTCGCGCGGTTGTCCTATACGCCCATAGGACGAATAGCAATTCCTCGGCCCAGGCGCCTTTCTTGTCTTCGAGCTTCTTTTTCAAGTTGCTCTTGATAGTCTTGTTGACTGCCTCGACTTGGCCGTTGGCCTAAGGGTGATGCGGCGAGGAGAAGGTCTTGCTGATCTTCAGTTGGTCGCAAATATGTCTTACTCGCGCGTTGTCGAATTGTGCTCCGTTGTCGGTCACAATCGAAGCGGGGATACCCTGCCTGCATATGATGCTTTTCCAGATGAAGTTTGTCGTGTTTGCTTCGGTTATTCTGGCAAGCGGCTCGGTCTCTACCCACTTAGCGAAGTAGTCGATGGCGATAATGGCATATTCGTATTGCCTTGGCGCTCTAGGGAGCTTACCAATGATGTCCACGCCCTACTTAGCAAAGGGACGTGGGACAACGATGCTGCTTAATGGGGTCGGAGGCTGTCGCGGAATTTCCGCGAAGCGCTGGCATTTATCGCAACGCCTTGCCCATTCGCAAGCATCTCGCTTCATGGTAGGCCAGAAATAGCCTTGCTTAAGCGCTTTGAGCGCGAGGGAAGTTCCAGCGGCGTGGTTCCCACAGATGCCCTCATGAATTTCGCGGAGGACCTTGGTCGACTCAACGCTATCGAGGCACCGGAGCAGCGGCGTCGAGTAACCGCGCATATAGAGTATGCCCTCACGGAGCGTGTATTTGGATGCTATGGCCCTCAGCTTATCGGCTTCCTTACGGTCTTCGGGGAGTTCCCCTCTTCGTAGAAACTCGACAATTGAGTCCATCCAAGTGGGCTGAGATGCCACCTCTATGGCCCCGACTTCGTCTCGGGAGACAGATGGCCGTGGGAGGAATTCAATGGGTACGGTCCCCAATCCGTCTTCGTCGATGCCAGATCCGAGGCGAGCAAGCGCGTCAGCCTCCGAATTTTGTTCTCTCGGGATTTGGTGAATCTCGAACCAAGAGAAGGCATCGAGTTTGGAGTTTGTCTTAGCCAGGTACGCAACCATATTAGGTTCCTTGGCGGTGTAATCTCCTTTTACCTGGTTTACGATCAACTGCGAGTCGCAGTGTATTCGCAGGTTACGGGAGCCGAGCTTTTGCGCCAGCTCTATCCCTACAATGAGCGCCTCATATTCGGCTTCATTGTTGGAGGCCTGGAAGCCGTAGTGGAGGGCGTACCGCAGCCTTTCCCCGTCGGGGTTAATCAAGACTATTCCAGCGCCAGCCCCTCGAGCATTAGATGCTCCGTCTACGTATAACTCCCAGATGGGACCTGTTGGGTCTATTTTCCTTTTCCGAGTTAACGCATCATCGTTTAGCTCAGTTTCTGCTCTTCCCATATCGGGAGTATATGAGAATTCTGCCACGAAGTTGGCTAAGGCCTGACCCTTTATAGCCGTTCTTGGGTGGAACTCAATCCCGTACTCGCTCAATTCTTGCGACCAGATCGCCATGCGAGTCGATGTTCCCTTTTGAAGAGCTTTACCGATCGGATGCTCGGTTCGCACCGCGATTGTTTGAGCTTGGAAGTACGGTCGTAGCTTCTTAGCTGCCGTTACGAGAGCCAGAGAAAGTTTTTCAATCTCGGTGTAACGCGTTTCCGCGTCGAGTAAGGCTTTGCTCACGATCGGCCATTGGACCTTGTCTTTTTCGCGGACAAGGACAGCACTTACAGCTCTTTCAGAGACGGCGAGATATACGTATAGCGTCTCGCCTTCTCTTGGTTTAGAGAGGAATGGTGGGGACCCAAAGTAAGCCTTCATTTCTTGGAAGGCACTTTCGCATTCGTCCGTCCACTCAAAGCCGCCCGTCTTCTTTAGAGCTTTGAAGAACGGTTGACACTTGTCGGTGGCTTTAGACACGAAGCGTGTCAGAGCGGCAATCCGACCGGTCAGGCTTTGTACCTCTTTGACTCGTCTTGGCGACTTCATTTCAAGGAGTGCCTTGAAATGAAGTCGTCTTCGCCTCTATGCCTCGTCGGCTGACGATGTAACCGAGGAACTTCCCGGATTCAACCCCGAACACGCATTTGTTGGGGTTGAGTTTCATTTTATATCGGCGGAGGATTGTGAACATCTCCCTTAGGTCGCGTACGTGATTGGTTGCCAGTAGGCTTTTAACGAGCATGTCGTCCACATATACTTCCATTGTCTTGTCGATTTGATTGGCGAAGATCCGATTTACCAAGCGCTGGTACGTTGCTCCCGCGTTCTTAAGGCCGAAGGGCATGACCTTGTAACAATAGAGACCCCGATCGGTGACAAAGGTCGTCTTAATTTGATCGGGCTCGTGCATTCGAATTTGGTTGTAGCGTGAATAGGCGTCCATGAAGCTTAGAAGTTCATGGCCGGCCGTGGCGTCCACCAGTTGTTCGATGCGCGGGAGTGGAATGCAATCCTTAGGGCAGGCTTTGTTAAGATCTTTGTAGTCTATACAAATTCACCAATTCCCGTTAGGCTTTTTCACCATTACCACGTTGGCGACCCACTTGGGATATTTAGCCTCTCGAATGAAGTTTGCGGTGAGGAGTTTCTCGACCTCTTCATTTATGGCCAGGTACCGTTCCGGGTTGAACGTTCGTCTAGCCTGCACTTTTTCGGCGACTTTTGGGTCGTCGTTCAGTCGGTGCACTATTACCTCGGGATCTATTCCGGGCATGTCTGCATGAGTCCATGCAAAAACATCCTTGAACTCCCTGAGGAAGGCAGTAAGCTGAGTTTTGATGGCGAGTGGAAGTCGGGTGCCGACCTTTACAACCTGATCAGGCTTAGATTCGTCCAGGACGATTGGCACAAGATCATCGGAGGTTTCCACCTTGAGTCTTTCGATTTCATCCCGGGGGTCAAGTTCTCCGAACTTCCTTGCATCCCTTGGGTTGCATGGGTAATCGTCTTCCAGTTGGAAGATTGTGTTGACCGCTTTTCCCGCGGATTTGCCATCAACTCCTTGCACGTAGCATATTCTGGCTTGGGATTGGTCTCCAGCCATAATGCCAATTCCCTCTTCGGTGGGGAATTTCACCAGTAGGTGGTACGTGGAAGTGATTGCCCTTAGCCGGTTCAACGTGGGTCGCCCAATGATTAAGTTATAGGGCGACTCCTGGTCAACCACTAGGAATGGGACCATGTGAACGGCCTCAATTCCTCTAGGGGTCCCAAAGGTGACTGGCAGGTCGATGATGCCCTCGGTCATAACCTTTTCTCCAGTGAACCCAAACAATGGCGTTTGGGTCGGAGTCGGACGCAGCCCCCCGAGCTTCATGCGCTATAGGGTGGACTTGAAAATTATGTCGGCAGCGCTGCCGTTATCGATGAGAACCCTTTTCACCAGGTTATTAGCCACTTGGGCTTTGAGCATGATCGCGTCATTGTGCGGATGCACAACTCGCTTGGCCTCTTCATTGGTGAAATACATCGTCTCGTGAGGCACGGATGGAGGTTCTTCATACGTAAAGTTGACGTGCATAGCAGCGTCTTCCTGAGCCACGGTCCTAAGGAATTTCTACCGTTGTCGGGCTGAATCCCCATCTTGTGGACCTCCCAATATGGTGGTTACCATGTGGAGTTGTGGATTGGCGTTGGCAGCAGCCGTGGTTCGGTCGGCAGCAGCGGCTGTTCCTCCTCTCTGACCAGACTGTTGTCTGTTCGTGGTGGGGCCCGCAGCGCTAATCATGCGTAACACGAACTCTTTCAGCTCACCCCGTTGGATCAAAGCCTCGATTTGTCTTTTAAGATTGTAACATTCCGAGGTCAAATGACCGTATTCGCGATGGAACTCACAATATCTGGATCGATCGTGAGTTGCAGGATCCTTTTTCATTGGAGCCGGGGGCGTGAACTTGTCACGTGCCAGAGCCAGAATCCGTTCCGGCGCCGTGTTCAGCGGCGTGAACGACGAGTACCCTTTGAAGTTTTCCGCAAGTCGCGGCTTCTAGGGTACAGGGGGTTGGTTACTAGAAACCTGGTTCCCCTTGTTTCGCCTTTTACGAGGTTCGTTCTGCTCGTGGCTAGGTTCTTCTCGACGACGAGAGCTTTGATTAGTGCTCTTGCGGCCGTCGAGGTAATCTTTGACTCCCATGAAGGTCTTAGCTCGAGTCATTAACTCGGCCATGGTAGAAGGGACACGGCCGACGACAGACTTGAGGAAGTCACTTGTGCGCAAGCCTTCTATGATAGCGGCAATTGCGTCACCGTCGTCAAAGCGGTCGACCTTGTTTAACTCTTCAGTGAATCGGGCGAGGTATCGTCTAAGAGACTCGCCACTCTCCTGCCTGATTGACCACATGTACATCTTGGTCTTCTTTTGAACCATAGATGTAGCAAACCGTGCTAGGAACATGTCCTTCAGGTCTTTGAACGAGTGGATGCTTCCTGGCCTTAAGTTCTTGAAACACTCAAAGCCGGGTCTGGCGAGGGTCAAACTAAAAGCTTGGCACATGGCGCCAGGAGAAACACCCTGCATCGTCATCTAGGTTTCATAGTGCTGGATGTGGTAAGCGGGATCTGTTTTCCCATCATAGGGAGTGAGGTTCGGGAGCTTGAAATTCCCCGTACAAACCTCAACCAGTATCTGAGCCGTGAAAAGCGATGAATTTTCCTCAACGACCCCATAGGCGCTTCCACCTATTCCGTATTCTCGGAGATCTCGTACCTCATTTCGAAGGTTGTGGATCATAGTGACCACATCGAGACCGGTCGTTGGAGTAACCCCTTGTTCGGGAGGAGTCACCTGCAGCCTCTCGTTAGACCTTTGACCTGCGCGGCGGTTCCCATTAGTTGGGGCTGCCAGCGGGATATTGGGTCTGGAGCTTAGTCGCTCTCTCAGATCATTGCCACGCCCAATGCGTTGAGCAGTGAAGCGGTCCCTAAGGTCAGGGCTGGTCGTACGGAGGCGCATGCTTCGTCTGCGACGGCGCGCTCTCCGCGTGCCCTGACTTTCCGCAACATTCTCCATCGGACCTAGTCGGTCGAGAGCTGAACGTCGGGAATTCCCCTCTTGAGAAGCTGCCGGCGGATCGCCTGTTCGGGGTAAGGGATTCGACGGACCGGCTTCAAACACGGCGGGGAGTCCCCCGTCCTTCGTGAGAGAAGTCTCGATATCCTCCGACTCACCAGTACCCTTGTAATTAGGGTCGCGGTCGCGGCTTTCCTCGTTGAGGTTCTCAGGATCCCCGTTGGGGATTACCGTGTCACGCACAGGTTGCTTCGCAGCCAGTCGGGTGTGGTACCTTGCGTTCCTCGCCTTCAGTCGGCGGATACTCTCCTCTAACTCCATGATCCGGTTGTCCCTGCTATCAGGAGATGGAGATGGTGAGCGGGTCGAGCTCTCTTCGTGGAGCGACTCTTCGTCACCATGCGCTCGGGAGCGCAAGAAGTATTTCTTGGTCCCAGTGACGTTTTCGGGGTTGTTCACGCCCTCAGAACGTACGGGTGGTTGGCTACTCATCGTTTCTCAAGTTCGAGAAAGTGGAGTTCGCAGAAGAAAAGAAGAAGATGAACAGAAGGAATTTCGGGAAGTCCCCTCCTTCTAGCGCCAAAATGTTGTCGCACGAAAATGAACAACTATTTAAAACATCGGGCGGTTTGATCCAAGGCCGGACCAAGTGATCCCACCCGGGCCAAGAGTGTGAACTCGATAGTTTCGAGCTAGGGTTTTCTCCGATCAACCCGCCTCTCGGGAGAACGTACCCGTGTGTGGGATCAGGTCAGAACGTAGTTCAAGGCGTATGTGACGCAGTATGAGGCGTGGAACCTCGGTGGAGAAGCGTGCTCGACGAAGGAGACGGGGCGCGAGGAGTACTCGGCAGCGTCTCAGAACCTCGGAGATCGCGTACGCGTCTAGCGTGTTAGATGCGCGAGGGGAACTCTAGTCGAGAACCCTAGGGGCGTGCTTGAGCACCGGAGAACGTTCGGTCAGAGGGAGCGACGTCCGGGAAGTTCCCGTGAGTGCTTCGGAACCTCTGAGAACGAGAGGGAGAGTAGAGAGACTGCTTCAGGCCAAAAATGGCATCAAGAGAAGCAGAGAAGAGTAAGAAATCGAGCGTGTCGATAGGAGATGAAGGGATGATTTTCCCCTCAATGGGAGGGGGTTTATATAGGTGTTTGGGGACCCAAAGGGGGTCCTTTGTCGTCCATGTGGGACTAGGAACGCGCCCCTTTTCAAGAGGAGGCGCACAAGAGGCAGCGGCGCACAACGCGCGGCGCGCGACCCGTGGCACGCAACCCGCGACGCAGGATCTGCGCCGCTCAGCGCGCGGCGCGGCCTTGACCGGGCTTCGTTTCTGCGGGCTTTTCGCGATCGTCTCGCTTCCGGGCGCGTTGACGCAAATGTTTGTTTGCCGGATAGGACTCGAGTCGATACTCGATTCAAGGAGCGAAGCTCGACTCGAGGAGACCGACTCAAAGCTCGACTCAAGGGGCGAAGCTCGACTCGAGGAGACTGACTCGAGGCTCGACTCGAAGAGCGAGGCACGACTCGAGGAACTGACTCAAGTCTCAACTCGAGGGGCTAAGCTCGACTCAAAAAGTCAAGAGTTTGGATGAGGATTTGGGGGCTTGCCGCTTTTCAGGACCTCCGGCCTGACCATCGGCCCTTTGAGCGACGTGCCTTCTCGGTGTCTCGGGTTTTCCGAAAACGACCGACAACAGAACCCTTCGACCTTGTGAGATTCTTTAGTGAAGCGAGCGAGGTACTGCCTCAAGCTAAGAAGGCTTCTCGCAAAGCCCGGAAGGGCGAGATGCTCCCCGGTCTTAGACTTTGGAACCATTCAAACCTCGATCCTGTGAGGGTCAGGCTGAAGGCTTGATACAGTATGGCGTCTGACTGTCCCTGCATCGTCATCCATGTCTCGTAGTGCTGGATGTGGAAGTTTGGATCCGTCCGCCCGTCATAGGGAGGGATGGACGGCAGTTTGAAATTCCCCACGCAAGGCTGCGCGAGGATTTGAGCGGCGAAGGGAGAATATGACTCCTCGATCCCTCCATAAGATCTTTGCCTCCCCGATTCCCTCATTTTGATGATTTGGTTTTGGAGGCTCTGAATCGTCGTTACCATGTCGAGCCCGTTAGCTGGGCTGACCGCCGGGGCCGCGGGAGTCGCTTGTTGGCGCTCGTTGGACGCTTGGTCCCCGGCATTGGCCTGAGGTCGGCCAAGAGTTGTGGCGGGGAGTGCATCCCTCCGGGAGTTGAGCCTTTGGCAGAGATCCTCCCCTCGGGAGTTTCTCTGCGCCGTCAGGCGCTCTTTCAGGTCCACACTCGGCGCTTGGCGGGGCGAGGTCGCCCTTGGACGGATTGTCCGGCGAGCACTCCGGCTTTCGGCCCCATCGTCCCCTAGGGCCGCTCTCTCCCCGGCGAGGTGCCGTGTCCGGCCGCCTCTTGAAACCGAGGGGGCGAGTCCTCGGGAATGTGACCGTGCCTGTTGTCGCGCCGGGTGCGACGGTCCGACCAAGGCGCCATTCGTTCTTTCGGACCGTGATTGGGCGAGGCTAGGAGTTGCCTCGTCGATTCTCGACTATCCCACACAGTCGGGGCGGAGTTTTCTCGGGCGGACCTATCCTCGATGTCGTAGCCGAGAAGGTCGGCGATGAGCGTACCATCGACGCCGGGATGGTCTAGGAGCTCGGCGAGCTTTCGAGCCGTGTCCTCTCGGAGCGCGACCTCGGGGTCATTTGCCGGGCCTTGGGGCTGGCTCTCGTTTCCACGAGGCTGCCCTCCTAGACGGTGCGCGAGGCTTCGGAGGCCGTATCTCGAGCTCGTCGCTCGAGTGCCTACGGAGGTAGCGGGAACCTGACTCATCTCTCGAGAGTCGTAGATGCGGTAAGAGAAAGGATTGGAAGGGAGAGCGTCGCCAAGGTCGGGAGGTCCCCTCCTTCTAGCGCCAAAATGTTGTCGCTCGTTTTCAGACAACGATTTAGGAACCGAAAGCGGTCAGACCCAAGGCCGGACTAAGTGATCTCGCTTCGGTTCGAGCGTGTCGGACTTGGTATCCCAAGTCTTCCCTTAGTTGTTGATGATGTCTATCTCATCCAAACACCTGAAAAGTAGAAGAAGGAATGTGAACTACAAAGGGGAAACAGAGGGGGTGCCTCTGTTTACCTCTCCGACGCTCAACATTAGTAGGATTGAGGTGGAATATGGACGGTTTAGGTGTTTAGAGGCCAAAGATGAGCGAAACAAGCGAGGTACGAGTTCGACAGCGTTTCGGGACTCAAAATTGGATTACCTGTCTCGAGGGGTCGAGCCTCGTATTTATAGGCGACCAAGGGACATTTTGAAGGTCCCTTGGCCGAGTGAAGTTGAGTCGGCCATCGGCCGGGTGAGACTCGGTCGGCCGATGGCCGAGCGAAACGTTGGACGCTTGGAGAGGTTCACTCGGCCATTGGCCGAGTGAACTATTGGCCGCCGGATGAGATTCACTCGGCCATTGGCCGAGTGAAATGCCTGGGCCGAGAGAGGATTCACTCGGCCATTGGCCGAGTGAACTGTTGGACCGGATGGAGGTTTCACTCGGCCATTGGCCGAGTGAACTTGGTGGGCCGGCTGATGGTTCACTCGGCCATTGGCCGAGTGAACTTGATGGGCCGGCTGAGGGTTCACTCGGCCATTGGCCGAGTGAATCTTGATGGGCCGGCTGAGGATTCACTCAGCCTTTGGCCCAGCGAACTGCCTGGGTCGGCCAATGGCCGAGTGAACTAGGCCGGCCATTGGCCGGGCAAGCTTGTCCGGCCGCCCGAAAGGTCGATCGCATCGTCGGACCTCGTTGGGCTGATAACAAGTATCGAATCAGGACTTGCGCTAAATCTCAAGTTTTAGCGGACTTCCTCATCGAACTCCCAAGAGAAGACCCCACCGTTACTGAAGACGAGGGCACCTGGACACTAAAAGTGGATGGCGCATCGTCAAAACAAGGGGCGGGATTAGGAATACACCTAACATCCCTACACGGTGAGGTCATTGAACAATCTTTCATACTCGACTTTGTTGCATCCATCAATGAGGCCAAGTACGAAGCACTGATAGCCGGACTAAGATTGGTTACAGCCGTAAGAGCAAAGCAAGTACAAGCTTTCTGCGACTCTCAACTCGTAGCAAATCAATACTCCGGTGAATACGAGACGCGGGATGAGCGAATGGAAGCCTATTCGAAGGTCGTAAAAGACCTCGGTGCAGTTCATACAATTCTCTTTAACGCGAATCCCTAGGGGTGAAAACACCTCGGCAGACGTACTGGCCGCCTTAGCATCCACCTCGGACCCGGACCTCAGAAGGATAATACCAGTCGAGATGATCAAACAACCTTCCATAGCCATCACTGTCGCTGCAGTGATAGCTATAGAAGGAGGGGATTGGAGGGATGAAATCGTACATTACATCACGACTGGCACGGTCCCATCCGACAAGATGGCGAAACGCAAACTGAGAAGTGTTGTCGCACGAAAATGAACAACGATTAAATACCTCGGGAGGTTCGATCCAAGGCCGGACCAAGTGATCGCGCCTGGGCCAAAAACGGGAGCTCGTAGACCGAGCTGCACCCTCCAAACCCTGAGGTGTGTTTTGGGGGGTGTGACCGTGCCAAAGGTTGGCTGCCTACGTACCCTTTAGTAGGGATCAGGTCAGAACGTAGTTCAATTTGTGTAGGGAGGCTATCTTGGGCTCGGAGGCTTTGTGAATCCAAGGCTTTAGAGTAGGACCCGGCTCGTAGCTTCTAGTGAAGGCTTTAGAGGGGTCGCGTGCTCGTAGCTCGGAGTTCTAGCTCAATGGCCAAGAAGCAGGAGGGCAGTACGTACTGCAGAGGCTCGGTTTGCAGAAGAGGAGCGCGCTCCCTCTCGTGGAGGGGGGTCCTTGACTTTCTGAGCCGAGGGAGGAGGAGTGCGCGTTCTTCGAATGTCACAAGAGCACAGAGAATTCTTCAGAGAAGGGAAGTATTGTTCTCGAAATGTATCGATTTCCCTAGGCTGAATCCGCCTCCTTTTTCTCCGCTAGGGGGGGTATCTATAGTGTTTGAGGGGAGGCCTTGGGCCGGCCCCTCGAGGCCCACCGGGTAGCCGGGAGCGAGGCGCGAGACATGTCGCCTGGATGGGCGCGGGGCATGTCAGGCGCGAGACTTGGCCGAGGTGGCAAGAATGCTCGGCCGAGGTGGCAAAGATGCTCGGCCGAGGTGGCCGAAGTGGCAAAGACGCTCGACTGGGGTGGCCGAGCTGACGAAGACGCTCGGCCGAGGTGGCCGAGCTGGCGAAGGCGCTCGACCGAGGTGGCCGAGCTGACGAAGACGCTCGGCCATGGTGGCCGAGCTGGCGAACGCGCTCGACCGAGGTGGCCGAGCTGGCGAAGGCGCTCGACCGAGGTGGTCGACGTGGCAGGGACACCCAGCTGAGGCAGCAGGGGCGCTCGGCCGGGGCGCCGAGGTGCGCGCAGGCCGGGAGGCCAGGGTGCGCAGGAGCGCGCGGGCCGGGAGGCCGGGGCGCAGAGTGCGCGCGAGCCAGGCGCGATAGGGCGCGTTAAGGCCCATTGGGCCGGGGGCCCCAGGGCCGGGGCCGCAGGTGCGCGCGCACCGGCCGTGCCGGGCCGTGGGTGCGTCGGGGCGCTCGGGCCTGGTGGGCCGGGGCCCGTTGGGCTTCCGGCCGGCAAAGCCCAGCCGGCCTTGAATCGTTTTTGAATTTCCGGTGTCCCGAAAACGACCGTTAACATTAGCCCCCCAAGTTTACGGCTTACGGGACGTAAGTCGTGAACTTTAGAAAAGAAAAGGGCGACATCGGTGGAGCTGGAGGCGATAGAGGCCCGAGGGGACTGTTTTCGCCTCCTCGAGGGATCCCCACTATCCTGGTGGAAGGGCGTGGTGTCGAAGGGCGACGTCGCCTTCTTCCAGGCGGGTGTTACCGACGCTCAGAGGGTCAGTACTTCTGTTTTTATTGTAAGCGTAGGTTTTTAGTTTTAACCTTTGCTTCTTTGTCGTCGCAGGCGTATGCGAGGGCCGTGCGAAGCGACAAGATTTTACACTACTTCATCCGGCGCTTAGGGGCATCTCAAGAGGAGCTCGCCCGGACGAAGGATAGGTTGGCTCAGGTCGAGCGCGATTCGCACCCGGGGGCGGAGACCGAGACGCTTCGAGACCAGCTTTGAGAGGCCAAGGTGGAACTCCAGATCGCACAAGGCCAGCGCGACGGAGCCCAACTGTCAGTGGCCCAAATGGCGGGCGAGCTCACAGAAGAACGGCGAGCTTGCGAGGTGGCGACCCGGTCAGCGGAGATTTTTCGCACCGAGGTTACCGACCTTCGGAGGCAACTGGATGCTCGATCCGATGCCTTGGAAACGTCGCACCGCCAACTTATTTCGAGCGAAGCGGCGCGCGTTAGGGCGGAGCGTGAGCGCGACTCTCTGGCGGAGGAAAACGCTCGCCTCTCGTCCCAGCTAGCTGAAGCTTAGCGAAGAGCGTCCGACTTGCAGGATGACTACGACATAGGGACCGAGGAAGCCTGTCGTGCCGGAGCGGTGGAATGTCGAGACGCGACCGCAAACCGAGAACGAGGCCCGGGGGGTCACTTTTGACTTCTTCGACACCTTGTTCCCTCTGTTGGACGAGGGTGCTCCTTGAGCCGAGTGGCTTTCTTTTACAGCGCGCATGTCTAGCGCTTTGCTTTTTCTTCCTATTTCTAGGATTTTATTTATTTTTCACGCACTCCTTGGCTCTTTTTATTTATGAGATATTTTCGTTGCTTTCATGTTGAATGCTATCTCATTTTCCGAGCAATTTTTACTCGTAAGTGCCTTTTTTGGTGGGCTATCGTGGCCCTAGTGACTTCGCTTCGTGCCTTTCGGCAATCAAAGAGGTCGTACCGGGTAGTTCCCGGGGGCTTTGTATCTGTGCCATTGGCGACTGGACGTGTAAGTCGCACCGGGTTGGGCCGGCGTCTTTTGGAGCCCGTGCTTTTAAGCGACCGAGCTCGCCGGGTTAGGTCGGCGTTTTCGAGCTCGCGCTGTTTAAGCGACCGAGCTCGCCGGGTTAGGCCGGCGTTTTTGGGTTCGTGCCCTGAAGCAAGCGAACGCGCTTTGCGTTGGGTTTAGGCTGACGTTTTTTTAGTGTTCGCGCCCTAGAGCGTCGGAACATAGGTGCGCCGGGTTAGGCCGGCGTCTTTTTAGGTGTTCGCGCCCTTGAGCGTCGGAACATAGGTGCGCCGGGTTAGGCCGGCGTCTTTTTAGGTGTTCGCGCCCTTGAGCGTCGGAACATAGGTGCGCCGGGTTAGGCCGGCGTCTTTTTTGGGCCCACTCACCCCGGAGTGAGCGAACGCTGGTGCGTCGGGTTAGGCCGACGTCTTTTGGGCTCGCTCACCCTGGAGTAAGCGAACGCGGGTGCGCCGGGTTAGGCCGGCATTTTTTACTCAAACCACATGCGCCGGGTTAGGCCGGCGTCTTTTGGTGTTCGTCCCCTGGAGCTCGCGCTGTTTGAGCGACCGAGCTCGCCGGGTTAAGCCGGCGTCTTGGAGCTCGCGCTGTTTGAGCGACCGAGCTCGCCGGGTTAGGCCGGCGTCTTTGGGTTCGTGCCCTGAAGCAAGCGAACGAAGGTGCGCCGGGTTAGGCCGGCGTCTTTTTAGTGTTCGCGCCCTTGAGCGTCGGACCGTAGGTGCACCGGGTTAGGCCGGCGTCTTTTTAGTGTTCGCGCCCTTGAGCGTCGGAACGTAGGTGCGCCGGGTTAGGTCGGCGTCTTTTTAGTGTCCGCGCCCTTGAGCGTCGGAACATAGGTACGCTGGGTTAGGCCGGCGTCTTTTTGGTGTTCGCGCCCTTGAGCGTCGGAACGCGGGTGCGTCGGGTTAGGCCGACGTCTTTTTGGGCTCGCTCACCCTGGAGTGAGCGAACGCGATTGCGCCGGGTTATGCCGACGTCATTTGGGCCCGCTCACCCTGGGGTGAGCGAACGCAGTTGCGCCGGGTTAGGCCGGCGTCTTTTACTCAAACCACATGCGCCAGGTTAGGCCGGCGTCTTTTGGTGTTCGTGCCCTGAGGCTAGCGAACCTTTGTTTGGCTCAAATTTGGCCTTTTTTGGGTTTGAGGTAGCGCCTTTACGCGACTTACATGCGTCTCGGAAGACGTCTTTCACCTGCGCCTTTACGCGTCTTACGGCACGTCAGGAAGGCCGACGTTTTACTCGAACCCGTATGCACGAAGGGCCGTCGGGATCCGAGCTTCCTAAGTTTGTGCCCCCGTGGGCGACTTAGGCCTTGTGCATCGGGTTAGGCCAACGTCTTTTGGGCCTGCTCACTCTAGAGTGAGCGAACGCGGTTGCGCCGGGTTAGGCCGGCGTCTTTTGTTTTGGTTTTTTTTTAAGAGTCGGCACGAGGAGTATCAATCGACTCGTAGACTCGGGGCTCGACTCGAAGGGCGAGCTCGATTCGAGGGACGAGCTCGACTCGAGGAGCGAGCTCGACTCCTGGAGATGCGTAGGTTTTGCGCGAGGAGTGCCAGCCGACTTTGTGGACTCGGATCACGTCCCGAGGAGCGAGATCGACTCGAGGGGCGATCTAGACTCAAGAAGCGAGCTCGTCTTGAGGAGCGAGCTCGACTTGAGGAGCGAACTTGAGCTCGACTCAAGGAGCGAACGCGACTTGAGGAGCGAACTTGAGCTCGACTAAAGGAGCGAACTCGACTTGAGGAGCGAACTACGCTCGAGGAGCGAGCTCGACTGGAGGAGCGAGCTCGACTTGAAGAGCGAACTTGAGCTCGACTCAAGGAGCGAACTCGACTTGAGGAGCGAACTTGAGCTCGAGGAGCGAGCTCGGCTGGAGGAGCGAGCTCGACTCGAAGAGCGAACTTGACCTCGAGGAGCGAGCTCGGCTGGAGGAGCGAGCTCGACTCGAAGAGCGAACTTCAGCTTGACTCAAGGAGCGAACTCGACTTGAGGAGCGAACTTGAGCTCGAGGAGCGAGTTCGACTGGAGGAGCGAGCTCGACTCGAAGAGCGCACTTGAGCTCGACTCAAGGAGCGAACTCGACTTGAGGAGCAAACTTGAGCTCGAGGAGCGAGCTCGGCTGGAGGAGCGAGCTCGACTCTAAGAGCGAACTTGAGCTCGAGGAGCGAGCTCGGCTGGAGGAGCGAGCTCGACTCGAAGAGCGAACTTGAGCTCGACTCAAGGAGCGAACTCGACTTGAGGAGCGAACTTGAGCTCGAGGAGCGAGCTCGACTCGAAGAGCGAACTTGAGCTCGACTCAAGGAGCGAACTCGAGCTCGAGGAGCGAGCTCGACTGGAGGAGCGAGCTCGACTCGAAGAGCGAACTTGAGCTCGACTCAAGGAGCGAACTCGACTTGAGGAGCGAACTTGAGCTCGACTCAAGGAGCGAACTCGACTTGAGGAGCGAACTTGAGCTCGAGGAGCGAGCTCGACTGGAGGAGCGAGCTCGACTCGAAGAGCGAACTTGAGCTCGACTCAAGGAGCGAGCTCGACTTGAGGAGCGAGCTCGACTCGAAGAGCGAACTTGAGCTCGACTCAAGGAGAGAACTCGACTTGAGGAGCGTATTTGAGCTCGAGGAGCGAGCTCGACTGGAGGAGCGAGCTCGACTCAAAGAGCGAACTTGAGCTCGACTCAAGGAGCGAACTCGACTTGAGGAGCGAACTTGAGCTCGAGGAGCGAGTTCGACTGGAGGAGCGAGCTCGACTCGAAGAGCGAACTTGAGCTCGACACAAGGAGCGAGCTCGACTTGAGGAGTGAGCTCGACTCGAAGAGCGAACTTGAGCTCGACTCAAGGAGAGAACTAGACTTGAGGAGCGAACTTGAGCTCGACTCAAGGAGCGAACTCGACTTGAGGAGCGAACTTGAGCTCGACTCAAGGAGCGAACTCGACTTGAGGAGAGAACTTGAGCTCGAGGAGCGAGCTCGACTGGAGGAGCGATCTCGACTCGAAGAGCGAACTTGAGCTCGACTTGAGGAGCGAGCTCGACTCAAGGAGGGAACTCAACTTGAGGAGCGAACTTGAGCTCGAGGAGCGAGCTCGACTGGAGGAGCGAGCTTGACTCGAAGAGCGAACTTGAGCTCGACTCAAGGAGCGAACTAGACTTGAGGAGCGAACTTGAGCTCGAGGAGCGAGCTCGACTGGAGGAGCGAAGTTGAGCTCGAGGAGCGAGCTCGACTAGAGGAGCGAGCTCGACTCAAAGAGCGAACTTGAGCCCGACTCAAGGAGCGAGCTCGACTTGAGGAGCGAACTTGAGCTCGACTCAAGGAGCGAACTCGACTTGAGGAGCGAACTAGGTTCGAGGAGCGAGCTCGACTGGAGGAGCGAGCTCGACTCAAAGAGCGAACTTGAGCTCGACTCAAGGATCGAGCTCGACTTGAGGAGCGAACATGAGCTCGAGGAGCGAGCTCGACTGGAGGAGCGAGCTCGACTCAAAGAGCGAACTTGAGCTCGACTCAAGGAGCGAGCCCGACTTGAGGAGCGAACTTGAGCTCGACTCAAGGAGCGAGCTCGACTGGAGGAACGAGCTCGACTCGAAGAGCACACTTGAGCTCGATTCAAGGAGCGAACTCGACTTGAGGAGCGAATTTGGGCTCGACTCAAGGAGCGGACTCGACTTGAGGAGCGAACTGCGCTCGAGGAGCGAGCTCGACTGGAGGAGCGAGCTCGACTCGATGCCGGCCTCGTTGAGCTTGCTCGGTGAGCGACCGAGCTCGCCGAGTTAGGTCGGCCTAAGCCTCATCCCGGAAGTGGGGAGCTCAAGGTTTTTACCTCTTTTTTTTTTTTTTTTTTTGCCGTGAATTCTTGTATGTCGCAGGACCCCTTAGCCCCCCAAGTTTTTAGTTTACAGGCCTTGTCATGATGACTAAAAACTTTTTTTTTTTAAACTGGGTAAAAGAGACCGCAAAATTTATTTTTTATTAATTTTGCTAACAGGTAACATCCTTGAACAGTGGCACATAGGCCTTTATTGAATAAGCGAAATCAGAGCAATAATGGGGGGACTTGATCATTGGTGGTACTGCCTCAAGTGTTCGGCGTTCCACGGGTGCCGGATTGGAGTTCTGTCCGTGTGCTCGATGTAGTAGGTCCCGTCGTGTATGACTTGTCGGACTCTATACGCGGGGACTAGGACTCAAGCACCTTGCACTTGGGACCGGTGGCGAGACGCGGGGTTGCCTCTTATTGGAGCCGGAGCGACGAACTTGTCACGCGCCACATCGTAGATTTGCTCTACCGGGGCGTTCAAAGGAGTGTAACCTGAGTAGTCTCTAAAATTGCTCGCAAGACGCGGCTTTTGAGACGTAGGGGGTCGGCTATCGGAAGCTTGACCTCCTTTGTTCATCCTCTTACGGGGATTGCCAGGCTCGTTGCCGGACTCGTCCAGATGGCGGGAGCTTTGGTTGCTGCTCCTGTGGCCGTCGAGGTAATCTTCTACCCCCATAAAGGTTTTGGCTCGGTTCATTAACTCGGCCATCGTAGAAGGGACTCTGCCGACGACGGACTTTAGTAAGTCTCCAGTGCGCAAGCCCTCGATGATGGCTGTAATTGCGTCACTGTCGTTAAAGCGGTCGACCTTGTTCGATTCTGTGGTGAATCGAGTGAGATATTGTCTCAAGGACTCGTTATTCTCTTGCCTGATTGACCATAAGTACATATTGGTCTTCTTTTAGACCATGGATGTAGCAAATCGGGCCAGGAACATGTCCTTCAGGTCTTTGAACAATTGGACGCTCCCTGGTCTTAGATTCTTAAACCACTCGAAACCGGGTTCGGTGAGGGTAAGACTAAAAGCTTGGCATAGAGCCCCAGGTGAGACGCCCTGCATCGTCATCCAAGTCTCGTAATGTTGGATGTGATACGTGGGGTAAGATTTCCCATTGTATGGACGGAGATTCGGGAGTTTGAAGTCTCCCGTGCACACCTCAGCAAGGATTTGGGCGGTGAAGGGAGAGGAATGTTCTTCCACGACCCCGTATGTATCACCGGCCAAGCCGCTTTCACGCAGGTCACGCACCTCGTTACGGAGATTGTGAATCATGGTGACGACGTCGAGGCCAGTGTTGGGGGTCGCTCCTTGTTCAGGAGGAGTCACCTGTCGCCTTTCGTTCGACCCTTGAGCCGTGCGAGGGTCCCCATTGATTGGGGCCGTAGGGTTGTTACCCTTACGAGCGCTCAGCCTCTCCCGGAGGTCTTCGCCGCGGTTGTCCCCTTGGGCGGTAAGTCGATCTCTAAGATCCGGCCCGGTGGTATGGGGGCGTGAGCTTCGAGCCACACGCCTTACTCGTCGAGTCGTTGTACCTTCCCTGACATCGCCTCTTTGACCGAGTCGGTCATGGGCCGAACGTCGGGAGGTCTCTTCTTGAGGGGAGACCGGTATTGCTTTCGTTTTCGACGGACTGACTTCGATCTCAACAGGGAGTTCCCCGTCCTTGGTGAGAGAAGTCTCGACATCCGCCGAAAATTCCAAGCATTCATAGTCGGGGTCATAATCATGTCCCTCGTCCATGAGGTCCTCGGATTCCCCGTGGGGGGCGCCGTGTGCAGGTGCCTTGCCCGCCAGTTGGCGGTGGTACCTTGCGTTGGCTATCTTAAGTTGGCGGATTTTCTCCTCCATTCCAAGGATGCGGTCGTCCCGACTGTCCTGAAGAGGAGGGGGCGAGGGAGTGGGGCTCTCGTCGTTGAGAGACTCCTCATCGCCTTGCGCTCGGGAGCGCAGGAAGTATTTCTTCACCGCGGTTGCGTTTTCGGGGTTGTTCACGCCCTCAGAACGAACGGGTGGTTGACCACTCATGTCTCTCTCGAGTCGAGAAGAAAGGGGTCGAGCTGTAGAAGGGATTTCGGGCTGTGTAAGTCGGGAAGTCCCCTCCTTAAATACCTCGATTGACCAAAATGTTGTCGCACGAAAATGAACAACGATTAAATACCTCGGGCGGTTCGATCCAAGGCCGGACCAAGTGATCGTGCCCGGGCCAAAAACGGGAGCTCGTAGACCGAGCTGCACCCTCCAAACCCTGAGGTGTGTTTTGGGGGGTGTGACCTTGCCAAAGGTTGGCTGCCTACGTACCCTTTAGTAGGGATCAGGTCAGAACGTAGTTCAATTTGTGTGGGGAGGCTATCTTGGGCTCGGAGGCTTTGTGAATCCAAGGCTTTAGAGTAGGACCCGGCTCGTAGCTTCTAGTGAAGGCTTTAGAGGGGTCGCGTGCTCGTAGCTCGGAGTTCTAGCTCAAGGGCCAAGAAGCAGGAGGGCAGTACGTACTGCAGAGGCTCGGGTTGCAGAAGAGGAGCGCCCTCCCTCTCGTGGAGGGGGGTCCTTGACTTTCTGAGCCGAGGGAGGAGGAGTGCGCGTTATTGGAATGTCACAAGAGCACGAGAGAATTCTTCAGAGAAGGGAAGTATTGTTCTCGAAATGTTTGGATTTCCCTAGGCTGAATCCGCCTCTTTTTTCTCCCCTAGGGGGGGGTATTTATAGTGTTTGAGGGGAGGCCTTGGGCCGGCCCCTCGAGGCCCACCGGATAGCCGAGAGCGAGGCGCGCGAGGCCTCACGCCCAAGAGGGCGCAGGGCGCGCGGGACATGTCGCCTGGATGGGCGCGGGGCGTGTCAGGCACGGGACTTGGCCGGGCGCGGCGTGCCCGGCCGAGGTGGCAAAGACGCTCAGCCGAGGTGGCCGAATTGGCAAAGACGCTCGACCGGGGTGGCCGAGCTGACGAAGACGCTCAGCCGAGGTGGCCGAGCTGGCGAAGGCGCTCGACCGAGGTGGCCGATCTGACGAAGACGCTCGGCCGTGGTGGCCGAGCTGGCGAAGGCGCTCGACCGAGGTGGCCGAGCTGGCGAAGGCGCTCGACCGAGGTGGTCGAGGTGGCAGGGACACCCGGCTGAGGCAGCAGGGGCGCTCGGCCGGGGCGCCGAGGTGCGCGCTGGCCGGAAGGCCGGGGTGCGCAGGAGCGCGCGCGCGGGCCGTGAGGTCGGGGCGCGGGAGTGCGCGCGCGGGCCGGGAGGTCGGGGCGCAGAGTGCGCGCGAGCCAGGCGTGATAGGGTGCGCTGAGGCCCATTGGGCCGTGGGCGCATGTGCGCGCGCGCCGGCTGTGCCGGGCCGTTGGTGCGTCGGGGCGCTCGGGCCTGGTGGGCCGGGGCCCGTTGGGCTTCCGGCCGGCCTTGAATCGTTTTTGAATTTCCGGTGTCCCGAAAACGACCGGTAACAAGAAGTGCAAGATTCTGCGTGATAAACGGAAACTTGTTCAAAAGAAGCTTCGCAGGACCGTACCTCAAGTGCGTCGGTACGGATGAATCAAAACGAATCCTAGAAGACGTACATGAGGGAGAATGCGGAAGTCACACAAGAGGAAGGGCATTCGCCATCAAAATAAAGAGGCAAGGCTACTTTTAGCCGACCATGCTGGCAAATTGCGAGGGACATTCGACGTCACCGCCTTCATCTGGAAGAATATAATGTCGGCATGGAACCCCCCACGAAATCGGTACGGACAACGGGTCACAGTTCATATAAAAAAAATTCATGAGTTTTTTCTTCAGCAATAACATTGAGGTGAGGATGTCAACACCACGATATCCTCAAGGGAATGGACACGCAGAAGCAAAAAACAAAACCATAGTAGACTTCATAAGGAAAAGGCTCGATGCTAAGAAATGAGGTGGGCAGAAGAGCTACCCGATGTGCTCTAGGCATACCGAACTAGTCCACGAAGGCCGACAGGGGAAACCCTATTCTCCCTGGTCCATGGACTCAAATCAGTCATCCCAATCGAACACCGGGTGCAAACCCTTAGGGTGACGCATGCGCCCGAGGATGAGTAAAAAAATAATGAATCACTATGTGACGCCTTGGATCTTGTAGAGGAAAAGCGGGATTCGGCCCTGGTACGGCTATCCCACTACAGACAATCCATTGCCAGATTTTACAACAAAGGCGTAAACACGAGATGATTTGATATAGGAGACTTGGTCCTGTGGAAAGTCTTCCAAAACACTACTGAAGCAAACGCCGAAAAGCTCGGTGCGAACTGGGAAGGCCCATATAGGGTCACCAGAGTAGCACACCCCGGGGTCTATGAGCTCGAGACACTCAATGGAGTTCCCGTTCTGAGATCATGGAACGTAATCATCCTGAAAAAAATATTACTGCTAACACAGTAAGAATCAAACTATGACCGACTTGATCCCTGCATAAGGGTACGTAGGCAACCTGTTATCTGCCCGACGAGGTCCGACGACGCGATCGACTTTTCGGGCAGTCAGATGAGCACACCCGGCCGATGGCCGACCCAGTTCACTCGGCCATTGGCCGGCCCAAGCAGTTCACTCGGCCAATGGCCGAGTGAATCACATCCGGCCCATCAAGTTCACTCGGCCAATTGCCGAGTGAACCCTCAGCCGACCTATCAAGTTCACTCGGCCAATGGCCGAGTGAATCCTCAGCCGGCCCATCAAGTTCACTCGGTAAATGGCCGAGTGAATCCTCAGCCGGCCCATCAAGATTCACTCGGCCAATGGTCAAGTGAACCCTCAGCCGGCCCATCAGGTTCACTCGGCCAATGGCCGAGTTAATCCCCTGCCGGCCCAACAAGTTCACTCGGCCAAGGGCCGAGTGAAACCTCCTGCCGGCCCAACAGTTCACTCGGCCAATGGCCGAGTGAATCCTCTCTCGGCCCAGGCTTTTCACTCGACCAAAGGCCGAGTGAAACTCATCCGGCGCCCAGCATTTCACTCGGCCAATGGCCGAGTGAACCCGGTACTGCGTCCACATCTCACTCGGCCATCGGCCGACCGAGTCTCACCCGGCCGATGGCCGACTCAATCTCACTCGGCAAAGGGGCCTTCAAAACGTCCCTTGGTCGCCTATAAATACGAGGCTCGACCCCTCGAGACAGGTAATCCAATTTTGAGTCCCGAAACGCTGTCGAACTCATAACTCGCTCGTTTCGCTCATCTTTGGCCTCTAAACACTTAAACCCTCTATATTCCACCTCAATCCTACTAAAGTTGAGCGTCAGAGAGGTAAACAGAGGCACCCCCTCTAGGGATCCAAATCTTTCGAGATCGGAAAAACCGGACCCTGCCGCTCTCTCAAGCATCTTATGTTGATAAGGTGATGGATCGCTTCTCGATGTAAGACTCTAAGAAGGGCCAAACACCCTTTAGGCATGGAGTCTCACTCTCTAAGGACCAGTCTCCCAAGACTGCACCCTTTGAAGTTGACACCTATTTTCTCACTTTTTCAGGTGTTTGGACGAGATAGACATCATCGACAGCTAAGGGAAGACTTGGGATACCAAGTCCGACACGCTCGAACCGAAGCGAGATCACTTGGTCCGGCCTTGGGTCTGACCGCTTCCGGTTCCTAAATTGTTGTCCGAAAACGAGCGACAACATTTTGGCGCTAGAAGGAGGGGGCCTCCCGACCTTGGATGAGTCAAGTTCCCGCTACCTCCGCAGGCACTCGAGCGACAAGCTTGAGATACGGCCTCCAAAGCCTCGCGCACTGTCTAGGAGGGCAGCCTCGTGACAACGAGAGCCAGCCCCAAGACCCGGCGAACGACCCCGAGGCGACGCTCCGAGAGGACACGGCTCGAAGGCTCGCCGAGCTCCTAGATCGTCCCGGCGTCGACGGCACACTCATCGCCGACCTTCTCGGCTACGACGTCGAAGATAGGTCGGCCCGAGACGACTCCGACCCCGACTATGTGGGGGAGTCGAGAACCGACGAGGCAACTCCTAGTCTCGCCCATTCACGGTCAGAAAGGACGAATGGCGCCTTGGCCGGTCACCCGGCGCGACAACAGGCGCGGTCACATTCCCGAGGACTCGCCCCCTCGATTTCAAGAGGCGGCCGGATACGGCCCCTCACCGGGGAGAGAGCGGCCTTAGGGGACGATGGGGCCGATAGCTGGAGCGCTCGTCGGACAATCCGGACAAGGGCGACCTCGCCGCGCCAAGCGCCGAGTGTGGAACTTAGAGAGCGCCTAACGGCGCAGAGAAACTCCCGAGGGGAGGATCTCCGCCAAAGGCTCAACTCTTGGAGGGACGCACTTTCCGCCACGACTCTTGGCCGTCCTCAGGCCAATGCCAGGGACCAAGCGTCCAACGAGCGCCAACAGGCGACTCCCGCGGCCTCGGCGGTCAGCCCTGCTAACGGGCTCGACATGGTGAGGATGATTCAGAGCCTCCAAAACAAAATCATCGAAATGAGGGAATCGGGGAGGCAAATGACATATGGAGGGATCGAGGAATCATACTCAAATCCTCGCGCATCATTGCGTGGGGAGTTTCAAACTGCCGTCCATCCCTCCCTACGACGGGCGGACGGATCCGAACTTCCACATCCAACACTACGAGACATGGATGACTATGCAGGGACAGTCAGACGCCACATTGTATCAAGCCTTCAGCCTGACCCTCACAGGGTCGGGATTTGAGTGGTTCCGAAGTTTGAGGCCGGGAAGCATCTCGTCCTTCCGGGCTTTGCGAGAAGCCTTCCTAGCTCGTTTCGCCACTCTCCTGGCGCAAAAGAAGTCGAAAACCTATCTCCTGTCTATCCGGCAGGGAAGAGACGAGACCTTGAGGCCGTACCTCGCGCGCTTCACCGAAGAATCTCACAAGGTCGAAGGGTTCGACGAAAAAGACGCCATAACGGCGATCACCGAGGGATCTCCCACGAGCGACTTCCTCAAATCTATTGTCGGAAAGAAATAGCGGAGCTAATGTCAAGAGCCCGCACCTACATGGGAATCGAGGACTACCTCGATGGCCGAGACGGCCGGAAGTCAGGGGGACAAAGCAGTCACCGCTGGGACGATCAGGATGGAGATTGTCCCGACCCTCGAAAGAGGAGGAACAAGGGAGGCCAGGCCCCTAACGGTCGCTCCCTCCCCGGTTTGAGACCATCACATGTCTATAGCTTCCGAAAGTTCTCGGAATTCACCCCCCTCAACACTCCGCAAGAGCGGATCCTGGCTTTGCACCGCGACAAGCTAGGAAGCCCCGCTCCTCTCACAAAGGATCCCACAAAGCGGGACCGAAGCAAGTTCTGTGAGTACCATCAAGACCATGGGCATTGGACGTCCGAATGTTACCAACTCAAGCGTCAGATTGAAGCCCTAATCCAAGATGGTAAGTTGAAGGAATACGTCCTTAGAACGATCGAGACGGCCGCGGCAAACGGTGAGCGCCCGCGGCAAGAAAGAAAAGGTCCGACAACGGTAACCGTTACGGACCGAGCAGCGAACCAAGAACCGGAAAGCTCACAAATGCACGTCGTGGGCTCAATCATGGGTGGCCCGGAGTTCGGGGACTCGAGCGCGCAAAGGAAGAAGTACGTGCCAGATGTCTCCCAAGGGAAGATAGCGCACTACATCAACCACACGTACAAGGCTCTTCCTCCGGCCCCATTCGAGTCTATGTTCTTCATCAGCCAAGAGGCGGTGCGAGTTCTCCATCCGCACAACGACGTGATAGTCGTCTCGGCCCCGGTTTCCAACAACCTCGCCCGGAGAATCTTAATCGACAACGGCATAATCTTCAAATCGGCGTTGGACAGGATGAAACTATTCGGGATGAGACCGACCCCGATCTCGAGCCCACTCTTCGGCTTCTCCGGGGAGAGGGTCATGACGGAGGGCATCATCGACCTCCCAGTCACCTTCGGGACACTGGGGGGGATCGAGGTCACCCACATTGTGTCGTTCCTGGTTGTGGACCAGCCCTCGGCGTACAATATCATCATCGGCCGCCCGACTCTCAATCGGCTGAAGGCCATAATGTCCACCTACCACCTAATGATGAAATTCCCGACCGAGAATGGGATCTCCATAATGTTGGGAGACTAATCGATGGCAAGGATGTGCTACATCCAAGGGGTGGACGGAAAGGGAAAGGGAAAGATGGTGAGCACCATCTTCCAGCTCGGGGACAACTTCCCATGCAAGATCGAGGAAGGGGGCACCTTCGGAGAATTGGACCAAAGGGACGATGTCGAGCGTCTGAAGGTGGAGACACCGGATAACCTCATTCCCGTCGTGTTGGACGATGCCAAGCCTGACCAAGTAGTCAAGGTAGGCGCCCAGCTCCCGTCCGAAATCCGACTCCAGCTCGCAGCCTTCCTCCGCGAGTTCAAAGACGTCTTCGCGTGGACACACACCGACATGTCGGGGATCGACCCCGAGATAATGGTCCACCGCCTCAACGACGACAAGAGGGTGACCGAGACGGGCATTCAGTGGAGAGAGGTACCAAGCCATTGGTGAAGAAGTTGACAAACTTCTCGCCGCCAACTTCATCAGGGAGGCGGAACACCCTAAGTAGGTGTGCAATGTCGTTATGGTTAAGAATCCAAACGGGAAGTGGCGGATTTGTATCGATTACAAAGACCTCAACAAGGCCTGCCCGAAAGACAGCTTCCCTCTCCCGTGAATCGAGCAAGTTGTGGACGCCACGGTGGGCCACGAGCTACTAAGCTTCATGGATGCCTACTCAGGCTACAATCAGATCCGCATGCACGAGCCGGATCAAATCAAGACCACCTTTGTTACGAACCGCAGACTTTATTGCTACAAGGTCATGCCCCTTGGCCTAAAAAATGCGGGAGCAACGTATCAAAGGTTGTTGAACCGAATGTTCACCAATCAAATTGGCAAAATGATGGAGGTCTACGCGAACGACATGCTAGTCAAAAGCCTCAAGGCCCACGACCACGTTCGAGATCTCAGGAAAATGTTCACGATCCTACGGCGCTACAAGATGAAGCTCAACCCCAATAAGTGCGCTTTCGGGGTTGAGTCCGGAAAATTCCGGGCTACATGGTGAGCCGCCGCGGGATTGAGGCCAATCCTGAGAAGATTAAGGCGATCTTAGATATGAGATCGCCACAGAAAGTCAAAGAAGTACAGAGTTTGACGGGGAGGATCGCCGCCTTAACGCGATTCGTTTCCAAGGCTACCGATAGGTGCCAACCATTTTTCAAGGCGTTAAAGAAGACCGACGGCTTTGTGTGGACGAAGGAGTGAGAGGAGGCGTTCCGCGAAATGAAAGCCTACTTCAGCTAACCCCCGTTCCTCGCAAAACCGAAGGATGGCGAGACCTTGTATATCTACCTCACGGTTTCCGATAGGGCCGTGAGCACGGTTCTAATACGGGAAGAGTTGGAATTGATCTAGGGTTTAAGAAAAAGTTTAACGCTTCGGTAAGCGGCGGAATTTTACTAACCTAGACAAAGAGCAAGCACATGTAAATAAAAACTAATATGAGCATTAAAGATTACTAACCTTTTTAGAAGCTTGAATGTTGAGAAGCGTTTGGAAAGTTGCAACGTTCGTCTCCCTCGCAGCACGTCTCACTTTCTTTCCTCGGCAACACGAGCAACCACGATGGTTTCTATCACTAGAATCACTCGAGAGAAAAGGAATTAGTGAGTGGGCACTTTTAAACACTACGACTCAAGAACAAGTCTTAAAGTCGAAGAGCTAAAAACGCTAGGTCAAATGAGGACCTAGGTGCGAAAACCAAAAACGAAATTGAATAGAGAGAGAGAGAGATGAGTCGGCCAAGCTAGAGACAGAAGCTCTCAAATCTCTAAAACTTGGATGAATAAAATGTGAGGAATGAGGGCTCTATTTATAGGAGAGGTCTCACCTTCAATAAGGTAGTTTCCTCTTCTATAGAATATCACATATTCACGAGCAAAATATCCCTCCTTTCCCACTTGAGACACACGGCCAAACAAGGCTTCTAGAAGTCTTGATTTGTTTCCTATTTTGTTCCTTCTCTAGGTTGGCCGAAAATCCCTTATGCATGCATGGGAAATTTGTTTCCTCTTTTTCTTTTGGAATGTATCTTGATACATTTATGCACAAAATATTCTCTCTTTCTCTTGGGTAGTAGGCGCCCAACACCATCTAGAAAAGGCTTCTAGAAGCTTTTCCATTTATTCATGACAACATGAAAAAGGCCCATTAAGAATTTTCAATAAAATTCTTATGAAATGAAATTAATCTACAAGGCCCAATAAAACTAATATTGGCCGAGTGATACATGTCATCAAATGACCATGTCAAAATTTATTGACATTCATTTCATCCTATGTCTCAAAAGACAAAAATACCCTTTTGACAATTTTTCGTAAAACTTGTCTCGTTCTAGTTTTGACTTAGCTTCTAGTTTAACTATTCCTACTCGATGTGATTTGTGACAGTGACCTCATGGAACCAAATGAACAAAGCTTGAGCTAAACACTTGGACTCAAAAGTGTTGTCAATGGTGCCCACAAGAAGAGTAGTAGTGTCTATTTATGTACATTTGATGTCATATAGTCTTACGAAGACTCTTGCTTGTAATTGCTTATTCATTCATTAATAAAAGGTTGAAACGTTCATTCAATCTTCCTTGTCTGAAGCTTTATGATAAAACCATAGTCTTTTAGTCCATAAACAAACTAAAGAACTTACGAAGAGACAAATGTAGATTTGCATGAACAAACTCTTCGTAGTTTGCTTAAAACGATATATTCGCAATCTTAGGGTCAAAGGACTATTGACCTCAGTATGATTGTTAGAAGAATCTATGATGTCTGGTTATAAGGCATTGAGAGTTTGGGACTCTATAATTCTTCTAGGTATCTTCCGAAGGTACTGAATTGACCAGTGCACTTCTAGAGACAATATAAGAACAAACCATTTAACCTCTTGTGTCTCGAAGTCACTATGTATGAATTGCATCATGCTTACCTTAATCCTGAAATGAGACATGCCATTTCACACCTTAGTATTCTCATTTGAGAAAGTCAAAGTTCGGACTCACTATGTGATTCCGAACAAGGCCTATTGGTGAAGTACTAAGTTGTGAGTCTGTCATGAGTAACTTTGTGAAGTTCTCATAGATATGGAATTCATGTACAAGATTGCTGAAATGCAATGTATGTCACCTCATGCTTTGTTCCTTGGAGTATGAATAAATGAACTGGCCAGTGTCCAAATTGAGTCCTGACTCTTTTGGATGAAACAATGTGACTTGTTAGCTCCTCGTCAATACATTGTTTCTAACTTATTCACAAGCGACAAAGGAGTTGAGGAAATAACAGCTAGAAGGGTAAAATGGTAATTTAGTAAATCCCGACTAGCTGATGACATTCATGAAGGGTAAACATAGATAATATTCAGTGGATCCGCTCATCATAATTAGGTCGAATTCTTGAGTAGAAAATAAATTCATTTGAACCGAGAGATTTTCAGTGTCAGCTCTTTAGTGGAGTCAGTTGGCATTAAGCTAAACTTGGAAAAAGTTTGTGAACTTTTGAGTCCAAGTGTTTAGCTCAAGCTTTGTTCATTTGGGTCCATGAGGTCACTGTCACGAATCACATCGATAGGAATAGTTAAACAGGAAGCTAAGTCAAAACAAGAACGAAAATAGTTAAAAGGGTATTTTTGTCTTTTGAGACAAAGGATGAAATGAATGTCAATAAATTTTTTGACAAGTTCATTTGATGACTTAATGTCACTCGGCCATGACTTGATCATTGGGCCTTGTGAATTAATTTCATTTCATAAGAATTTTATTGAAAATTCTAAATGGGCCTTTTCTTATGTTGTCATGAACAAGTGAAGAAAATTCTAGAAGCCTTTTTCTAGACATAATAGGCGCCCACTACCCAAAGAGAAAGGGAAATTATTTTGTGCATAAATGTATTTAGATACTTGCCAAAAGAAAAAGAGGAAACAAATTTGCATAAGGATGCACAAGGTATTTCGGCCAAGAGAGTAATAAGCAAGCCAAGGAACAAAAAAGGAAACAAATCCTAGCCTTCTAGAAGGCTGCCTTGGGCGCCCAAATGGAATAAGAAATAAGGGTTATTTTGCTCATGAATATGTGATATTCTATAGAAGAGGAAACTACCTTATTGAAGGTAAGACCTCTCCTATAAATAGGAGCCTCATTCTTCTCATTCCATTCATTCCACACAAGTTAGAGATTGAGAGACTCTCTCTATAGACATTGTGACCGAAAATCCTCTCTCTCTCTCTCTAGTTTATTTTCGATTTTTTCTTGTCTTGGCACCTAGGTCCTCACTCGACCTAGTGTTTAGCTCTGCGACTTCAAGACTTGTTCTTAAGTCGTAGTGTTTAAAAGTGCCCACTCACTGATTCCTTTATTTCGAGTGATTTAGTGATAGAAACTTTCGTGGTTGCTCGAGGTGCCGAGGAAAGAAAGAGAGACGTGCTGCGAGGGGAGACGAGCGTTGCGAACTTTCCAAAAGCTTCTTCAAAGTTCAAGCTTCAAGAAAGGTTAGTAAACTCTTAGCTCATATTGATTTTTAATTACATGTACTTGCTTCTTTGTCTAGGTTAGTAAAAACTGTTTTTACTTGAAAAGAATTTTTTTAAAATTCCGCCGCTTCCCGAAGCGTTTAATCTTTTTCTTAAACCCTAGATCAATTCCAACAAAAAGTCCACAAACCTTTTCCAAGTTTAGCTTAATGTAAACTGACTCCACTAAAGAGTTGACACTGAAAATCTCTCGGTTCAAATGAATTTATTTTCTACTCAAGAATTCAACCTAATTGTAATGAGTGGATCCACAGAATATTATCAGTGTTTACCCTTCATGAATATCATCGGCTAGTCGGGATTTACAAAATTACCATTTTACCCTGCTAGCTGTTATTTCCTCAACTCCTTTGTCGCTTGTGAATAAGTTAGAAACAATGTATTGACGAGGAGCTAACAAGTCACATTGTTTCATCCAAAAGAGTCAGGACTCAATTTGGATTCTGGCCAGTTCATTTATTCACATTCCAAGGAACAAAGCATGAGGTGATATACATTGCATTTTAGCAATCTTGTACATGAATTCTATATCTATGAGAACTTCACAAAGTTACTCATGACATTCTCACAACTTAGTATTTCACCAATAGGCCCTGTTCAGAATCACATAGTGAGTCCGAACTCTGACTTTCTCAAATGAGAGTACGTAAGCTGTGAAATGGCATGTCTCATTATAGGATTAAGGTAACCATGATGCAATTCATACGTAGTGACTTCGAGACATAAGAGGTTAAATGGTTTGTTCTTATCTTGTCTCTAGAAGTGCACTGGTCAATTCAGTACCTTCGGAATATACCTAGAAGAATTATAGAGTCTCCAACTCTCAATGCCCCATAACCAGACATCATAGATTCTCCTAACAATCGTACTGAGGTCAATAGTCCTTTGATCCTTAGATTGCGAATATATCGTTTTAAGCAAACTACGAAGAGTTTGTTCATGCAAATCTACATTTGTCTCTTCGCAAGTTGTTAAGTTTGTTTATGGAGTAAAGACTAATGTTTTATCATAAAGCTTCAAACAGACAAGGATGAATGAATGAACGTTTCAACTTTTTTATTAATGAATAAGCAATTACAAGCAACACATCAATGTGAGACTTTATTACATCAAATGTACAAAATAAAGACTACAACTCTTCTTGTGGGCACCATTGACAACAAACTCCCACTTGACTCAAAGAAGATGTGTGTAGTCCTTCATGCCTAATCCCTCTCGATGTTGGTCGAAGACCTTGTTCGCTAGGGCCTTGGTGAATGGATCTGCTAGGTTGTACACCATTGAGATCTTCTTCACTTCCACATCTCCACGCTGCACGATCTCTCGAATCAAATGGTATTTCCTCTCAATATGTTTAGAGTGCTTATGGCTTTGAGGTTCCTTTGAGTTAGCGACAGCCCCACTATTATCACAATAAAGGGTCATGGGCTCGTCGATGTTTGGAACAACTTCCAAATACTTAATGAATTTTCTAAGCCATACAGCCTATTTGGATGATTCACAAGCAGCCACATATTCTGCTTCCATTATGGAGTCAGCAATGCAAGATTGCTTAATACTCTTCCACACAACAGCTCCACCATTAAGATTGCTTAAACTGTGAAAAGCTTTGCCCCTCACTTGAATCCTTTCCTGGATTTCCTAAGAGCATCGAATCCATGCAATCCGGCGTCGCCGACGTATGGGGACGCTTATGGCCGGAGGGTGAACCGAAGGAGGTCGACGGCGACGGTCGCTTGTTGGAAGAGATCGCATCGTTCCTCACCCGCGTTGGAGATCCCCCACGAGGAGCCTCGACTCAGGAACTAGCCGTGGCCGCAGCATCGACGGTAGGTTCCGCCCTCGGTACTCGCACGCGCGACCGATGTCGAACCATGGTATCTGCAAGGGAGAAAAGATGTCAGTCAGTTAGAACATAGCAATAAGCATAAGACAACAAAACGTGCGGTAACATAGAAGCATATGTATGACTTGTACCCCCCACGTCGGGGGAAGGGGCGGACGAACCCCCCGCCTCTGATTCGAGATCCTCCGCAACCTCCGCGCCGGGACCAGGGCATCGAGGAGCTTCGTCGCCCGACACGAACCACCCAGTTCTCGCCATTAGGTCTGGGGACTCGAAGAGCGATCCTTGTCGCCTTGAATCCGGGACCGCCCTGATCACCGCTACAAGTTCGGAGTCCTCGGCATCCCCGACGGATGGGAATTCATCCGCGGGTCCAAACGTTAGGGGCGCTGCCCCGAAGGCCGACTCGGACACCCACACCCAAGGGTACCGATGCTTCGAGGTAACCTTGGTAATGATGGAGATGCGTTTCCGAGGGGTCTCCAGGTAGAAGCCCGGTTTCCCCGGAACCCCGTGAACGACCACAAGATCTTGAATATCATCTGCAGTGACCGCCCTCCTCTTTGCTCGATAGAGCATCATATGGCACGCCGCGACCACTCTGTAGAAGGATGGGGACATCTGTGACGCGTGCACTCCCAATCGGATCAACGCTCTTGGATCACTGGCTGAAAGGGTAACCGTAGCCCTCCGCGGAGACTTGGCTCGTGAATGGCGGCGTACCCCTTTCGTGGGCGAGTCGGGAGATCGTCGGGCAACGGTCGCAGGATCGATATGGATGACGGGATGTCAAAACGTTTCCTCAAGCTTAGGGAACTGGCGAGCGAAAGCGAGCTGGAGATGTCAACGTCTGAGCAGTCTAGGCCGCCTCGGATTGCAGATCCCTCGATCGGGAAGGCCAAGGCTCGCGACTCCTCTTGCACGGTTAGGGTGACGGTGGCAGTCGATATGGCGCGGCGACCTGATGATTCGCCCGACCACTCGGGGGCGATTCTCGTTTCGGCAAGTCCTTCGCGGTGGTCGCCCGAGCCGGCCGGCCGGTCCCTTGCACGCGTGCCCGGCCCGGCGGGCCTTGTCACCCCGGTGGTCGGCCCAACAGTGGGCCCGTCGTCGGCGCTTGGCCCTAAGCCCGGCGGGCGATCCTCGCCCGGGGCAATCCCGTCCAAGCCCCCACGCTGGGCGCCCAAGGCCATTGGGCCGGCCTCACTAGCGCCCGGCCCAGGTGGGAAGCCCCCTCGCGCGCCCAGGCCGCCCAGGCCTCTTGGGCTCTCGCCCGACGTCGGCGACGGCCTGCGAGACGCCGCCCACGGCCGGCTCATCCTCCCCGGCTCCAGACTCACCGGAGATGGCTCCCCCGGTGCTGGATGGCCCTCCAACGGCCTCCTGGGTGGCCGAACCTACGCGCGCGACATACCCAGCGCTTCCCTCGACCAAGCCGGACCCGCACTGGTCGGCCCGGCTCTCCTCGGCGCCCGGCGCTACTGGGCTGGCGCCCCCCTGACGGCAGGGGCCGTCCCCAGTGCGTGCGTCCTCCTCCTCGCCGGCCAGCCATGCTTCGATCGAGTGCAAGTCGCTCCTAGACATTTCTGCCACGTTGTTGCTCAAAGAAACTGAGGGCGGTGCGTTGTAAGTGATCGAGGGGGATGAGAATTGAGCCCAAAGATCATCCAGGTCCACGTTTTGATTCCCGAGCAAAGGGAATAGGTCATCTTCGATGGACCCACACCCCGATAAGTGGTTGGTAGGGTCCATTGACACGTGCAACAAGACGAAATGTACGGAAAGTGATGCGACCTAAAGAAAAATAATGATAAAAGGGGTTCGAGCCAAACCTTTTTACGACGGGCTGCTCCGGTGGGCCGACGACGACAAGGATCTTGAGTTTACCGTACGAGTTTCACTCGGCGATAAACTCGGGGGGCTAATGTTATCGGCCCGACCCCTATCACGGCCGAGCAAAGGCGAAACGATGTCTAACGACCCCCGGCAGCTTGCCCCGGCCATTGGCCGGCCCTAGGGCCAGCCTCGGCCAATGGCCGGCCCAAATATCCTCGGCCAATGGCCGAGCCAAGACATACCCGGCCATTGGCCGGCCCAAGGGCCAGCCTCGGCCAATGGCCGGGCCAGATTATACCCGGCCATCGGCTGGCCCAAAGGCCAGTCTCGGCCAATGGCCGAGCCAATTTATTCTCGTCCATTGGCCGGCCCAAGGGCCAGCCTCGGCCAATGGCCGAGCCAAGTTATCCTCAGCCATTGGTCGGCCCAAGGGCCAGCCTCGGCCAATGGGCGAGCCAAAGCTATACCCGGCCATTGGCCGGCCCAGGGTTTACCTCGGCCAATGGCCGGGCCAAATATGTCCACTCGGCCAAGGGGTTGCTCAAAACACCCCTTGGTCGCCTATAAATACAGGGGTCTCTCCCCTGAGCCAGGTAATCCGATTTTGAGTACTGAAACGCTGTCGAACTCGTAACCCCCTCGTTTCTCTCAAGTCTCGACCTCTAAATACCTAAACCCTCTATATCCACCTTAATCCTACTAATGTTGAGCGTCGGAGAGGTAAACAGAGGCAACCCCTCTTTTTCCCCTTTGTAGTTCGCACATTTTCTTATTATCTTTTCAGAGAGACATCACCAACAGCTAAGGGACGACTTGGGATACCAAGTCCGACACGCTCGAACCGAAGCGAGGCCACTTGGTCCGGCCTTGGGCCTAACCACTTCCGGTTCCTAAATCGTTGTCCGAAAATGAGCGACAACAACATTCATTTCATCCTATGTCTCAAAAGACAAAAATACCATTTTGACAATTTTCACTATTCCTACTCGATGTGATTTGTGACAGTGACCTCATGGATCCAAATGAACAAAGCTTGAGCTAAACACTTGGACTCAAAAGTTCACAAACCATTTCAAAGTTTAGCTTAATGTCAACTGACTCCACTAAAGAGTTGACACTGAAAATCTCTCGGTTCAAATGAATTTATTTTCTACTCAAGAATTCAACCAAATTATGATGAGCGGATCCACTGAATATTATCTTTGTTTACCCTTCATGAATATCATCAGCTAGTCGGGATTAACAAAATTACCATTTTACCCTTCTAGTTGTTATTTTCTCAACTCCTTTGTCGCTTGTGAATAAGTTAGAAACAATGTATTGACGAGGAGCTAACAAGTCACATTGTTTCATCCAAAAGAGTCAGGACTCAATTTGGACACTGGCCAGTTCATTTATTCACATTCCAAGGAACAAAACATGAGGTGATATACATTGCATTTAAGCAATCTTGTACATGAATTCCATATCTATGAGAACTTCACAAAGTTACTCATGACATCTTCACAACTTACTACTTCACCAATAGGCCCTGTTCAGAATCACATAGTGTTTATGGACTAAAGACTAGTGTTTTATCATAAAGCTTCAAACAGACAGGGAAGAATGAATGAACGTTTCAACTTTTTATTAATGAATAAGCAATTACAAGCAAGAGTCTTCGTGAGACTTTATTATATCTAATGTACAAAATAAAGACTACAACTCTTCTTGTGGGCACCATTGACAACAAACTCCCACTTGAGTCAAAGATTATGTGTGTAGTCCTTCATGCCTAATCCCTCTCGATGTTGGTCGAAGACCTTGTTCTCTAGGGCCTTGGTGAATGGATCTGCTAGGTTCTCCACCGTTGAGATCTTCTTCACTTCCACGTCTCCGCGTTGTACGATCTCTCGAATCAAATGGTATTTCCTCTCAATGTGTTTAGAGCGCTTATGGCTTCGAGGTTCCTTCAAGTTAGCGACAGCCCCACTATTATCACAATAAAGGGTCATGGGCTCGTCGACGTTTGGAACAACTTCCAAATACTTAAGGAATTTTCTAAGCCATACAGCCTCTTTGGATGCTTCACAAGCAGCCACATATTATGCTTCCATTGTGGAGTCAACAATACAAGATTGCTTAATACTCCTCCACACAACAGCTCCACAATTAAGGATGAACACAGATCCCGAAGTGGATTTCCTGGAATCCTTATCCGCTTGAAAATCGGAGACGGTATATCCCGTCATAGTCAGGTCAGTACCTGAGTATGTAAGCATCAAGTTCCTAGTTCTTCGAAGATACTTGAGAACATGCTTAACAGCAATCCAGTGCTCGGGTCCATGGTTGGATTGGAAACGGCTAACTACGCCAACAGCAAAACATATATCAGGTCTAGTGCAAAGCATAGCATACATGAGGCTTCCTACGACAAAGGCGTAAGGCATTTTCCTCATGTCTTCAATCTCTTGTGCAGTCTTGGGAGACTGGTCCTTAGAGAGTGAGACTTCATGCCTAAAGGGTGTTTCACCCTTCTTGGAGTCTTGCATCGAGAAGCGATCCATCACCTTATCAATATAAGATGCTTGAGAGAGCGACATGGTCCGGTTTTTCCGATCTTGAAAGATTTGGATCCCCAGAATGTACGCGGTTTCTCCTAGATCCTTCATATCGAATTGCTTTGCTACCCAGACCTTAACCTCAGATAACTTACCCACATTATTACCTATGAGTAATATATCATCGACATATAGTACCAGAAACACAACTTTGCCTTCGTGTATTAACTTGTAAACATAAGGCTCATCTATTGACTGTTCAAAGCCAAAACTTTTCACAAATTCATCGAATATAATATTCCATGACCTAGATGCTTGCTTTAATCCATAAATGGACTTAAGCAACTCACAAACCTTGGTCTCTTGACTTTTTTCCACGAAACCGTCTGGTTGAGCCATGTAAATGCGCTCGTCAAGATTGCCATTCAGGAAGGCTCTCTTGATGTTATCGGCCTGGCCCCGATCGCGGCCGATCAAAGACGAAACAACGGTCAAACGCGCCCCGGCGGCTTGCTCCGGACAAATTGGCCGGCCCTAGGGCCAACGTCGGCCAATGGCCGACCCAATATCCTCGGCCATTGGCCGGCCCTAGGGCCAGCCTCGGCCAATGCCCGGCCCAAATAGCTTCGGCCATTGGCCGGCCCAAGGGCCAGCCACGGCCAATGGCCAAGTCTAAGCTATCCCCGGCCATTGGCCGGCCCTAGGGCCAGCCTCGGCCAATGGCCGGTCCAAATAGCTTCGGCCAATGGCCTGTCCAAATAGCTTCGGCCATTGGCCGGCCCAAGGGCCAGCCTCGGCCAATGGCCGAGCCGAGCTATCCCCTTCCATTGGCCGGCCGTAGGGCCAGCCTCGGCCAATGGCCGTCCCAAATAGCCTCGGCCATTGGCCGGCCCAAGGGCCAGCCTCGGCCAATGGCCGAGCCGAGCTATCCCCGGCCGTTGGCCGGCCCTAGGGCCAGCCTCGGCCAATGGTCGGCCCAAATAGCTTCGGCTATTGGACGGCCCAAGGGCCAGCCTCGGCCAATGGCCGAACCAAGCTATCCTCGGCCATTGGCCGGCCCTAGGGCCAACCTCGGCCAATGGTCGAGCCTTAAGTTATCCTCGGCCAAGGGGTTTTCTAAAAATGCCCCTTGGTCGCCTATAAATACTGAGGTCTCTCCCCTGGTCCAGGTAATCCGAATTTGAGTACTGAAACGCTGCCGAGTTCGTACCTCGCTCGTTTCTCTCAAGTTTCGGCCTCTAAACACTTAAACCCTCTATATCCACCTCAATCCCACTAATGTTGAGCATCGGAGAGGTAAACAGAGGCAACCCCTCTGTTTCCCCTTTGTAGTTCACACCTCTCTGCTTGCTTTCCAGGTGCTTGGACGAGATAGACACTACCGACAGCTAAGGGACGACTTGGGATACCAAGTCCGACACGCTCAAGCCCGAACGCGACCACTTGGTCCGGCCTTGGGTCGAACCGTTTGGGTCTTCTAAATAGTTGTCCGAAAAACTGCGACAACATTTTGTCGCTAATAGGAGGGGACCACCGACCTTAGCACGCTCTCCCTTCCATTCCTCACCTTCATGACATCTACGACTCTCGAAAGATGAGTCACATTCCTACGACCTCCGTTGGCACTCGAGCGACGAGCTCGAGGTACGGTCTCCGAAGCCTCGCGCACCATCTTGAAGGACAACCTCGTGATAACGAGAGCTAGCCCCAAGACCTGGCGAACGACCCCGAGGCCGCGCTCCAAGAGGACACGGCCCGGCGGCTTGTAGAGCTTCTAGACCGTCAAGGCGTCGACGGCTCGCTCATCGCCAATCTCCTTGGCTACGACGTCGAGGATAGGTCCGCCCGAGATGACTCCGACCCCGACTATGTGGGGGAGTCAAGGACCGATGAGGCAACACCAAGCCTCGCCCCGTCGCGGTCCGAGAGGGCGAACGACGACTTCGCCGGACCGGCGCGGCAGCAGGCATGCTCATATTCCTGGGGACTCGCCCCTTCGGTTTCAAGAGGCGGCCGGACACGGCCTCTCGCCGAGGAGAGAGCGACTCTGGTAGACGATGGGGCCGATAGCCAAAGCGCTCGCCGGACGGTCCGACCGAGGGCGACCTCGCCCCGCCGGGCCACGAGCGTGGACCTTAGAGAGTGCCTGACGGCGCAGAGAAATTCACGAGGGGAAGATCTCCGCCAAAGGCTCAATTCTCGAAGGGACGCTCTCCCCGCTGTGACTCTCGGTCGACCTCAGGCCAACGCCGGGAACCAAGCATCCAACGAGCGCCAACAGGCGACTCACGCGGTCCCGGCGGTCAGCCCAACTAACGGGCTTGACATGGTCACGATGATTCAAAGCCTCCAAAACCAAATCATCGAGATGAGGGAATCGGGGAGGCAAAGGCCGTACGGAGGGATTGAGGAGTCATATTCTCCCTTCGCCGCCCAAATTCTCGCGCAGCCTTGCGTGGGGAACTTCAAACTACCGTCCATTCCCCCCTACGATGGACGGACGGACCCAAACTTCCACATCCAACACTACGAGACGTGGATGACAATGAAAGTACAGTCGGACGCGGCCCTCTGTCAAGCCTTCAGCCTGACCCTTACGGGGTCGGGATTTGAGTGGTTCCAAAGCTTGAGACCGGGGAACATCTCATCCTTCTGATCCCTGCGTGAGGCTTTCCTTGCGCGATTCGCCACTCTCGTGGCGTAGAAGAAATCAAAGACCCACCTTCTCTCCATCCGATAAGGGAGAGACGAGATGTTGAGACAATACCTCACTCGCTTCACCGAGGAATCTCACAAGGTCGAAGGTTTCGACGATAAGGATGCCATCACGAAATTCACCGAGGGAGTTCGCACGAGCGACTTCCTCAAGTCTATTGTTGGAAAGGTCCCGCGAGACATGGCGGAGCTCATGATGAGGGCCCGCACGTATATGGGAATCGAGGACTATCTCGATGGCCGAGACGGCCGGAAGTCAGGGGGACAGAGTAGTCGCCGCCACGACGACCAGGATGGATCGTCCCGACCCTCGAAAGAGGAGAAACAAGGGAGGCCAGGCCCCTAATGGTCGCTCCCTCCCCGGGCCGAGGCCACCGCATGTCGATAGCTTCCGAAAGTTCTCGACGTTTACCCCCTTGAATACTCCGCAAGAGCGGATCCTGGCTCTGCACCGCGACAAGCTGGGAAGTCCAACTCCTCTCACGAAGGATCCCGCAAAGAGGGATCGGAGCAAGTACTGTGAATACCACCAAGATCACGGGCATCTGACGTCCGAATGTTACCAACTCAAGCATCAGATCGAGGCCCTGATTCAAGATGGGAAGTTGAAAGAATATATCCTGAGAATGGTCGGGACGGCTGCGGCGCACGGAGAACGCCCGTGGTAAGAAAGGAAGGGTCGGGCGACAGTTACCGTCACGGACCGAGCTGCGATTGAAGAACCGGAGAGCTCACAACTGCATGTCGTGGGCTCGATCATGGGCGGCCCGGAGTTTGGAGACTCGGCCAGGCAGAGGAAGAAGTACGTGCGTGAAGTTTCCCAAGGGAAGATAGCGCACTACATCAACCACACATATGAGGCTCCTCCTCCGACCCCATTCGAGTCCATGTTCTTCACTGGCCAAGAGGCGGCGCGAGTCCTCCACCCACACAACGACGCGATCGTCGTCTCAGCCCCAGTCGCCAATAACCTTGTGCGGAGAATCCTAATCGACAATGGAATCTCCGCCGATATAATCTTCAAGTCGGCGTTGGACGGGATGAAGCTATCCGGAATGAAACCGACCCCGATCGCGACTCCACTCTTCGGCTTCTCCGGGGAGAGGGTCATGACGGAGGGAACCATCGACCTCCAGGTAACCTTCGGAACACCGGGGGGGCTCGAGGTCACCCACATCGTGTCGTTCCTGGTCGTGGACCAGCCCTCAGCCTACAACATCATAATCGGCCGCCCGACCCTCAATCGATTGAAGGCCATCACGTCCACTTACCACATGATGATGAAGTTCCCGACTGACAAGGGGATAGCCATGATGTTGGGAGACCAATCGATGGCAAGGATGTGCTACATCCAAGGTGTGGACGGGAAAGAAAAAAGAAAGATGGTAAGCACCATCTTCCAGCTCGGGGACAAGCTCCCGTGCAAGATAGAGGAAGGAGGCACCTTCGGAGAGCTGGACCAAAGGGACGATGTCGAGCGTCGAAAGGTGGAGACACCAGACGACCTCGTTCCTGTCGTGTTGGACGACGCCAAACCTGACCAAGTAGTCAAGGTAGGTGCCCAACTCCCGTCCGAAGTCCGAAACCAGCTCGCCACCTTCCTCCGCGAGCACAAAGACATCTTTGCGTGGACACACGCCGACATGCCAGGATCGACGCCAAGATAATGGTTCACCGACTTAACGACGACAAGAGAGTAGCTGAGCGCGTTCAACCGCAGCGGACGTTCAGCGGAGATAGGTACCTAGCCATTGGTGAAGAGGTTGACAAACTTCTCGCCGTCGACTTCATCAGGGAGGCGGAACACCCCAAGTGGGTGTCCAATGTGGTGATAGTCAAGAAGCCAAACGGGAAGTGGCGGATCTGTATCGACTATAAAGATCTCAACAAGGCCTGCCCGAAAGATAGCTTCCCTCTCCCGAGGATCGACTAACTTGTGGACGCTACAACGGGCCATGAGTTATTGAGCTTCATGGATGCCTACACAGGCTACAATCAGATCCGCATGCACGAGCCGGATTAGATCAAGACCACCTATGTTACGAACCGCGGACTTTACTGCTACAAGGTCATGCCCTTTGGCCTCAAAAACGCGGGAGCAACGTATCAAAGGTTGGTGAACTGAATGTTCGCCAATCAAATTGGCAAAACCATGGAGGTCTACGTGGACGATATGCTCGTAAAAAGCCTCAAGGCCCACGACCACGTTCGAGACCTTAGGGAGATGTTCACGATCCTGCGACGCTATAAGATGAAGCTCAACCCCAACAAGTGCGCCTTTGGGTCGAGTCCGGAAAATTCTTGGGCTACATGGTTAGCCGCCGCGGGATCGAGGCTAACCCTGAGAAGATTACGGCGACCTTAGAGATGAGATCGCCGCAAAAAGTGAAAGAAGTTCAAAGTTTGACGGGAAGGATCGCCGCCCTGACGCGATTCGTTTCCAAAGCCACCGATAGGTACCAACCATTTTTCAAGGCACTGAAAAAGACCGACGGGCTCGTATGGACGGAGGAGTGTGAGGAAGCGTTCCGCGTAATGAAAGCCTATTTCACCTCCCCCCCATTTCTCGCAAAGCCAAAGAATGGCGAAACCTTGTACATCTATCTCGCTGTTTCCGGCAGGGCCGTGAGCGCGGTTCTCATACGCGAAGAAGACAAGGTGCAATGGCCGGTCTATTACGTTAGCAAGGCGCTCCTCGATGCCGAGACTCGATACCTGGAAATCGAGAGATTGTCCCTCGCCCTTGTCATGAGCGCGAGAAAACTCCGACCCTACTTCCAAGCGCACCCCGTCGTGGTACGCACGGGAGACCCCATCGAGAAGGCCCTTCAAAAAGGGACCTCCTCTCGGATGGCCATATGGTCCCAGGAGTTGGGCGAATACGGGGTCGAGTTCCAACCGAGAACCGCCATCAAAGGCCAAGCCCTGGCTGACTTCATAGCCGAGTTCACAAGCGCACCTTCAACTGATGAGGGAGACAAAGATAGTGAGGACAAGGAAGACAAGGAGAACGACCACGACGAGTCGTCGAAAAAGAGGACCGACGGCCCGATAGGACCGGTCAGGGACTTGCACGTAGATGGCGCGTCAAACGCCCGGGGGGCTGGCGCCGGTGTTGTGCTCACAAATCCCGATTGAGAAAAGCTGAGCTACGCCCTACGATTCGAGTTCAAGGCTTCCAACAACGAGGCGGAGTACGAGGCTCTGATCGTTGGCTTGGAGCTAGCGAACAAGCTAGGCATCCGAAACCTGCGCATCCACTGCGACTCGCAGTTGATCGTGAATCAGGTTAAGGGCGACTACGCCGCTAAAGAGCCAAACATGATCGCATACTTGTCCAAGACCCAAAAGAACCCATAGGCCCTGTCATGGTTAGAGATCGTCCAAGTTCCCCAAGAGGCGAACATTGACGCTGACGCCCTAGCACGCCTTGCGTCCGGCATAGACGAGGAGGGAGAAGGTAGCGTCCTGATAGAAGTGCTGACCCGACCGTACGTCTCGAGAGGCGACGTATGGGTGGTTGGCGAGACTCCGCCTCCCTCATGGATGACGCCGCTCGTGGAATTCCTTAAGCGAGGAGTCGTCCCCGAAGACAAAGAAGAGGCCAAAAAGATGAGAAGCTTGGCGCCAAAGTACACTGTTGTCGCAGTTTTTCGGACAACGATTTAGGAACCGGAAATGGTTAGACCCAAGGCCGGACCAAGTGGTCTCACTCCAGCTCGAGCGTGTCGGACTTGATATCTCAAGTCCTCCCTTAGCTGTCTGTAATGTCTATCTCGTCCAAGCACCTGAAACACAAGCGAAGAGGTGTGAACTACAAAGGGGAAACAGAGGGGTTGCCTCTGACTCGGCCGTGGAGGCCATGGCCGGCTCTGACCCGGCCATGGCCGGCTCTGACTCGGCTGTGGAGGCCATGGCCGGCTCTGACCCGGCCATGGCCGGCTCTGACTCGGCCGTGGAGGCCATGGCCGGCTCTGACCCGGCCATGGCCGGCTCTGACTCGGCCGTGGAGGCCATGGCCGGCTCTGACTCGGCCATGGCTGGCCTTGAGGTGGCCGTGCGCCGGGAGAAGCTCGGGGAAGCCGTCATATGATGTCGTTGCCGTACCGGGCCGGGACGGACTGGTAACATTAGCCCCCCGAGTTTATTATCGAGTGTAACTCGTGTGATAAACTCGAAGCCTCCGTCGTCGTTGGCCCACCGGAATAGCCCATCGCCAAGAGGTACGTCCCGGCGCCCTTTAATATTATTATTTTATTTTTTGTCGGTCATTCTCGTCTCGTTATTCTCGCCCATGGACCCCATCGACCGCCTATCGGGGTGTGGGACCATTGAAGACGATTTGTTTCATTTGTTCGGGGATCAACACGTGGACTTGGAAACTTTTTGGACTCAATTTTCATCTCTCCCGAGCGCTGCTAACGCGCCTCACTCATCGAGCACGAGCAGCGTTGTCACGATGGCCGGGGAAGACCTTGCCTTGGTCGAAGCGTGGTTGACCGGTGATGGAGGGGGCGCTCCGGCCGGAGACGGCCAGCGCCGGCAGGTGGACGCCGGAGACGACGTGCGCGCCGGAGGAGGCGGCCGGGCCCAAGGCGGCACCGGCGGCCCAGGAGACGTCGAGGAAGACCCGCTCGGGTCGAGGGGCAGCGCCTTGGCGCTCACCGGCGGTCTGGGTGGCGCGCGCGCGCCGGAGGCAGCCGCGCCTGGAGTGGCCGACGCTGGAAAGGACGCGCCGGAGGAGGTCGGCCGCGGGAATGGCGCCTCGGCCACGGGAGGCACGGCCTGGGTCGACCCCGACCTCGAGGGAGCCCTCACCCGGCCGGGCGAGGCCGTTGGGACGCCCGCCTATCGCGTTGGCGGGGGGAGCCGCTCGAGCGCAGCGACCGGCCCCGGGGAAGCCGCGCATGGCGAAACCAGCGCCGGGGGGGGTGCGTCGGGCGGCGTCGGCGCCTTCTGTGCTGGTCCCGACGTGGGGGAGGTCGCCGGGTGCCCTCGAGACCACGCCCAGGAGGAGAGCCCCCCGAGCCCAGCTGCGCCGGCGAGGGAGGGCGCTGCCGGGGAATCGCCGGCGCCGGGGGACGCCGCCCGTGGAGGCGCCAGCGCTGGTCAGGAGGCGGCCCGGCCTGGCAGCGCCGGGCAGGAGGCGGCGGCTCGCCTGGCCCCTGGGGAAACCCTAGGCCCGAACGGGCCGGGCTTGTGTGGTGAAGACCCAGCCGGCTGGGAATCGGGCCAGGCCGGCAGGTCAGGCGCGCGGGAAGAGGACCCGGCCGGGCAGGGGCCGGACTGGGCCGGTGGGCCATACGCGCGCGAGGGAGACCCGACCAACCGGGGCCTGGGCCGGTCTGCCGGGCCGGGCGCACACGGGGCGAGCGCTGGGGCGCCCGGGCAGGACCCACGGGCCGCAGGCTTGGCCAGCCGGGAATCGGGCCGGGCCGACGGGCCAGGTACATGCGCCGGGAGCGTCGGGCCGCTCGCGCCGGGCCCGCTCATGGAGGAGCCACCCAGCCAAGAGACGGGCTGGGTCCTCGGGCTGCACGCGTACGCCGGGGGGAACACGGCCGGCCGGGAGCCGGGCCGGCCCGACGATGATGGACCGACCGGGCGGCGATCGGGTGCGCCTTCGAGCGAGCACGCCGGGGCAGAAGGGAGCCAGCCGGCTTGTGAGGGCGGCCATGACGAGGCCCCACCTTGCACAAGCACGGGCCGCGACGCCGATCGTTCGAGCGACTCGCTCAACCACCACGACGCACCTGCCGCGTCGCTTTCCTCGACCGTGCGGGAAGAAACGCGAGCCTCGGCCTTCCCGGTTGGAGAGTCGGCCATACGGGGCGAGCTCGATTGCTCGGGCATCGACGTCCCGAGCTCGCTCTCGATCATCAACTTCACGAGTCTAAGAAGGCGTTACAGTATCCCAGAGTGCGTGTCGATCCTGAGGCCATTACCCGACGACCTTCCTACTCGCCCGCGCAAGGGGTACGCAGCGGTCCACGAGGCGAGTCTCCGCGGAGGACTAAGACTTCCCTTTCAGCCGGTCATCCAAGAATTGTTGGTTCGCTTAAGGGTGCACGCTTCGCAGATGTCCCCGTCCTTCTATCGGGTGGTCGCGGCGTGCCACATGATGTTTTTTCGGGCGAAGAAGAGGGCCATCACTGCCGACGATATTCAGAACCTCATGATGGTGCGAGGGGTGCCCGGGAAGCCTGGCTTCTACCTGGCGTCGCACCGCAAGCGCCTCGCCATTCTCACCAAGGTGAACTCGAAGCACAGATACCCTTGGGTATGGGTGTCCGAATCGTCTTTCGGGGTCGCGCCCCTCGTCTTCGGCCCTGTGGCCGACTTTCCACCCACGGGTGACATCGAAGGATCCGAGCTCGACGCGGTGATCAGAGCGGTTCCAGAATCGAGGCGGCAAGGAACGCTCTTCGAGTCCCCAGACCTAATGGCAAGGACGGGGTGGTTCGTGCCTAGTGACGATGCTCCTTTGTGCCCCGACCTCGACGCGGGGGTCCCGGAGGATCCCGAGTCCGAGGCGGGGGGGTCGTCAGCTCCCTCCCCCGACGCGGGGGGTACTGGCCACGCATATACTTTCGTGTTATTGTTGTTTCCCATTATTTGTGCTTGTCGTCATGTTTTAACTGACAAACGCTCTCCTCTCCTTTGCAGGTACCATGGCTCGACGTCATCGACCGCGCGCGCAAATGCCGAGAGCGATGCCCGCTGACGACGCTGCGATTGCGGCTCGCCCCCCAGCCGAGGCCCGTCGCGGGGGGTCACCATTGCGAGCGAGGAACGAGGCGATCTCTTCCAACAAGCGGCCATCATCGTCGACTTCTCTCGGGTCATCGTCCGGTCATAACCGCGCTCACACGTCGACGGTGTCAGACAGTTTGGACTCCATGCTCTTAACGGAGGCGGCCGAGTTGAGAGACCAGTGCTCCCGGGGAATCCTTGAGACCTCCTTGCGGGATTTCAAGGGCCTGCTGACAACGAGCGATCTCGAGCACTTCCAGAACGGGATCGGCGACGCCCGAAAGGTATGACTCGGTTTCATGTGTTATGTATCGTTGTCGCGCTTATTGTGACTATACGCATTTCCCTCGTTCCCACAGATGCTTGCACGCCAAGAGCGGAGCGATCGCATTCTCCGGGACATGCTACGACGCATGCAGATCATGGAGAAGGAGAAGGCGAGCATGACGGCTGCGCACGCTGCCGCCCTAGCGGAGGTCCGCACCGCCCAAGAGTTTGCGACGCTGGAGAAGGAGCTGAAACGAGCTCGCGGAGAATCGGCCGCCGAGAAAGTGCTTCGTGAGAAGGCGGAGCAAGCAGCTGACACCTTTCTGGGGGAGACGAAGAAACTCCAGGCGGCACTCTCGAGCCGGGATGCGGAGCTGAGCATCGTCCATGCTCGGCTATCGGCGAGCGAGATTGCTCGAGTCAAGGTGGAGAGGGAGAGGGACACCTTGCGGGCGGAGATGCAAACGCTCGCCGAGGAGAAAGAAGACGCCGTGCGATCCAAGGCGGACTTGGAGGACGACTGGGACTTGACGTTGGAGGCGGCCCGATACGAAGCGGCGAGGCGAGTCCGAGACGCGACCGCGAAGGAGAATGCGTCCCGCGGGACTACATTTTCCTTCTTTAACGCCATGTTCCCTCCTTACGATGACGAGCCGCCGGAGGACGACTTGCATCCACAGGTCCCCGCCGAGGCTGCTCAGTCGACGACCCACCAGCCTGGCGGAGAAGCCGTTGGCGGGTTTGGCGCCCCTGACCCCGAAGGAGATGAAGAGCAAGTCGACTTTGGCTCGGACTAGTTGGGTTTTCCTTGGTTTTTCGCGCACTTGTTTAGCGCTCGCTTTATGCTTTCTTTCGGATCATTGTTATGTTTGCGTCGTACTCTCGTACTTTTCTTGTTGGGTTGTTTACACAATAACGTTTTGCTTTGATTGAAGCTTTCTTTTCGTCGTGCGTCTTATTTTCTCGACTTGCTACGCTTAGTGTAATCGATTTGCGCAATTTGACTAATGCGTGTCTTACGAGCCTGGCTTACTACGCTTAGCGTAACCGGTTGGCACGGCTTACTGCCGCATTTGGCGGCGAAGTTTCCCGCGGACGCAGGCTAGACCAGTTTCATCCGGCGGGTGCGATTTCCGGCCATCCATTTGTGACTCGCTGCCTATCGGCGCGCGCGAGTTGGGTGGCCGTCGCGCTCATCCTCCGGCGAGTACGCTACCTATCGGTCGTGCGTATCGGGATGGGTTTGCAGCTCCCAGTGAGCGTGGTACTCGTTGGTACGCGTGTCACGTTTTGGGTTTTGACTGCCGAGATCGACAATCCGGTGCTCGGACGTGATCCATCGATGACTTGCCGCCTATCGGTGCGCAAGGTTCATCGGTGCAAGAGAGGGTCGAAGCAAAAGACGTGCGAGGCCGGAGGTTCGGTGCGCGAATCCAACTCATCGACGTTTTGCTATCCCTCGGCATACGGCCTCAACCCGTGCGAGAGCGTCGCACGAGGAGGGTACGAAGTCGGAGGTCCGGAGCGCGGATCCGATTTATGGGTGTTTTGTTACCGTTTGGCGCGTGGAAAGTGGAGTAAGCGAGCTCGTTGCTCTCGCCTTATCCTCCTTATCCCCCCGAGTATCTTGGGTGCTCGTAGAGGAGGCTAGAAACTAAGATACCATGTGTTTTGAAGTGAAATGTAATTTATTAAATTATCGAAATGGTTCAAAAATTACATCCCAGGCCTTTGGCCAAACTTGAAATTTAAAACTGACTTTGCTAAAATCGAAAGTTACATGAGAACAACAAAGCGTAAAAAAGGGCGAGTGAACATCTATTGATAATACTGCCGGAGGTGCTCCGCATTCCACGGGTGTGTGAACACGAGTCCTTCCATGTTCTCGAGCTCGTATGTGCCATTGTGGATGGCTCGGCGCACACGTTACGGGCCTTCCCAGGTGGGGCCTAGGACTCCCGCACCTTGCACTTTGGTGTTTTGGAACACCCTTCGAAGGACGAGGCTTCCGTCGGCGAACTTCCGCAGCTTGATCTTCGAGTTGTAATACTTCTCGACCTTCCTCTTCTGTGCGGCAAGCCGGGTAAGTGCGTCCGCCCTCCTTTCGTCTATGAGGTCTAGCTCGAGCCTGATCGCGTCATCGTTGGCGGCTTCGTCGTACTCCTTGATGCGCAAGGTTGGCAACTTGATCTCGACGGGTACCACAGCCTCGACGCCGAACGCGAGAGCGAAAGGGGTTTTGCCGGTCCCGTTTCGGGCGGTGGTGCGGTATGCCCATAAGACCATGGGGAGCTCGTCAGCCCAAGCCCCCTTTCTTGCCTCCAGCTTCTTCTTCAGGTTCTCCTTGATCGTCTTATTCACCGCCTCGACCTGACCGTTGGCTTGGGGATGGCGGGGAGAGGAGAAAGTCTTGCTAATGCCAAGCTGTTCGCACATTTCTCGGAGACGCGCATTGTCGAATTGTTTTCCGTTGTCGGTTACAATTGACGCAGGGATCCCGAAGCGGCAGATGATGTTTCTCCAAATGAAGCTTGTCGTGTTCGCCTCGGTGATCTTTGCTAGCGGTTCAGCCTCTACCCACTTCGTGAAGTAATCTATGGCCACGATCGCGTGCTTGTATTGTCTCGGGGCCGTAGGCAGCTCGCCGATGAGGTCGATTCCCCACTTCGCGAAAGTTCGTGGCACGATAATCGGACACAAAGGGGCCGGTGCTTGACGCGGAATGTGGGCGAACCTTTGGCACTTGTCACACTTCTTGGCCCACTCGTGGGAGTCCTTTTTCAAGGTTGGCCAGAAATATCCAAGTCTTAGCAACTTCAATGCCAAAGATTGCCCGGCGGCGTGGTTACCGCACACCCCCTCGTGCACCTCGTGGAGTGCTTTCCTCGCCTCCACCTCGGTCAGGCAACGAAGAAGGGGCATGGAGTACCCTCTCTTGAACAAACTATCCTCCCTCATCGTGTACTTCGGGGCTAGGCTTCTCAGCTTTCTAGCTTCTTCTTTATCCTCGGGGATGACTCCTCGTTTAAGGAATTCCACGAGCGGGGTCATCCATGAGGGAGGCGGAATCTCGTCAATGACCCCTACGTCGCCTCTCGAGACGTAAGGTCGGGTCAACACTTCGATTGGGACGCTGCCCTCGCCTTCCTCGTCTATCCCAGACGCGAGGCGAGCTAGGGCGTCGGCGTCAACGTTTGCCTCTCGAGGGACCTGGACGATCTCGAACCACGACAGGGCCTCCAGGTTCTTTTGGGCCTTGGACAAGTAGGCGATCATGTGTGGCTCCTTTGCGGCGTAGTCACCCTTAATCTGATTCACGATCAATTGCGAGTCGCAATGGATGCGCAGGTTTTGGGCGCCCAACTTGTTCGCTAGCTCCAAGCCAACAATCAGAGCCTCGTACTCTGCCTCGTTGTTGGAAGCCTTGAACTCGAACCGCAGGGCGTACCTCAGCTTTTCCCTATCGGGATTTGTGAGCACAACGCCGGCGCCAGCCCCCCGGGCATTTGACGCGCCATCCACGTGTAAGTCCCAGATCGGCCCTATCGGGTCGTTGGTTCTCTTCCTTGACGACTCGCTATGGTCGTCCTCCTTGTCTTCCGTGGTCTTACTTCTTTCGTCGCCCTCATTGGTTGGGGGCGCGCTTGTGAACTCGACGATGAAGTCGGCGAGGGCCTGACCCTTAATGGCGGTTCTTGGTTAGAACTCGACCCCGTATTCGCCCAGCTCTTGGGACCATATCGCCATTCGAGAGGAGGTCCCTTTTTGAAGGGCCTTCTCGATGGGGTGCCCCGAGCGGACCACGATGGGGTGCGCCTGGAAGTAGGGCCGGAGCTTTCTCGCGCTCATGACGAGGGCGAGGGACAGTCTCTCGATCTCGGGGTATCGGGTTTCGGCGTCGAGGAGCGCCTTGCTAACGTAGTAGACTGGCCATTGTACTCTGTCCTCTTCGCGTATGAGGACCGCGCTCACGGCCCTATCGGAAACCGCGAGGTAGAGGTATAGGGTTTCGCCATTCTTTGGCTTCGCGAGGAACGGGGGGGAGGTGAAATAGGCTTTCATATCGCGGAATGCTTCCTCGCACTCCTCCGTCCACACGAACCCGTCGGTCTTCTTCAGTGCCTTGAAGAACGGTTGGCACCTGTCAGTGGCTTTGGAAACAAATCGCGTCAGGGCGGCGATCCTTCCCGTCAAGCTTTGAACTTCTTTGACCTTTTGTGGCGACCTCATCTCTAAGATCGCCTTAATCTTCTCAGGATTAGCCTCGATCCCGCGGCGGCTCACCATGTAGCCCAGAAATTTTCCAAACTCGACCCCGAAAGCGCACTTGTTGGGGTTAAGCTTCATCTTGTAGCGCCGTAGGATCGTGAACATTTCCCTAAGGTCTCGAACGTGGTCGTGGGCTTTGAGGCTTTTGACAAGCATGTCATCCACGTAGACCTCCATAGTTTTGCCAATTTGATTGGCGAACATGCGGTTCACCAACCTTTGATACGTTGCTCCCGCCTTTTTGAGGCCAAAGGGCATGACCTTGTAACAGTAAAGTCCGCGGTTCGTAACAAAGGTGGTTTTAATTTGATCCGGCTCGTGCATGCGGATCTGGTTGTAGCCTGAGTAGGCGTCCATGAAGCTTAGCAGTTCGTGGCCCGCAGTGGCGTCCACGAGCTGCTCGATCCTCGGGAGAGGGAAGCTGTCTTTCGGGCAGGCTTTGTTGAGATCTTTGTAGTCGATACAGATCCCCCACTTCCCGTTTGGCTTCTTGACCATTACCACATTGGACACCCACTTGGGGTGCTCCGCCTCCCTGATGAAGTCGGCGGCGAGAAGTTTGTCAACTTCTTCACCAATGGCTTGGTACCTTTCCCCACTGAATGCCCGTCGCGGTTGAACGCGCTCGGCCACTCTCTTGTCGTCGTTGAGACGATGAACCATGATCTCGGGGTCGATCCCCGGCATGTCGGCGTGTGTCCACGCAAAGACATCTTTGTGCTCTCGGAGAAAAGCGGCGAGCTCGATTCGGGTCTCAGACGGGAGTTGGGCGCCTACCTTGACTACTTGGTCAGGTTTGGCGTCGTCCAACACGACGGGAACGAGGTCGTCCGGTGTCTCCACCTTTCGACGCTCGACTTCGTCCCTTTGGTCTAGCTCTCCGAAGGTGCCTCCTTCCTCTAACTTACACGGGAATTTGTCTCCGAGTTGGAAGACGGTGCTCACTACCTTCGCCTTCCCTTTTCCATCCACGCCCTGGATGTAGCACATCCTCGCCATGGATTGGTCTCCCAACATCACGGCGATCCCTTTATCGGTCGGGAACTTCATCATCAGGTGGTACGTGGACGTTATGGCCTTCAATCGATTGAGAGTCGGGCGGCCGACGATGATGTTGTAAGCCGAGGGCTGATCCACTACCAGGAACGACACGATGTGGGTGACCTCGAGCCCCCCCGGCGTACCGAAGGTAACCGGGAGGTCGATGGTTCCCTCCGTCATAACCCTCTCCCCAGAGAAGCCGAAAAGCGGGGTTGAGATCGGGGTCGGTCTTACCCCGGATAGTTTCATCCTATCCAACGCCGATTTGAAGATTATGTCGGCGGAGCTCCCATTGTCGATCAGGATTCTCCGGACGAGGTTGTTGGCGACCGGGGCGGAGACGACTATCGCGTCGTTGTGTGGATGGAGAACTCGCGTTGCTTCTTGTCCGGTGAAGAACATGGACTCGAAGGGGGCCGGAGGAGGGACCTCGTACGTATGGTTGATGTAGTGCGCTATTTTCCCTTGGGAAACTTCGCGCACGTACTTCTTCCTTTGCGTAGCCGAGTCTCCGAACTCCGGGCCACCCAAGATTGCACCCACGACGTGAAGTTGCGAGCTCTCCGGCTCTTCGTTTGTTGCTCGGTCCGTGACAGTCACCGTCGCCGGGCCTTTCTTCCCTTGCCGCGGGCGACCTCCGTGCGCCGCGGCCGTCCCGATAGTTCTCAGGACGTACTCTTTCAGCTTCCCATCTTGAATCAGGGCCTCAATCTGACGCTTGAGTTGATAGCATTCGGATGTTAGGTGCCCGTGATCTTGATGGTAGTCACAGTACTTGCTTTGATCCCTCTTGGCGGGATCCTTCGTGAGCGGGGTTGGGCTCCCCAACTTGTCACGGTGCAGAGCTAGGATTTGCTCCGGCGGAGTGTTCAGTGGAGTGAATGGCGAGAACCTCCGGAAGCTGTCGACATGCGACGGCTTCGGCCCGGGGAGGGAACGGCCGTTAGGGGCCTGGCTTCCCTTATTCCTCCTCTTTCGGGGGTCGGGACGATCTTCATCTCGATCGTCGCGGCGGCGACTCCCCTGTCCTCCTGCCTTTCGGCCATCTCGGCCATCGAGATAGTCCTCGACTCCCATGTATGTGCGGGCTCTTGTCATCAGCTCCGCCATGTCACGCGGGACTTGGCCAACAATAGACTTGAGGAAGTCGCTCGTGCGCACTCCCTCGGTGATCGCCGTGATGGCGTCCCTGTCGTCGAACCCTTCGACCTTGTGAGACTCCTCGGTGAAGCGAGCGAGGTATTGTCTCAACGTCTCATCTCTTCCTTGTCGGATAGAGAGGAGGTGGGTCTTCGGCTTCTTTTGCGCCACGAGGGTGGCGAATCGGGTGAGGAAAGCCTCTCGCAAGGCCCGGAAAGACGGGATGCTTCCCGGCCTCAAGCTTCGGAACCACTCAAACCCCGAGCCTGTGAGGGTCAGGCTGAAGGCTTGGCAGAGGGTGGCGTCCGCCTGCCCCTGCATAGTCATCCACGTCTCATAGTGTTGGACGTGGAAGTGGGGGTCCGTACGTCCATCGTAGGGGGGAATGGACGGTAACTTGAAATTCCCCACGCATGGTTGCGCGAGGATTTGCGCGGCGAAGGGAGAGTATGATTCCTCGATCCCTCCGTACGGCCTTTGCCTCCCTGACTCCCTCATTTCGATGATTTGATTCTGGAGGCTTTGAATCATCGTGACCATGTCGAGCCCGTTAGCGGGGCCGATCGTCGGGGCCACGGGAGTCACCGGTTGGCGTTCGTTGGACACTTGGTCCACGACATTGGCCTGCGGTCGGCTGAGAGTTGCGGCGGGGAGCGCGTCCCTTCGAGAGTTTAGCCTTTGGCGGAGATCCTCCCCTCGGGAGTTTCTCTGCGCCGTCAAGCGCTCTCTAAGGTCCGTACTCGGTGCGGGGCGAGGTGAGGTCGCCCTTGGTCGGGCCGTCCGGCGGGCGCTTCGGCTTTCGGCCCCATCATCTACCAGAGTCGCTCTCTCCTCGGTGAGGGGCCGTGTCCGGCCACCTCTTGAAACCGAGGGGGCGAGTCCCCGGGAATGTGACCGTGCCTGCTGCCGCACTATGTGCGACGGTCCGGCCAAAGCGTCGTTGGGCCTCTCGGGCCGCGAAGGGGCGAGGCTAGGCGTTGCCTCGTTGGTCCTCGACTCCCCCACATATTCGGAGTCGGAGTAGTCTTTGGCGGACCTATCCTCAACGTCATAGCCGAGGAGGTCGGCTATGAGCGAACCGTCGACGCCGGGGCGGTCAAGGAGCTCCGCAAGCCGCCGGGCCGTGTCCTCTCGGAGCGCGGCCTCGGGGTCAACCATCGGGTCTTGGGGCTGGCTCTCGCTATCGCGAGGTTGCCCTTCAAGACGATGTGCGAGGTGCCGAAGACCGTACCTCGAGCCAGTCGCTCGGGTACCCGCGGAGGTAGTGGGAATGTGACTCATCTCTCGAGAGTCGTGAGAACAAAGGGAGAAAACTGGTAGAGGGAATGCGTCGTCAAGGTCGAGAGATCCCCTCCTTCTAGCGCCAAAATGTTGTCGCAGTTTTTCGGACAACGATTTAGGAACCGGAAATGGTTAGACCCAAGGAAGGACCAAGTGGTCTCACTCCGGCTCGAGCGTGTCGGACTTGATATCTCAAGTCGTCCCTTAGCTGTCTGTAATGTCTATCTCGTCCAAGCACCTGAAACACAAGCGAAGAGGTGTGAACTACAAAGGGGAAACAGAGGGGTTGCCTCTGTTTACCTCTCCGACGCTCAACATTAGTAGGATTGAGGTGGTTGATAGAGGGTTTAGTGTTTAAGGGTCGAGAGTTGAGAGAAACGAGCGAGTTATGAGTTCGGCAGCGTTTCAGTACTCAAATTTCGGATTACCTGGACCAAGGGAGGTACCTCGGTATTTATAGGCGACCAAGGAGCGTCGTGGACAGCCCCTTGGCCGAGAGACGCCTCTGACCCGGCCATGGACGGCTCTGACCCGGCCATGGCCGGCTCTGACTCGGCCGTGGAGGCCATGGCCGGCTCTGACCCGGCCATGGCCGGCTCTGACTCGGCCGTGGAGGCCATGGCCGGCTCTGACCCGGCCATGGCCGGCTCTGACTCGGCTGTGGAGGCCATGGCCGGCTCTGACCCGGCCATGGCCGGCTCTGACTCGGCCGTGGAGGCCATGGCCGGCTCTGACTCGGCCGTGGAGGCCATGGCCGGCTCTGACTCGGCCATGGCCGGCCTTGAGGTGGCCGTGCGCCGGGAGAAGCTCGGGGAAGCCGTCATATGATGTCGTTGCCGTACCGGGCCGGGACGGACCGGTAACATACACAATGAGGGAGGATAACCTGTTCAAGAGAGGCTACTCCATGCCCCTTCTCCGCTGCTTGATCGAGGTCGAGGCGAGGAAAGCGCTCCGCGAAGTGCACGAAGGGGTGTGCGGAAACCATGCCGCCGGGCAATCTGTGGCGTTGAAACTCCTGAGGCTCGGGTATTTTTGGCCTACCTTGAAAAAGGACTCCCACGAGTGGGCCAAAAAGTGAGACAAATGCCAAAGGTTCGCCCATGTCCCACGCCAAGCGCCAACGCCGCTATATCCGATCATCGTGCCACGGCCCTTCGCGAAGTGGGGAATCGATCTCATCGGCGAGCTACCTATGGCCCCGAGGCAATACAAGTATACAATCGTGGCTGTCGATTACTTCACGAAGTGGGTTGAGGCCGAGCCATTGGCGAAGATCACCGAGGCAAACACGACGAGCTTCATCTGGAAGAACATTGTCTACCGCTTCAGGATCCCCGCATCAATTGTGACCGACAACGGAAAGCAATTTGACAACGCGCGCCTCCGAGAAATGTGTGAACAATTTGGCATTAGCAAGACTTTCTCTTCTCCTCGCCATCTGCAGGCTAACGGTCACGTCGAGGCGGTCAACAAGATGATCAAAGAGAACCTGAAGAAGAAGCTGGAAGAAAGAAAGGGTTGGGCCGACGAGCTTCCCATGGTCTTGTGGGCGTACCGGACCACCGCACGAAATGCGACCGGCGAAACCCCTTTCGCTCTTGCGTTCGGCGTCGAGGCCGTGGTACCTGTCGAGACCAAGCTACCGACCCTACGAATCGAGGAGTATGAAGAGGCCGCCAACGACGACGCAATCAGGCTCGAGCTGGACCTCATAGACGAGAAAAGGCCGGACGCACTCTCCCGCCTCGCCGCACAAAAGAGGAAGGTCGAGAAGTACTACAACTCCAAGATCAAGCTGCGGAAGTTCACCGACGGGAGCCTCGTCCTTAGAAAGGTGTTCCAAAACACCAAGGTGCAAGGTGCGGGAGTTCTGGGCCCCACCTGGGAAGGCCCGTACCGTGTGCGCCGAGCCATCCACAACGGCACCTATGAGCTCGAGAACCTGGAGGGACTCGTATTCACGCACCCGTGGAATGCGGAGCAACGTCGACAATACTATCAATAAATTCCCGTTCTCGCTCGCCCTATGTTTTGTTATCTTCATCTCGTTTTCAATTTTAGCAAAAGACAATTTCAAATGTCAAGTACGGCCAACGGCCTGGGAATGTAATTTTTTAACTATTTCAACATTATGATTGAATTACATTTCGCTTCGGAACTTTTACCCTATTGTATTATAATTTCTAGTCTCCTCTACGAGTACACAAGAAACTCGGGGGGCTAATCTAATAAAGATAAAGTAAAGATAACATGCTCATTTTTCGCGCGATGCACTCGCGCAATGCCACGTTTCACGCGCCGAAAGGTAGTGAAACATCAACGAGTCAGATCCGCGCACCGGACCTCCGACCCTCGCGTGACGCTCTCGCACGATTCCACGCCCCACACACTGATAGGCAGCGGGGCGCCGGTGGATCGCGTCCGCGCACCGGACCGTCGATCCCGGCAGTCAAAACCCAAAATGTGACACGCATACCAATAGGTACCACGCTCACTAGGAACTACGTCTACAACTGGCCCGTCTCTATGCATAGTGCGCACACCGATAGGTAGCGTGCTCGTCGGAAGATGGGCGCGACAGCTGTTGTCGCTGATTTTCGGACAACTATTCAGGAGCCAAAGACGGTTAGACCCAAGGCCGGACCAAGTGGTCTCGTCTTGACTCGAGCGTGTCGGACTTGGTATCCCAAGTCGTCCCTTAGCTGTGGATGTCCCTTGAGTTCGTCAGAGTACCTGAAAAGGAGTAGAGAACACGTGAACTACAAAGGGGAAACAGGGGGGGTGCCCCTGTTTACCTCTCCGACGCTCAACATTAGTGTGATTGAGGTGGAGTATAGAGGTTTTAGGGGTGTCTAGAGACCAAAGCTTGAGAGAAACGAGCGAGGTACGAGTTCGGCAGCGTTTCAGTGCTCAAGCCTGGATCCCCTGGGTCGAGGGAGAGACCCTCATATTTATAGGCGGCCAAGAGGTGTTTGAGGAACCCCTTGGCCGAGGGCCGGCCTTGGAGGGCCGGCCTTGGAGCGCCGGCCGTGGAGGGCCGGTCTTGGAGCGCCGGCCGTGGAGGGCCGGCCTTGGAGCGCCGGCCGTGGAGGGCCGGCCTTGGGGCGCCGGCCGTGGAGGGCCGGCCTTGGAGCGCCGGCCGTGGAGGGCCGGCCTTGGAGCGCCGGCCTTGGCCAGCGCCGGCCTTGGAGAGCCGGCCTTGGGGCGCCGGCCGTGGAGGGCCGGCCTTGGAGCGCCGGCCGTGGAGGGCCGGCCTTGGAGCGCCGGCCGTGGAGGGCCGGCCTTGGAGCGCCGGCCGTGGAGAGCCGGCCTTGGAGCGCCGGCCTTGGAGAGCCGGCCTTGGGGCGCCGGCCGTGGAGGGCCGGCCTTGGGGCGCCGGCCGTGGAGGGCCGGCCTTGGAGCGCCGGCCGTGGAGGGCCGGCCCTGGAACGCCGGCCGTGGAGGGCCGGCCTTGGAGCGCCGGCCTTGGCCAACGCCGGCCTTGGAGAGCCGGCCTTGGCCAGCGCCGGCCTTGGGCCGGTCATACGCCGGGCGTCCGCCGGCCGGGAGCTGGCCAGACGGCACTTGGCCGGCCGGGAGCCGCTGTGCGGGCCTCGCACCGGTCGCGTGGATCTAAGCGATGCCTTAGTTCTCGTCGGTCCGAGACGGACCGACAACATTAGCCCCCCGAGTTTCCGGTCGAGCTTAGATCGAGTGGAAACTCAAAATCTACGCCTTTATACGGATGCGGGATGAACGCTCTCGGGTTCGTGTCATGAGGAATGGCCCTCGCGCGTCGCGAGGGACGGCCTTTGTGCGTCGCGAGGGACGGCCTTTGTGCGTCGCGAGGGACGGCCTTTGTGCGTCGCGAGGGACGGCCTTTTGTTTCGGGTTGATCGTGCGTGGCTTATTTTCTCGATCTGCCAATGAGGGCGTGATCGATTAGCACGACTTTATTGTGTCGTGCGCGTCTTATTTTCTCGACTTGCCAACGAAGGCATAACCGATTTGCACGTCTTCTGTTGTCTTGTGCGCGTCTTGTTTTTTCGATTTGCCAACGAAGGCATAATCGATTCGCGCGTCTTCGTTGTGTTGTGCGCGTCTTACTTTTCTCGACTTGCCAGCGAAGGCATAATCGATTTGCACGTCTTTTTTGTTTTGTGCGCGTCTTACTTTTCTCGATTTGCCAACGAAGGCATAATCGATTTGCACGTCTTTGTCGTTTTGTGCGCGTCTTACTTTTCTCGATTTGCCAACGAAGGCATAATCGATTTGCACGTCTTTGTCGTTTTGTGCGCGTCTTACTTTTCTCGATTTGCCAACGAAGGCATAATCGATTTGCACGTCTTTGTCGTTTTGTGCGCGTCTTACTTTTCTCGATTTGCCAACGAAGGCATAATCGATTTGCACGTCTTTTTTGTTTTGTGCGCGTCTTACTTTTCTCGATTTGCCAACGAAGGCATAATCGATTTGCAAGTCTTTGTCGTTTTGTGCCCGTCTTACTTTTCTCGACTTGCCAATGAAGGCATAATCGATTCGCGCGTCTTTATTGTATTGTGACGCAGACCTTGAACCCATTTGTAACTCGTTGCCTGTCGGCCGACGAGCTGGGCGGCGAGCGCGATGCCACATTTGTGTGGCGAGGTTTCCCGTGGACGCTGGCTTGACCAGATACGCCCTGGCGGACGCAAGCCTTGAACCCATTTGTAACTCGTTGCCTATCGGCCGACGAGCTGGGCGGCGAGCGCGATGCCACATTTGTGTGGCGAGGTTTCCCGTGGACGCTGGCTTGACCAGATACGCCCTGGCGGACGCAAGCCTTGAACCCATTTGTAACTCGTTGCCTTTCAGCCGACGAGCTGGGCGGCAAGCGCGATGCCACATTTGTGTGGCGAGGTTTCCCGTGGACGCTGGCTTGACCAGATACGCCCTGGCGGACGCAAGCCTTGAACCCATTTGTAACTCGTTGCCTTTCGGCCGACGAGCTGGGCGGCGAGCGCAGACTCAAGACTCAACTCGAGGGCTCATGTAGAGCCTGCAAGAGGAATGGTTAGTTGGCTTGTGGACTTGGGACTCAACTCGAGGGCTCTTGTAGAGCCTGCACGAGGAGTTTCGTGAAGAGTCGTCGCGAGGAGTATCGGTCGACTCGCGGACTCGGAGCTCGACTCGAGGAATGAATTCATCTCGAGGAGACATGCGAAGAGTCGGCACAAGGAGTATTGGTCGACTCGTGGACTCGAACTCGACTCGAGGACTCACGTAGAGTTTGCACGAGGAGTTTTGCGAAGAGTCGGCGCGAGGAGTACCGGTCGACGCGCGGACTCGTAGCTCGACTCGAGGAATGAATTCATCTCGAGGAGACATGTGAAGAGTTGGCACGAGGAGTATCCGTCGACTCGTGGACTCGAATTCGACTCGAGGACTCACGTAGAGCCTGCACGAGGAGTTTGCGAAGAGTCGGCGCGAGGAGTATCGGTCGACTCGCGGACTCGTAGCTCGACTCGAGGAATGAATTCATCTCGAGGAGACATGTGAAGAGTTGGCACGAGGAGTATCAGTCGACTCGTGGACTCGAATTCGACTCGAGGACTCACGTAGAGCCTGCACGAGGAGTTTGCGAAGAGTCGGAGCGAGGAGTATCGGTCGACTCGCGGACTCGTAGCTCGACTCGAGGAATGAATTCATCTCGAGGAGACATGTGAAGAGTTGGCACGAGGAGTATCAGTCGACTCGTGGACTCGAATTCGACTCGAGGACTCACGTAGAGCCTGCACGAGGAGTTTGCGAAGAGTCGGCGCGAGGAGTATCGGTCGACTCGCGGCCTCGTAGCTCGACTCGAGGAATGAATTCATCTCGAGGAGACATGTGAAGAGTTAGCACGAGGAGTATCCGTCGACTCGTGGACTCGAATTCGACTCGAGGAATGAATTCATCTCGAGGAGACATGTGAAGAGTCTCTCTTATTTTTATTTTTTGAGTTGTTGTTGAATTGTTTTTTGATTGAGCGTTGGTCCCTGTTAGCCCCCCGAGTTTCTTGCGTTTGTGAGACAAAGGTTGAGAAACTCTCGCGTTAGAGGTATACAATAGTATGCGTTACATTTTTTCGTGTGTGAAATAACTCTTTATTGCCATAAGGGGGTCATTACAGTTTGCCATGGCACTTGGCCTTCTTTGAAAAAAGGAAATTACATTTTTGAAATGAAAGTGATCACGAAGCCGATCGAGTTCGGGCGTGAATGTCGAAGTCGCGACCATCATGGCTTGCCAGTAGACGCAACGAATTCCCTGAGATTCCCAACTCGAATTAGGGAATCAATTTGCTTCTTGAGCCGCTTGCATTCGATCGTCACGTGTCCATGATCTTTGTGGTATTCACAGAATCTGCTTCGATCTCGCTTTGCGGGGTCCTTCGTGAGTGGAGCGGGGCTTCCCAGCTCATCGTGGCGTAAGCTCAGGATCCGGTCGGGCGTTGTGTTGAGCGGGACGAAGGATCGCTTCGGGGCTGGAAAAGGGTGGTCGTTAGGGACTTGACCCTTCCGGCGCCGTTTCCTTCGTGACTCGGGACCAACGGCCGGCATCACAAGCGTGGCCGCGCGCTCTTGGTTGGGTGCTTGATCAGTGTTGGGTGGTTGCTGCCCCAAGACGATCGCGGTCTCACGTTGAGCGTCGAGTTTTTCTCTGACGTCGAACTCGCAATTCTCTCTTTGAGAGTTGAGGCGGTCTCTCAAGTCTCCGGAGGCCGTCCCTATCACCCTTGTTAAGGGCGCGTCATTCGGGCGACGCCTTTGGCGGGGGCCGAGACCATCCACGTCGTCACCTTCACAAGGGTTTTGGACGCGGACGGTGAGCCTGGAGCGTCCCTTTCCGGACCTCGAGACCGAGCGTCCTCGGGTATTGCGCGAGTTTTGACGCCTTGACGTGGTCGCCCGAGGGTGTTCCCTCGAGGGCGCGTGCGCGTGCTCATAAGAAAGTTGACGTCTCGGCGCGGCCGCCCGAGGGTGTCCCCTTGGAAGCGTGCGCGTGCGTCCCCTTTCGTGAGCAAGGTGGTCGAGGTCGGTCTCGAGGTTGACGTCGTCGACGTTGTTGGAGTCGAGGAGGTCGGCGATGAGTGCGCCGGTGACGCCGGGGCGGTCTAGGAGCTCGGCGAGCCTCCGAGCCGTGTCCTCTCGGACCGCGGCCTCGGGGTCATTCGCCGGGTCTCGGGGCTGGCTCTCGTTATCACGAGGTTGCCCTTCGAGACGGTGCGCGGAGCTTTTGAGGTCGTCTCGGACGCCCACGGAGGTGGCGGGGCTACGACTCATCCCTCGAGAGTCGTAGAAGTGAGAAGTAGACTGGTAGAGGGGATGTGTTGCCAAGGTCGAGAGAGCCCCTCCTTCTAGCGCCAAAATGTTGTCGCTGATTTTCGGACAACTATTTAGGAGCCAAAGACGGTTAGACCCAAGGCCGGACCAAGTGGTCTCGTCTTGACTCGAGCGTGTCGGACTTGGTATGCCAAGTCGTCCCTTAGCTGTGGATGTCCCTTGAGTTCGTCAGAGTACCTGAAAAGGAGTAGAGAACACGTGAACTACAAAGGGGAAACAGGGGGGGTGCCCCTGTTTACCTCTCCGACGCTCAACATTAGTGTGATTGAGGTGGAGTAGAGAGGTTTTAGGGGTGTCTAGAGACCAAAGCTTGAGAGAAACGAGCGAGGTACGAGTTCGGCAGCGTTTCAGTGCTCAAGCCTGGATCCCCTGGGTCGAGGGAGAGACCCTCATATTTATAGGCGGCCAAGAGGTGTTTGAGGAACCCCTTGGCCGAGGGCCGGCCTTGGAGGGCCGGCCTTGGAGCGCCGGCCGTGGAGGGCCGGTCTTGGAGCGCCGGCCGTGGAGGGCCGGCCTTGGAGCGCCGGCCGTGGAGGGCCGGCCTTGGGGCGCCGGCCGTGGAGGGCCGGCCTTGGAGCGCCGGCCTTGGCCAGCGCCGGCCTTGGAGAGCCGGCCTTGGGGCGCCGGCCGTGGAGGGCCGGCCTTGGAGCGCCGGCCGTGGAGGGCCGGCCTTGGAGCGCCGGCCGTGGAGGGCCGGCCTTGGAGCGCCGGCCTCGGCCAGCGCCGGCCTTGGAGAGCCGGCCTTGGGGCGCCGGCCGTGGAGGGCCGGCCTTGGGGCGCCGGCCGTGGAGGGCCGGCCTTGGGGCGCCGGCCGTGGAGGGCCGGCCTTGGAGCGCCGGCCGTGGAGGGCCGGCCCTGGAACGCCGGCCGTGGAGGGCCAGCCTTGGAGCGCCGGCCGTGGAGGGCCGGCCTTGGAGCGCCGGCCTTGGCCAGCGCCGGCCTTGGAGAGCCGGCCTTGGCCAGCGCCGGCCTTGGGCCGGTCATACGCCGGGCGGCCGCCGGCCGGGAGCTGGCCGGACGGCACTTGGCCGGCCGGGAGCCGCTGTGCGGGCCTCGCACCGGTCGCGTGGATCTAAGCGATGCCTTAGTTCTCGTCGGTCCGAGACGGACCGACAACAACAGCCATCCAGCTCGCACCCGCCGATAGGCAGCGAGTCACGAATGGATGGCAGAGGGTCGCACCCGCCGGACGAAACTGGTCTAGCCAGCGTCCGCGGGAAACTTCGCCGCCAAATGCGGCAGTATGCCGTGCAAGCCGGTTACGCTGGGTATAGTAAACCGGGTTCGTGAGACACGCACTAAACAGGTTGCGCCAATCGATTACACTAAGCATAGCAAGTCGAGAAAATAAGACGCATAATCAATACGAAAAGCTTTAACCAAAGTGAACAATGTCAAGTAATGTACGAGAGTACGACAAACGTCAAATGAAAGACAGGCACAACAAATATCTGAAAGAAAGCGTAAAGCGAGCGCTAAGCAAGTGCACGGAAGATAAAATGAAATTGGCTATTCCGAGCCAAAGTCAATCTGCTCCTCATCATCCTCAGGGCGAGGGGTGCCCGACCTATCGGTAGCCTCTCCGTCAAACGAGCGGTTCGTCGATTGGGCGGCCTCCGCGGGGACGTGGGGACGCAGTTCATCCACCTGTGGCTCGTCATCCAAGGAAGGGAACATGGCGTTGAAAAAGGAGAAGGTGGTCCCCCGGGACGCGTTCTCCCTCGCGGTCGCGTCCTGAACTCGTACGGCCGCTTCGTAACGGGCTACCTCCAACGCTAAGTCCCAGTCGTCTTCCAGGTCCGTCTTGGATCGCACGGCGTCGTCTTTCTCTTCAGTGAGGGTTTGCACCTCTGCTAGCAAGGCGTCCCTCTCCCTCTCGACCTTAACCCGAGACATCTCGCTCACTGATAGTCGAACATGGACGATATTCAACTCCTCGTCTCAGCTCAAGAGTGCCGCCTGGAGTTTCTTCGTCTCCCCTAGGAAGGTGTCGGCCGCTTGCTCCGCCTTCTCACGAGACGCCTGCTCGACCGCGCGAAGCGACCTCTCGGCCGCCGACTCCTCGCGAGCTCGCTTCAACTCCTCTTCGAGTGCTTGGAACTCCTGCGCGGTCCTGACCACCGTTAGAGCGACGGCATGGTCGGCCGCCGCGTTCTCCATGTCCTTCTGCATGATCTGCATCCGCCGCAGCAGGTCCCGGAGAATGCGGTTGCTCCGTTCCTAACGCACCAGCATCTGCAAAACAGGGAGCGGTGAACTCACGACCGAAACGAGCATAGTAGTCACGTGTGAGTCAAGCGAGAGGGTCGTACCTTTCGAGAGTCGCTAATTCCGTTATGGAAGAGCTCAAGATCGCTCGTCGTCAGTACCTTTCGAGAGTCGCTAATTCCGTTATGGAAGAGCTCAAGGTCGTACCTGGGAGGTTTCAAGGATCCCCCGAGAGCACTGGTCCCTCAGCTCTGCCGCCTCTGTTGTCGCACGAAAATGAACAACGATTAAATACCTCGGGCGGTTCGATCCAAGGCCGGACCAAGTGATCGCACCCGGGCCAAAAATGGGAGCTCGTAGACCGAGCTGCACCCTCCAAACCCTGAGGTGTGTTTTGGGGGGGTGTGACCGCGCCAAAGGTTGGCTGCCTACGTACCCTTTAGTCGGGATCATACCCCCCCAAAACACACCTCAGGGTTTGGAGGGTGCAGCTCGGTCTACGAGCTCCCATTTTTGGCCCGGGCGCGATCACTTGGTCCGGCCTTGGATCGAACCGCCCGAGGTATTTAATCGTTGTTCATTTTCGTGCGACAACATTTTGGCGCTAGAAGGAGGGGACTTGATCACTGATGGTACTGCCTCAAGTGTTCGGCATTCCACGGGTGCCGGATTGGAGTTCCGTCCGTGTGTTCGATGTAGTAGGTGCCGTCGTGTATGACTTGTCGGACTCTATAAGGTCCTTCCCAATTTGGGCCTAGGACTCCGGCGCCTTGCACTTGGGTGTTCTGGAACACGCGTCTGAGTACAAGGCTGCCGACGGCGAAGATCCGCCTTTTGACTTTGGCGTTTGTAATATCTCTCGACCTTTCGCTTTTGCGCAGCGAGTCTGGTGAGAGCCTCGGATCTTTTCTCGTCGATTAGATCCAGTTCGAGGCGCATGGCTTCATCATTTTCTTTTTCGTCGAAAGTGTCAACCCCATAGGTGGGGACTTCCATTTCCACGGGGACCACCGCCTCAACCCCAAAAGCTAGGGAGAAGGGGTTCTCTCTGGTGGCGTTTCGAACGGTCGTTCGATAGGCCCATAGGATGAAAGGCAGTTCTTTAGCCCAGACGCCTTTTTTGGCTTCGAGCTTTTTCTTGAGGTTGCTCTTAATCGTCTTGTTGAGGGCTTCCACTTGGCCATTAGCATGTCGATGTCGCGGGGATGAGAATGTGTTGCTTATCCCTAGTTCGTAGTGTTGTCGAACTGCGCGCCGTTATCGGTCACGATTGACGCGGGGATGCCGTGGCGGCATATTATGGACTTCCAGATGAAGTTCGTAGTGTTGGCCTCGGTGATCCTGGCCAGAGGCTCGGCTTCGACCCATTTGGTGAAGTAGTCGATAGCGATGATGGCGTATTCGTATTGCCTCGGGCAAGAGGAGAAAGACGCCCTGGCGGCCTGACTTCGATCCGATGAGATTGCGAGATGCTATATTTTGGCATCGATGAACAATGTGTTGCAACAACAACATCGTGATTACGAAACTGCCACCGATATGCTCTACAATCTCCATGAGATGTTTGGAGGGCATGGACGTCAAGCTAGGCAACAAGCGGTCCGACAATTCATGAACTGTCGTATGAAGGCTGGAACTCCCGTTAGAGATCATATGATGCTGATCATTAGCTATCTCAACGAGATGGAGATCCTTGGATCTGAGATTGATGGGGAGACTAAAATAGATATGATCTTGGAAACTCTCCCCGAAACCTTTGATACCTTCAAGTTGAATTATTCCATGAACAAGCTAGAGTACACTGTTACCGAGCTCATGAAGGAACTTCAAACCGCTGAGGCACTCACTAAGAAAAAGAGGGCTCAAGGAGAAGTACATGCTGTTGTCGGTCGTTTTCGGAAAACCCGAGACGCCAAGAACACACGCCGTTCAAAGGGCCGATGGTCAGGCCAGAGGTCCTGAAGAGCGGCAAGCCTTCTGTCACGAGTCGACTGACAAGTCCTCGTGCCAAATCCTCACGTTCCTCGAGTCGAGCCTTGAGTCGTTCTCCTCGAGTCGAGCCTCGAGTCGTTCCTCGAGTCGAGCCTCGAGTCGTTCCTCGAGTCGAGCCTCGGGTCGCTCCTCAAGTCGATCCTTGAGTTGTTCCTCGAGTCGAGCCTCGAGTCGTTCTTCTCGAGTCGAGCCTCGAGTCGTTCCTCGAGTCGAGCCTTGAGTTGTTCCTCGAGTCGAGTCACTCTCGCCAAGGGGAAACCTTCATATTTCATGTGGCAAGAATGGTATTCGAAGGCCCGCAAGAGCCCGACGAGACGGGCCATGCGCCGCGCGCGCAGCCGCGCCGGCCAGCCAAGCGCAGCAGCCCGCGCGCCGCGCCAGACAGGCCGCGCGCCGCGCCAGGCAGACCGCGCGCCGCTCGATGACACGCTCGCGCCGCGCATCCCGCGCAGCACATCCAGCGCCGCGCATCGCGCGCCGCGCCTGGTGACCCGCGCGCCGCGCCCCCTGCGCCGCGCGCCGCGCGTTGTGCGCCGCTCTTTGTGCGCCGCGCGCGCCGTGCGCCTCCACTTGATGCCACATGCGTTCCTAGTCCCACATGGACGAAAAAGAAGCCTTCTAAGGCCCCCAAACACCTATAAATACCTCCTCCCATTGAGGGGAAAGCCATCCCATTCTTTCTCAAGGAACTTGAGACTTCTCTCCGCTTCTCTAGATGCCATCCTTGGCCTGAAGCGGATTCTCCACGATTTCTCGCTCTCGGAGATTCTGAAGCGCTTTCCGGGGACTCCCGAGTGCCGCCTCTCTTGATCGAGCGATTAATCTTGAGCCCACGAGCGCTCTAACGGTTTTCTACTGAAAATCGCCTACGCGTCTAGCCCCCTAGACGCGTCCGCCATTTCTGACAAGAAATCGCCTACGCGTCCGGCATTTCCAACTAGGAATCGCCTACGCGTCCGGAATCTCCGCCACAACAAGGAACTCTTGACTTAGAGTCTTCCACGTCTCCAAAAGAGAGAAAACACACATTCTCTCTCGCATACGCGATCTCTGAAGTTCTGAGACGCCGCCGAGGACTCCTCGCGCCCCGTCTCCTTCGTCGAGCACGCCTCTCCATCAAGGCTCCACGCCTCATACAGCGTCACACACGCTTGAACTACGTTCTGACCTGATCCCACACACGGGTACATAGGCAGCCGACAACCAAGGCACGGTCACTCCTCCTCCTCACCCCCTACCTCTCTCGAGAGGCGGGTTGATCGGAGAAAACCCTAGCTCGAGACTATCGAGTTCACACTCTTGGCCCGGGTGCGATCACTTGGTCCGGCCTTGGATCGAACCGCCCGAGGTTTTAAATAGTTGTTCATTTTCGTGCGACAACATTTTGGCGCTAGAAGGAGGGGACTTCCCGACCTATTCAGCCCGAAATCCCTTCTGTTCATCTTCTTCTTTTCTTCTACAAACTCAACTTTCTCAAACTTGAGAAAAGATGAGTAGTCAACCACCCGTACGTTCTGAGGGCGTGAACAACCCCGAAAACGTCACTGGGACCAAGAAATACTTCTTGCGCTCCCGAGCGCATGGTGACGAAGAGTCGCTCCATGAAGAGAGCTCGACCCGCTCACCATCTCCATCTCCAGATAGCAGGGACCACCGCATCATGGAGTTGGAGGAGAACGTCCGCCAACTAAAGGCAAAGAACGCGAGGTACCACAGCTGACTGGCTGCGAAGCAACCCGCGCATAACGCAATGACCCCCAACGGGGATCCTGAGAACCTCAACGAGGAAAGCCACGACCGTGACCCTGACTATGAGGGTACTTGCGATCCGGAGGATATCGAGACTTCTCTCACGAAGGACGGAGGACTCCCCGCCATGTTTGAAGCCGGTCCTTCGAATCCCCTACCCCGGAAAGGCGACGCGCCGGCTGCTTCTCAAGAGGGAAACTCCCGACGCTCGGCCCTCGACCGACTAGGTCGAAGGGAGAACGTTAAGGAGAGTCAGGGCACGCGGAGAGCGCGCCGTCGCAGACGAAGCCTGCGCCTCCGAACGACCAGCCCAGATCTTAGGGATCACCTCACCGCCCAACGCATCGAGCGTGGCGATGACCTAAGGGAGCGACTAAGCTCTCGGCCAAACATCCCCGCAGCAGCCCAAACTAACGGGAACCGCCGAACGGGTCAAGGGTCAAATGAAAGACGACAGGTGACTCCTCCCGAACAGGGAGTTACTCCGACTACCGGTCTCGATGTGATCACAATGATCCACAATCTTCGAAATGAAGTACGAGATCTCGGAGAGCACGGAATAGGCGGAAGTGCCTATGGGGTCGTTGAGGAGAAGTCCTCGCCTTTCACGGCTCAGATATTGGCCGAGGTATGTACGGGAAATTTCAAACTCCCGAACCTCGCTCCATATAATGGAAAAGCAGATCCTGCTTACCACATCCAGCACTATGAAACCTGGATGACGATGCAGGGTGTCACTCCCGGCGCTATGTGCCAAGCTTTTAGTCTTACCCTCGCCGGACCCGGCTTCGAGTGGTTCAAGAACTTAAGGCCGGGAAGCATCCGCTCGTTCAAAGACCTGAAGGACATGTTCCTAGCACGGTTCGCTACGTCTATGGTCCAAAAGAAGACCAAGATGTACCTGTGGTCAATCAGGCAAGAGGATGGCGAGTCTCTTAGACGATACCTCGCCCGATTCACTGAAGAATCGAATAAGGTCGATCGCTTTGACGACAAAGACGCAATCATCACCATCACTGAAGGATTGCGCACAAGTGACTTCCTTAAGTCCATCGTCGGCCGTGTCCCTTCTACCATGGCCGAGTTAATGACTCGAGCCAAGACCTTCATGGGAGTCGAAGATTACCTCGATGGTCGCAAGGGCAATGATCAAAGCCCTCACCACCGAGACGAGCCTAGCGACGAGCAAGGAAACTCCCGTAAAAGGCGAAACAGAGGAGGTCAGACTTTTAATAGACGACGTCCGATGCCCCAGAAGCCGCGACTTGCGGAAGACTTTAAGGGCTACTCGTCGTTCACACCGTTGAACACAACGCCGAAGCAAATCCTAGCTTTAGCGCGTGACAAGTTCACTCCCCCGGCTCCAATGAACAAAGATCCCGCGACTCGCGATAGATCTAAATATTGCGAGTTCCATCAGGAATACGGTCACTTGACCTCTGAATGCTATAGTCTTAAAAGGCAGATCGAGGCATTGATCCAACGGGGTGAGCTAAAAGAGTTCGTGTTACGCATGATTAGCGCTGCGGGCCCCACCTCGAACAGACCACAGTCTGGCAGGGGAGGAGGAACAGCCGCTTCTGCCGACCGAACCACGGCTACTGCCAATGCCAATCCACAACTCCACGTTGTGACCACCATATTGGGAGGTCCACAAGATGGAGATTCGGCCCGACAACGGAAAAAATTCCTAAAGGCCGTGGCTCAAGAAGACGCTGCTATGGACGTCAACCTCACGTATGAAGAACCTTCGTCCGTGCCTCACGAGACGATGCATTTCACCAACAAAGAGGCCAAGCGAGTTGTGCATCCGCACAATGACGCAATTGTGCTCAAAGCCCAAGTAGCTAATAACTTGGTGAAAAGAGTTCTCATCGACAACGGCAGTGCTGCCGACATAATTTTCAAGTCCACCCTAGAGCGCATGAAGCTCGGGGGGCTACGCCCAACTCCGACCCAAACGCCTCTATTCGGGTTCACTGGGAAGAGAGTCATGACTAAAGGCGTCATCGATCTGCCGGTCACCTTCGGAACTCCCGGAGGCATTGAAGTCGTTCACATGGTCCCATTCCTAGTGGTCGACCAAGAGTCCCCCTACAACGTAATCGTTGGGCGACCCACGTTGAACCGGCTAAGGGCAATCACCTCAACATACCACCTACTGGTGAAGTTCCCTACCAAGGATGGAATCGGCATCATGGCTGGAGATCAATCCCAAGCCAGAATATGCTACATCCAGGGAATCGATGGAAAGACCGCTAAAAAGACGGTTAACACGATCTCTCAGCTCAGAGATAGCGTCGAGTCGACCAAGGTCCTCCGCGAAGTCCATAAAGACACCTGCATGACACCCAAGTGCAAGGTAACGGCGTCCTCATCAGGGACCCCACACGGTCTACCAGGTCATACATGGACGAGACACCGATCTATCGCCTGTGGAATGCAGAACACTGGAAGAGAGTACTACCACTAGCCAGCGATCCCCCCATTTTATTTCTTTGCTTTCTAAACATTCAATAAGGCCTACGAGCCAACGTTTTAGGATTTCAAATTTTTTGCAATATTAATAAAGTTCGATGTTTTTCTTTCAAAATCCACTTTATCAAAGATTTTTAATCATCAAAGGTTACACTTGTAAACCCAAAACTCGGGGGGCTAGTGCCATAGGCAATGGAAAGTACGCTCAAAATCCTCAAGAAAGTACGCTCCACAAAAAGAAAGCACGCTCCATCAAAACAAAACACCCGAACACAAAACGGGAACAGGCGTGCACGTAAAACGCCTCTGTGGCGCGCCGTAAGACATCCCCGAGATGCAGGCTAAAGACGCCCCCGTGGCGCGCCCAAGAGACATCCCCGAGATGCAGGCTAAAGACGCCCCCGTGGCACGCCCAAGAGACATCCCAGAGATGCAGGCTAAAGACGCCTCCGCGGCGCGCCCAAGAGACATCCCAGAGATGCAGGCTTGGGCGCCCCCGCGGCGCGCCCAAGAGACATCCCCGAGATGCAGGCTAAAGACGCCCCCGTGGCGCGCCCAAGAGACATCCCAGAGATGCAGGCTAAAGACGCCCCCTCGGCGCGCCCAAGAGACATCCCAGAGATGCAGGCTAAAGACGCCCCCACGGCGCGCCCAAGAGACATCCCCGAGATGCAGGCTAAAGACGCCCCCGCGGCGCGCCCAAGAGACATCCCAGAGATGCAGGCTAAAGACGCCTCCGCGGCGCGCCCAAGAAACATCCCAGAGATGCAGGCTAAAGACGCCCCCGCGGCGCGCCCAAGAGACATCCCAGAGATGCAGGCTAAAGACGCCCCCGTGGCGCGCCCAAGAGACATCCCCGAGATGCAGGCTAAAGACGCCCCCGCGGCGCGCCCAAGAGACATCCCCGAGATGCAGGCTAAAGACGCCCCCGCGGCGCGCCCAAGAGACATCCCAGAGATGCAGGCTAAAGACGCCCCCGCGGCGCGCCCAAGAGACATCCCTGAGATGCAGGCTAAAGACGCCTCCGCGGCGCGCCCAAGAGACATCCCCGAGATGCAGGCTAAAGCTGTCCCTCGCGACGCACTTAAGACGCCTATAGGGCGCACGTAAGACGCGTAAAGGCGCAGCCCGTAAGACGCCTACATGGCGCAACCTAAGACGCCTACATGGCGCACGTAAGTCGCGTAAAGGCGCAGCCCATAAGACGCCTACATGGCGCAACCTAAGACGCCTACATGGCGCACGTAAGTCGCGTAAAGGCGCAACCTGTAAGACGCCTACATGGCGCAACCTAAGACGCCTACATGGCGCACGTAAGTCGCGTAAAGGCGCAGCCCGTAAGACGCCTACATGGTGCAACCTAAGACGCCTACATGGCGCAACCTAAGACGCCTACATGGCGCACGTAAGACGCCTACATGGCGCAGCCCAAGACGCCTACAGGGCGCAACTCAAAACGCCTACATAGTGCATCTAAAACGCCTACATGGCGCAACCAAAATGCCTACATGGCTCATCTAAAACGCCTATATGGCACACCTAAGAAGCCTGCATGGTGCATCTTGGCCATCCCTTGCGATGTGCCTAAGACACCTAAACGACGCACAAAACCGTCTCTCACAACGCACTCTGAGTCGCCACGAGGCGTTGCATATGATGACAAAATCGCAACGCACCTGAACCGCCGTACGAGGTGCAGTTCATGCCATCTTCGCCATCGCCAAATAAACATGATCACCCTCACCTTGGGAGAATCCCCGTTCCATTCGAATTAATTGAAGCTGCTCGCAAAAACTCGCGAACCCCGCCTCTGAGCAAGAACCTCGCTCGGCCTGAACTAGCTGAGACTTCGCTCCTCATCCTCCTCGAGTCGAGTTTCGCTCCTCGAGTCAAGTCATTCTCCTCGAGTCAAGCTTCGCTCCTCGAGTCGAGTCATCCTCCTCGAGTCGAGATTCGCTTCTTGAGTCGAGTCAGTCTCCTCGAGTTGAGCTTCGCTCCTCGAGTCGAGTCATCCTCCTCGAGCCGAGCTTCGCTCCTCGAGTCGAGTCATCCTCCTCGAGTCGAGTTTCGCTCCTCGAGTCGAGTCAGTCTCCCCGAGTTGAGCTTCGCTCCTCGAGTCGAGTCATCCTCCTCGAGTCGAGTTTCGCTCCTCGAGTCGAGTCAGTCTCATCGAGTTGAGCTTCGCTCCTCGAGTCAAGTCATTCTTCTCGAGTCGAGCTTCGCTCCTCGAGTCGAGTCATCCTCCTCGAGTCGAATTTCGCTCCTGGAGTCGAGTCAAGCCTTGCCCCTCGAGTTGAGTCATTCTCCTCGAGTCGAGTCTTGCTCCTGAAATCGAACCATTCTCCTCAAGTCGAGCATCGCTCCTCAAAGTCGAGTCACGCTCCTTGACTCGAATCTCGCTCCTTGAGTCAAATCATTCTCCTTGAGTTGAGCACTGCTCCTCGAGTCAAGACGTCCTCCTCAAGTCGAGTCACGCCTTCCTCGAGTCGAGCCATGCTCCTCGAGTCGAGTCACTCTCCTCGAGTCATCCCTCTCGAGTCGAGCATCACTCATCAAGCCATTCTCCCCGAGTTGAGTCTTGCCCCTCGAATCGAGTGATACTCCTCGAGTCGAGCGTCGCTCCTCGAGTAGAGTCATATTCCTTAAAGTCCAGCCAATGTCCTTGAGTCGAGCCTAGCCCCTCGAGTCGAGACTTGAGTCGGCCCCCTGAGTCGAGCCTAGCCCCTCGAGTTGAGACTTGAGTCGGCTCCCCGAGTTGAGCTTTGCTCCTCGAGTTGAGACTTGATTCAGTCTCCTCGAGTCGAGCTTCGCTCCTCGAATCGAGCCTTGAGTCAGTCTCCTCGAGGCGAGCTTCGCTCCTCGAGTCGAGCCTTGAGTCGTTCTCCTCGAGTCGAGTCCCGCTCCTCGAACAAACGGCTGGTGCAACCTGAAGAACAGGTTAGCCAAAGCAGAGACCCGCGCTCGCGCCTGGGGAATAAGGGCCGATCTTCCGAACGCAGACGAAGAAGCGTCGCCAAGGCAGGAATGGCGGATGCCCCGTGAGACCGACTTATGCTTGATGCGTGGTCAAACTTTTAGCGTTTATCCCCGAGCAGTCGAAGCCCTCCGGTGTGGCAGAGCCTTCCGCCAGGTGCCACTCCGTCTTCTCGAAGCATCCGCCCGCAGCATCAACCTCCGTCTTCGAGACCTCGGAATGAGCACGCCTCTGCAAAATGCAAAAGTGCAGTCGCCTTCCAAGCTGGCCGAGACGGAAGCCATGATCTTCCCCTAATACGTCACGATTACACAATCGTCGCCCTGCTAGTCACCGCCGAGTCCCATGGACTCCGGATTGATGATATTATCAAGCAAAATGCCATCGAAGAAAGACTTGGGCATGACTTCGCCAAAAGATCAACGAGCTGCGACACGCCGGGCTGCCTCTACACAAATGCGTGTCCCGCCTGCCCACGCATGTCCCCTTTGCTCCGGGACTAGAGCGATGGACGCAAACGCGTCTGCCTCGCCCACGTCGAGCTACGTCTCCTATCCGCTTGGATCTTCCTCCACGTGTCGATCACACACTCGTGTCGAGAGAAACGGAAAAGCGAGAGAGAGCACTAGCGTTCGCAAGAATATTCTCTATGTTCACAAAAGCTTCGCGACAGCGAAGCCCTGGGAGATAAATTTTCCTCAAACACCCGGCAGAAACAACTAAAAGTTCACCGCCCGGGGCCTCCCGAGCGATAAACTTGGGGGGCTAATGTTGTCGGTCGTTTTCGGAAAACCCGAGACGCCAAGAAGACACGCCGTTCAAAGGACCGATGGTCAGGCCAGAGGTCCTGAAGAGCGGCAAGCCTTCTGTCACGAGTCGACTGACAAGTCCTCGTGCCAAATCCTCACGTTCCTCGAGTCGAGCCTTGAGTCGTTCTCCTCGAGTCGAGCCTCGAGTCGTTCCTCGAGTCGAGCCTCGAGTCGTTCCTCGAGTCGAGCCTCGGGTCGCTCCTCAAGTCGATCCTTGAGTTGTTCCTCGAGTCGAGCCTCGAGTCGTTCTTCTCGAGTCGAGCCTCGAGTCGTTCCTCGAGTCGAGCCTTGAGTTGTTCCTCGAGTCGAGTCACTCTCGCCAAGGGGAAACCTTCATATTTCATGTGGCAAGAATGGTATTCGAAGGCCCGCAAGAGCCCGACGAGACGGGCCATGCGCCGCGCGCGCAGCCGCGCCGGCCAGCCAAGCGCAGCAGCCCGCGCGCCGCGCCAGACAGGCCGCGCGCCGCGCCAGGCAGACCGCGCGCCGCTCGATGACACGCTCGCGCCGCGCATCCCGCGCAGCACATCCAGCGCCGCGCATCGCGCGCCGCGCCTGGTGACCCGCGCGCCGCGCCCCCTGCGCCGCGCGCCGCGCGCCGCGCGTTGTGCGCCGCTCTTTGTGCGCCGCGCGCGCCGTGCGCCTCCACTTGATGCCACATGCGTTCCTAGTCCCACATGGACGAAAAAGAAGCCTTCTAAGGCCCCCAAACACCTATAAATACCTCCTCCCATTGAGGGGAAAGCCATCCCATTCTTTTTCAAGGAACTTGAGACTTCTCTCCGCTTCTCTAGATGCCATCCTTGGCCTGAAGCGGATTCTCCACGATTTCTCGCTCTCGGAGATTCTGAAGCGCTTTCCGGGGACTCCCGAGTGCCGCCTCTCTTGATCGAGCGATTAATCTTGAGCCCACGAGCGCTCTAACGGTTTTCTACTGAAAATCGCCTACGCGTCTAG